>NW_027361672.1:16860000-17352500 GCF_039654945.1 Dendrobates tinctorius
CGTCTGGAAAATACAAACGCACACCCCAAAAAAACGCAGCGCATGAAAATCGCATACATGCGCTTACAAGCGCGCAGGTATGCGCACCCATGTTAAATATAGGGGAAAAACGCATGCGCACATATGCGTTTTTTTCCAGCGCTAAAAAACGCAAATGTGAAACCAGCCTTATTCTCACCCTCCGACGTCCCGCGCATCCGTTCCCAGTAATCCTTTGCGAAAATGCCCGTGATGACGTCAGTTCTCACGGGATCGCGACGTCTCGCGGTAATTCGCGATGACGTCGCGCGAATGACCACGAGACTTCGCGATCCCGCGAGAACGGACGTCATCGCGAGCATTTTCGCAAAGGACTACTGGGACCGGAGCGTGAAGAGAGGCGGGAAGGCTGCGCGGGACGTCGGAGGGTGAGAATAACAATATTTTTTATTTTAAATTCTATTTTTTACAGGGATATGGTACCCAAAGCCCGGAGGACAGTCTCCTCTCCTCCGGACCGTGGGTACCATCCGCAATTGTTCTGCTTACTTTCCGCATGGTGTGCACAGCCACATGCGGGAAGTAAGCGGAACAAAGCATTCCTATGGGTGCGGGATCGCCGCGATTCCGCAAATTAATGAGCATGCTGCGGTTTTTACCGCGAAGCGATTCCGCCGCGGTAAAAACCGCAGCATTAGCACAGCATTGCGGAATCCCATAGGAATGCATGGGATGCTTATTTTTCGCGGCAAAATCGCGCGGTTAAAACCGCCGCGGAAACGCGAAAAAAATGCAACGTGTGAACTCAGCCTTAAGGGAATCTGTCACCCCATTTTTGGCCTATCAGCTGCCGGCACCACCATCAGGGGCTTATCTACAGCATTCTGTAATGCTGTAGATAAGCCCCCGATGTAACCTGAAAGATAAGAAAAACAAGTTATATTATACTCACCGGGGGGCGTAGTCGGGTGCGGTGGGTGCAGGTGCCGGGAAAAGTCAGAGAGGTACGGCGCCTGCACACTGCAGTACTTTACTCTGCCCTCAACAGTGCAGAGTAAGTGCGCCTGCGCAGGAGCTGCGGCAGAAGTGAGAAGGAGGACGTCATCGCTACAAGATGGGAGGTGCCGGACCCAGACCGCAACACCCATCGGACTGGACGCCCGGGTGAGTATAATATAACTTTTTTTCTTATCTTTCAGGCTACATAGGGGGCTTATCTACAGCATTAAAATGTCAGGTGCAAATAATTACCTTCATAGGTCACATGCTTAGTGAGCGGAAGTCCACCTGCGTGCACTCTTAAGTGTCACAAGGTCTGTATATACACTCACCTTTTCCGAAAGTCCACAGAGACTGAAAACAACAATAACCTCTTAAAGAATAGGGGTATTTCCATTTTTGGGTTGTTTTTTGATCCCCTTCTTCCCAGAGACAGATCTTTTTATCTTTCTGTGAATAAGACCATGTGATGGCTTGTTTTTTGTGAGATGAATTATACTTTTGAATTACACCATTAGTTTTACCATATAATGTACTCAAAAATGGGGAAAAAAATTCTAAGCGCTGAAAAATTGCAAAAAAAAGTGGAATTCTACGATTGTTTTTTTGTTTTTTCACCATGTTCATTAAATGTTACATCTGACCTGCCATTATGATTCTCAGCGTAATTACGAGTTCATAGATACCAAACATGGATAGGTTATTTTTTATTTAAGTGGTGAAACAAAAATCCAAAGTTTATAAAAGAAAAAAAAAATAAATAACCTCGCCATTTTCTGAGATCCGTTGTGAGACTAGAAGCGGTGATCTCCTGTAGTCCTGCTATGTGTAGCAAAAATGTTCATCTACTATGATCGCCGACCACCGCGTGGCACACACAGCAGTTTGGCAATGGCAACCACAGGGATCTCCTGCAGACCCCAGGGCTGTCATGCCAACCCATCGGCGATCATGTGACTGGGCGCCACTAAGATGCGCATCTGGCTTGCACAAGTTAAATGCCACTGTCAGAGACTGACAGCAGCATTAAAAAAGTAAACAGCCGAGGGTGAATCGCGATTCCACCCACGGCTGTTAGGGGCATATTACAGCTGATCAGACCAGCTGTCGTGTGCTGGAAAACATGCAGATTCAGAGTCTAAGCCCGCACCAAAGAGGGGATGGCGACCTACGTTAAATATAGATGTCATAGCTCGTTAAAGGGTTAAGCAAGAGGCGACACTAACCAAACAACAGCATGAAGGCCAAGGAAATCTCCTATCAAGTCAGGGACGAAGTTGTTGAGATGTACAAGTCAGGGTTGAGTTATAAAAAAAATCTCAATCACTGATGATCCCACAAAGCACCATCAAATCCATTATCATCAAATGGAAAGAACATGGTACTACAGCAGTCCTGCCAATATTATCAAAATCCTGCATCCAATGCCACCCCCCATGCAGGTGTGATTTCAGCTTCATGTGGCAGATTCAGGGTTGCATCCAATTCTTCCAAGTGATGCCTGCTAATTGACATACCTTGCAGAGCTGTCACAATAAAAAGTCATTGGTGTTAGAAAAAGGGCACAGTACTGAAAACGACTACCGGCATACAACCTGTGCCTTTCAACAATTTCTATCATGCAATGCCAGTCACAAAACCAACACAGATCAAGTCACATGAAGCCAAAGAAAAAAAAGTTATGCAACTTGATAATTTCCAAAAGAGAGTTTTGAAAGCACATTTTTTTTTTTTTAAGACAAACTGCAGCTGGGAGATGGGAGTTTTCTGGATTTGGAAATTAAGCTTTAGATAACTATTGGCCTGCACAAAGTAAAAACAATAAATTTTGCATAAAACAATCACAGGTCTCCTATCGACTACATGAGCATCACTGTAAGATCCTGTGATTGGCAGCAGCGGTCACATACACTGCAGTTGTGATAACACAGATGTAACATGTCAAAGAGGAATCACTGAAGAAGTGGAGAAAGACGAAAAGTGATTAGTGAACGTGCTTGGTGAAGGTGTTATCCGAACATGCTCGTGTGCTAACCAAGTGACTTTGGCGTGATAAATTGCCTAACAAACTGGCAATCCCTGCATGTGTTGCATCTGTCGAGTAGCCACGAGACATGCAGTCATGGGAACTCGAACATAGTATTAGAGCACACCAAAGTCTATCGGTTAGCATCCAAGCATGTTTGGACAACACCTTCTTGGAGCATGCTCGCTCATCACCTCTGATGGTAATCATAAAAAACCTAGTTGTGGAAAGTCAATTTAACCCCTTAGTGACAGAGCCAGTTTGCAGCTTAATGACCAGGCCAATGTTTACAATTCTGACCACTGTCACTTTATGAGGCTATAACTCTGGAACGCTTTAACGGATCCCGCTGATTCTGAGATTGTTTTTTTATGACATATTGTACTTCATGTTAGTGGTAAAATTTCTTCGATATGTCTTGTGTTTATTTATGAAAAAAATGGAAATATGGCAAAAATTTTGAAAATTTTGCAATTAAAAAAATTTAAATTTTTATGCCCTTAAATCAGAGAGATGTATCACACAAATTTTTTAATAAATAACATTTCCCACATGTCTACTTTACATCAGCACAATTTTGGAAGCAAATTTTTTTTTTGTTAGGAAGTTATAAGAGTTAAAAGTTGACTAAACTGTGTTCCAAATTATTATGCAAAAAGAGTTTAGGAGTGATAAGGTTAGAATTTTTTTGTTTGTCATTTAAACTCATTGATGGTGATGTGTGTCAGGGCTCTTTATATCACTGAAAGGAATTGCAGATACCTGTGCACATTAGTTTGGCAGGTGTGTCCAAATAAAGGCAAGACTACTTAAGAAGGCTGTTCCGCATAATTAAGCAGCCTACATTTTTTGCCAAAATGGGAAAGAAAAAGGATGTGTCGGCTGCTGAGAAGCAACAAATTGTGGAGTATTTAGGTCAAGACATGACTACAATCAACATTGCTAAGACACTTCATCGTGATCATCGCACAATCAAGAAGTATGTAGCTGATTCCCAGCACACACGTGTGCGTGCTGATAAGGAAAAATTGAGGACTCTTTCCAACAGGCAATTGCATCAGGTTAAAAGAGCAGCTGCAAAAATGCCTTGTCATAGCAGCAGACAAGTTTTTGAAGCTGCTGGTGCCTCCAACGTCCCCCGAACAACAAGATGCAGGGTCCTTCAGAGGTTAGCAGCTGTGCGTAAGCCATTCCTGTCGACCACCTCCATCCACTGCACACAAGCAGAAACGGCTCCAGTGGGCCAAACGATACATGAAGACTGACTTCCAAACTGTTTTGTTCACCGATGAGTGCCGTGCAATGCTCGATGGTCCAGATGGATGGAGTGGAGGATGGCTGGTTGATGGACACCCCATGAAAACATGGCTAAGGCGCCAACAAGGAGGAGGTGGAGTAATTTTTTGGGCTGGAATCATGGGGAGAGAGATTGTCGGCCCCTTTAGGATCCCTGAAGGGGTAAAGATGAACTCCATAATCTATGTGGAGTTTCTAAAACAGCACTTCCTGCCATGGTTCAAGAGGAAGAACCGTGCTTTCCGCAGCAAGATCATTTTCATGCATGATAATGCACCGTCTCATGCTGCAAATAACACATCTGCATCTCTGGCTGCTATGGGAGGACAAACTTATGGTGTGGCCACCATCTTCCCCTGACCTCAACCCCATTGAGAACCTCTGGAGCATCATCAAAAGGAGTGTCTATGATGGCGGGAGGCAGTTCACATCTAAGCAACAGCTCTGGGAGGGTATTCTGTCCACATGCAAAACAACTGAAGCACACACCATCCAAAAACTGACAAATTCAATGGACGAGAGAGTTCAGAAGCTTCTTTTGAACAAGGGGTCCTATGTGCAAATGTAACATCAACTAGAATAAAGTTTTGACTTGAAAACTGTTTGATTTCATTTTGTAATAAGCTGATAATGCTTATAATTTCACAATTGACCATTTTTTTTTTCAAAATAAAAATAAAAAGGTTGAAAACTCTGCTGTGCATAATAATTTGGAACATGCATTTTGAGTGTTTCTTATTTTTAAAAACATCCTGTTTTCATAGGCAGCTTGTTCAAAAGCATTGCAATTATACTAGAATATTAGATGACTGGAAAATAACAATTACTGCAATTCATATAGGTAATTTAGAGAAAATATGAGGAAATATTTTTTGCATAATAATTTGGAACACAATGTAGTGATTTCTCATTTTCACAACAAAATTTACAAAACCATTTTTTTTTAGGGACCACATCATATTTAAAGTCATTTTGAGGGGTGTACATGACAGAAAATACACAAAAGTGACACCATTCTAAAAACTAGACCCCTCAAGGTGCTCAAAACCACATTCAAGAAGTTTATTAACCCTTTACGTGCTTCACAGGAACTAAAGCAATGTGGAAGGAAAAAATTAACATTTAACTTTATTTTTTTTGCAAAAAATTTCTTTCAGAACCAATTATTTTATTTTCACAAGTGTTAAAAGAGAAAATGAACCACAACATTTGTTGTGCAATTTCTCCTGAATACGCTGATACCCAAAATGTGGGGGTAAACCACTTTTTCAGTGCACGGCAGAGCTCGCAAGGGAGGGAGCGCCGTTTGACTTTTTCAACGCAGAATTGGCTGGAATTGAGATCGGATGCCATATTGCGTTCGGAGAGACCATGATGTTCCTAAACAGTGGAAACCCCCAACAAGTGACCCCACTTTGGAAACTAGACGCATTAAGGAACTTTTCTAGATGTGTGGTGAGCACTTTAACCCTTCAAGTGCTTCACAGAAGTTTATAACGTAGAGCCGTGAAAATGAAAAATCTTTTTTTTTTCCACAAAAATGATATTTTCACCCCCAAAATTTTATTTTTACAAGGGTAACAGGAGAAATCATACCCCCACAGTTGTTGTGCGATTTGTCCTGAGTACGCTGATACCCCATATGTGGGGGTAAACCACTGTTTGGGCTCACGGCATAGCTCAGAAGGGAAGGAGTACCATTTGACTTTTTCAATGCAGAATTGGCTGGAATTGAGATTGGAAGCCATGTCGCTTTTGGAGAGCCCCTGGTGTGCCTAAACAGTGAAAAAACCCCACAAGTGACACTGTTTTGGAAACTAGACCCCTTAAGGAGCTTATTTAGGTATGTGGTGAGCACTTTGAACCCCCAAGTGCTTCACAGAAGTTTATAGACGCAGAGCCGTGAAAATTAAAAATCATTTTTTTTCCTCAAAAAATGATTTTTAGCTCGTTATTTTTTATTTTCCTAAGGGGAACAGGAGAAATTGGACGACAAAAGTTGTTGTGCAATTTGTCCTGAGTATGCTGATACCCCATGTGTGGGGGCAACCACTGTTTGGGCGCATGGGAGAGCTTGGAAGGGAAGGAGTGACATTTTGGAATTCAGACTTTGATGGAATGGTCTGCGGGCATCATGTTGCATTTGCAGAGCCCTTGATGTGCCTAAACAGTATAAACCCCCCACAAGTGACCCCATCTTGGAAACTAGACCCCCGAAGGAGCTTATCTAGATATGTGGTGAGCATTTTGAACCCCAAGCGCTTCACAGAAGTTTATAAACGCAGAGCCGTGAAAATAAAAAATCATTTTTTTTCCTCAAAAATGATTTTTTTTAGTCCGCTTTTTTATTTTCCAAAGGGTAACAGGAGAAATTGGACCACAAAACTTGTTGTGCAATTTGTTCTGAGTACGCTGATACCCCATTTGTGGGGGGAACCACTGTTGGGGAGAGCTCGGAAGAGGAGCGCCATTTTGGAATGCAGACTTTGATGGAATGGTATGTGGGCGTCATGTTGCGTTTGCAGAACCCCTAATGTGCCTAAACAGTATAAACACCCCACAAGTGACCCCATTTTGGAAACTAGACCCCCCCAAGGAGCTTATCTAGATGTGTGGTGAGCACTTTGAACCCCAAAGTGCTTCACAGAAGTTTATAACGCAGAGCCGTGAAAATAAAAGTCTTTTTGTTTTCCATAAAAGTGATTTTTTTTTTAGCCCCCCAATTTCTTTTTTTTCCCAAGGGTAACAGGAGAAATTAGACCCCCAAAGTTGGTAAATAGTGGAGACCCCTCAATTTTTGCTCCATTCCTAATCCCAACACACCACTAACCCTAATCCCATCCCTAATCCCTAATCCTAATTCGCCCTAACCCTAATTCTAACCCTAATTCCAACCCTAGCCCGCCATTTTCTTCCGGATCCAAGATGGCGGCGCCCACCGGAGGACGCCGACAGGACAGAGGACCACCGGGAGGGAATCCAGGACCACCGGGAGGTACAGGGGGGGGGATCGGGGACCCTATTTCTCTCTCCTCTGATGTGCGATCACATCAGAGGAAAGAGAAATTATATGCAAAATTGCGGCTTTTTATTTTTGCGATCGCCGTTATAGGGTTAATAACGGCGATCGCAAAAGCGGGGTCGGTAAAAACCGACCCGATTCATGTTCTCTGGGGTCTCGGCTACCCCCGGCAGCCGAGACCCCGGAAAAAATCTGACACTGGGGGGGCGCTATTTACTTACTCCACAGCACTGTGAATTGATGGCGCTGTGGTTTAAGTACCCTTAATTACCGCCGTTAAAAGGCGTATCGGCGGTCATTAATGGGTTAAAACCAAACAAATAAATAAGGCTGGGTTTAACAGGCTGATGTAACAAAGAATCACAAATTTTAAAAAGATTTCTTAGTAGAAAATTATTTTTTAGCGTTACTAAATGTTATAACAAGTATTTTTACTTTTATTAGAGCAACATTTAGTAATTTAACAGTCGCAACAACACAGGTATCAAACCTACATAGTTGTAAATTATAAATGATGTGCTCCTTGGACTGGTATAGGGCAGAGCAGGCCTGCTCCTCTATCTCCTCACATCTTAAACTGTTTGCCATTTGTTGTAATCTTTCACACGCTGACCATTCATCACATTCTTGTCCTTCCTATTTGGTTTTCATCAAGACCACGAGAAATAATTCATATGAAACTAATACACATGTGGGTGTCCTATATCTTCATCATTCACCTCTTTCCCATCTGTTATCACCTACAATTTAGATAATCCAGTCTATTATGTGCTTTATTGTGAACAGAAAAATAAGAGTCTCTTGGAATCCAATACCACACACAAATACAATAAAAACAGTTGTCCAGGCTCTAGCCTTTCTTTATTAGGCATTTTACCTAAACTGCCCATACAAATATTAAATACCATCTTCACGCACTAAAAAGCTGTCTCATAGCAATATAAGGGGGAGAAACTGAAAAAAAAAATTGATGAAAAATTGATTTTTTTTGGGGGGGGGGGGGGGGTCCAACTGGATATAGCAAAATCTAACATTTCAATAAGATTAAACTCAAAAATATGAACCCCCTCCCTGACATGGCTATTTTCCGTTTTTTTTGTGTTTTTGCTTTTCCTCTCTTTCTTCCAAGAGCCATAACTCTTATTTTTCTGTCCCCATAGCTGTACGAAGGCTTGGTTTGGTGGGACTAGTTGTACTTTTGAATGATACCATTCATTTTATCATGTGATGTCATGGAAAGTAGGAAAAGAAATTCCAAGTGCGTTTTTTTTTTTATTTACAGCGTTCACTATACAGTACAAATTACCTCAAAATATGAAGCTGGCATTCACAGGAATATATATGTACAAAAATACTTGGCACTCAAAAAATGAAGAAGCAGTATATTCTTTATTTAGCATCCAAACAAAAATAGACTCATATCGTATTAACGTTTTCGGTCCAACAACGGACCTTCATCAGAAAGGTTTTCTTTGGTTTCTTTTGGTAGAAAACTGGTATTATATATAGGCTGGAGCACGAGTCTATCTGGTTGGAGTTGGATTAATGTGACTGGATAAAGCAGGGCTACAGGAATGGGTTAACAGCACTAGGGGTGCAGGCTCTGCAAACAGACACAGCGCTTAGTGCCCGAAGGAGGAATCCAGGGTGGCGCATAGGAATATTGTCATTACAGGAACCGGGGGTCTTCAGCAGACCACTGGCGGTCATTGCAACCCATCAACGTTCCGCAATCGCATCAGTGGAGCAAAGATGGACACATAGAATGATGAGCCACCGTGCCGATGCACTGAAAAGGTCACCAGGTTAACAGTTGTAGGTTGAGCTCCACTCTACGTGCCACTGTTAAAGGCAGATGATAGCAGAATAACACAGAGACATCATATTCTAGGAAAGATGCTGGCTCAGAAACTGTCAGAGAAGGGTTAAATTAGCAGTCCACCAAATTTTACTTTTTCCTAATTCATCCTGTGGCTAGTCTTTCAGCATTTATAAATCAGCTAGTTTTACCTAATTTACTTGTTCCTTTCTATCTGAAAATTCAAGCATTCCTTCTCTTAAGTCATGTGATCTCATGGCGACTTCTTAGGCTATGTGCACACGTAGTTTTTTGGGTCTGCGGATTTTGTAGAGAAAACAGCAGGTAAATCCGCAGGACAAAAGTCCTGCGGTTTTACACCTCATAATGGATGAGGTGTAAAACTGCAGCGTTTCTGCACCAAACAATTGACATGCTGCGGTTTGTAAACCGCAGCAAAACCGCGCGGAAAAAAACACAGCATGTGCACAGCTTTTTTTTTTATTTCCATAGGAAATAAAGGTACTGTATACAACGCAGCAGAATCTGCTGCGGACCCGCAGGTGCAGAAACGCTGCGGAACCGCAGCAGAATCCGCACCGTGTGCACATACCCTTAGGAATTATACACTTTTATGCGCTCTGAAGGATGTCACCATTTCAGTCACGAAAACTATCTGTATGATCAAACTGCATGGACCGTACCACTGAAGCTCTTCAAGGAGAGTATTAGATACCACAAACAAAGATAATGACTGCACAGCTCCTGTCACACAAATATAATGTAGGTGATCCCAGTTCAGCCTCCCTGACTATATTCTTATAATACATTAACTATTTTGGGAGGATAGTATTGACGCAAACTGCCTAAGTAATGCTGGACTGATGCGTCAGGACATTGATAGAAGATCATGGAGGTAAAAAAGTGGTGGGTAAATTCAGGGAATCAAAATGGGGTCTGAACAAGAACAAAGAGGAGGCTGAACTACAAGAGTATAACTGCACAATATGTGAGCGATCAGACTGTGATTAGGTGTTTGGTGCAAGAACTGAAAAATACTGTTACTGGCCAGTCAGTACTGTCAGTGTCAGATTGTGTAGAAACAGAACTCTTGGATAAAGGGAATGCTTACACCAAGCTCTCAATTTATGAATTTCAAGGAGGAATTTTAGCCAGACTGCATAACCCACACCTTAACGAGTAATCCAGAAATGTCTTTTTGGAAATTTAAGTATTTAATTAGACTAGTTAGACAAGCCAACAAATCCACTGTTGTTAAAATTGCATGTGCACTCTTTGTGGAAATTTTTAAGAGCCAAAGTCAGCACACAGATGACATTTTTAAAATCACAACGAGCAGGACAACGGGCAATTTGTTTATTTTCTGCATTTGAAAAAACTCACTGATGAAACACAAATCGTAAAAAACTGACACACTAATGAAAATGGGATCCAAAACATTGATGGAAATCAGCCCCGTTTTTACCTATGAAAAGAATCACTGATGCCTTTTTTTATGTCATGCCATAAAAAGTTAAAAAATATAGGCAACTTTACAGTTCAGAAACTGTGTAACTAATCCTGGAATCATACTTCTTTCCATCGTCCACAACTTCCAGCTAACTTGAAATTGGGCGGCACGGTGGCTCAGTTGCTAGCATTGCAGCCTTGTAATGGACAACATCTGCAAGGAGTTTGTATGTTCTCCCTGTGTTTGTGTGGGTTTCCTCTGGGTTCTTCGGTTTCCTCCCACATTTCAAAGATATATTGATAGGGAGTGTAGATTGTGAGCTCCATCGGGGACAGTGCCGATAATGTATGTAAAGCGCTGTGGGATTAATGTTGCTATATAAAGGAGTAAAACAAATTAATAGTTAGCTCAGGAAAGAGCAAGAAACAGATAGCAAAATGACAGTGGATAAGACTACACAGGGAATGTTACTAGTCTGTGACCATAGACACACACAGGTCTGTACATGGAGCTGGAAAGACAAACCTAGTGCTTAGGCCTGTTTCACACTTCCGTATTTTCCCGTCAGTCAAAATCCGCCAAGTTTTTAAAAAAAAACGGATCAGACAAAAAAGGGGCGGATCCTTTTTTTCCCCCATAGACTTACATTATTGGCGGATGTTGACTGACGGTCGTCCGTCCCACCCGTTTTTTTACGGATCCACCAAGATTTTAGCGGCTCCCGGGCGGATAAGACGGACCCTGCAACTTTTTTTGCTTTGACGTTCCGCTAATTTGAGCATTAACCCATAAATGCCAGGAGCCGCTAAAATCTCTCTCCCCACCTCATGTTCCCGCGTCCCATCCGCGCGATCTCGGTCCACCTCCCGATCTCGCTCCGCGATCTCGCTCCAACTACCGGAATTTCTCGATCCACCTCCCGGCCGACCGCTCTCGATCCAACTCACAGTCGCTTTAAATTACGCCACGTTGCTTCTCCCGCGGATCCTTCCTTCAACAACTCCGCTGCCATCCGTCCGTCAAGGATCGGTTGCTCTCATCCTTTGGCGGATTTCAACTGACCGCCGCCGACGGAGGTATGAAACAGGCCTTAAAAGGCTTGTTCGGGACTTTTATATTTTATCCTTAGGATCAGTCATCAATATCTGATTGGTGGAGGTGTGACATTCGCTACCCTTCACCGATCAGCTATTGCTGGTGCTGGAGGTAGTCAGATGTGTTCAATTGTGGAACTGCACAGCACAGCTCCGTCAACTGTGTAGTGCCTGCAGCCAGGTAATGCCCATCTACCACTATTCAAATCAATTCAGTGTGGAGGTGCAGTGCCTGGCAATGGCCACTATACAGTTGATGGAGCTCTGCATTTCCACAACTGAGCACAAGAGCACCTGATTGGCAGGGGTGGTAAATGCCGCAGCCCCACCAATCAGATATTGATGACCTATCCTAAGGATAAGCCATCAATATAAAAGTCTCAGACAACCCTTTTAATGATTCAAATTGACTGCATTGGAACAATAAACGCATTCACTGTGAAGGTGTACGTGCACTAAGGCAAAAGTCTTAATATATAAAGAATACATAGCAAAAATGGACAGAACAGGCCCTTGTTCACTGTGACATTTCCCTGTCTGATTTGTGGAAATCTTCAGGAGACTGACCTGTAAATATTGCAGACACACTGAATAAAGCACCAAGAAAGGTACAACATTACAGGTAGGTTTTTTGTCAGGAAATTACTTTCTGATTTAGTCAAGTTGACAATTTTATCTTTTCCCCAGCTGTCAGGTCTATTGATCGATCAGGAGTGTGCGGATCTCAGGTATTTAGACTATTTTAACCAAGAAAGGGTAACTGCAAATTGTCCTTTTAATGTCTACTCTTTCCGAGCAAGATGCAAAAGCAAATTATCTGACATAACACAAATGGACAGTGGAATGGTGTCACTGCAAAGATTAACCCTTCCAACTAATGTAGAGAGCAATATACCTAGCGTAGGCATCATCTATTCTCATTAAAGTCATTAAAACTAGCAGTAAAAAGCGGACGGAAACCCAAAATATAAATGTGAACAGAGCCTAATTCAAAATAACAGCATTCTCATCGATTGGACTTTTTCACAAGCGGACCTATGTAACGAGACCCCCTCTCTCGGACTGAACATACAATAAATAAATAGGCTGAGGGTTCTTTGCTTTCTCAAAACCTCATTCATGTCTATGCATGTTTTTAATTAAACAGTTAATGACTAGGCATTTAACCCCCTTTCCTGGCCAAGGACATTTTGGATTTTATGATACATGCTCTTTTAATGTTTGAATAATTTTTACTCAAACAATTTTTGCCCCTTTTTTTCGCAAAACACATGGGGCATCATTTTTGTCATTTTTAAATTTAAAAAAATGTTTCAAGTGTCTGGGTGAAATATACATAAAATAGGAAATTCATGTTTATTTTTTCAGATTGTAGTTTTATTTTTTTATTAATACGAAGGACAGCTAAAAACATTTTAAATTGCGTTCTCCTTTATGTAGAAATTGTTTTGATGTGTTTTTTTTTATGAGGATGGGGCTATAAACAGCAATTTAGACTGGCAGCGTATTTTTTTTATAATTTTTGTAATTATGCCTTTTGTTCCATTTTATTTTTGTTATGTTTATTCATGATTTTGTTCTATTTTATTTTTGTTATGTTTGTTTTTTAATTTATTCTATTACACTGTGCCCCCCATATGGTCATTGTTTTTATTGATTTCCCCAGTATCTGGGGCTGGTATAATAGCCCCAGTTACAGGAAAATTTCAGCCTCCTGTCTGCATAGCAGAACTGTCTGGGTTTCCTAGAATTCAGCAGCTCCTATTCACTCCCTATACCCAGTGATCACGTTTACTGGGTTGGGAGGAGAAAGCAGGGTAAGTGCTTCCTAGTCTGTATTCACAGCACTGGTTCAGTTCTGTTTATACAGAGATGGAGCAGGTACACAAGCTAATAGACCCTTCTTATCTTCTGTCTGGGCAGTTTGGCTGAGTCTGACAGACCACAGCTTTTCTTCTGCACAGCTTCACGAGCTTGTGAAATCTGCTTAAACTGCATTTACATTTTAGAACATCAGTGTAAAAGTAAGTGTGGACTCCCTGGACATTTAGAGTCTATGGGCAGTCCAGAAGAAGTTAAAATGACTATGCTGTCCAATATAAAGGCGGCATAGTAAGCAAACAACTCTGCTCTTATGTAACCTAAAACACTGAGCGATCAAAGAATGCACCAGACAAATAAATTCTAAGCGTATTGTTAGCATAAACAAAAAAAAAAAAATACTGGGCAATCAGAGAATACACTGGATACATAGAAGAGGAGTCTGGTATATTTATAATGAAAGCGTTCTCCCGTCCTCTCACTTACCATAGGGCAATGATTGATGACTGCCCATCAATTACAGTGAGGAGGACTTGGAAAAAGCTATCCTTGCTCATGCACAAAACTTCTAAACTTTGGCGTTTCGTGTATTCACTGATCACTTCAATTAGGCCTAATTTTTGTGCGTTAAGGCTAAAAGGAGACTTGACCATTCCCTGTACTTTGCTACTATCACCTACCAGCACTGGTGGGTGACACATTCACTTTAAAGGAAATCTGTCAGCTAGTTTTTGCTACCTCATCTGAGAGAAGCCTAATGTAGGTAAAGAGAAGCTGAATGTAATGATGTATCAGTTAGATTACTGGGTGCAGCAGTTCTGACACAATCAGCTTTTACATTTACAATGAAGCAGAGCTGAGAAAGCTAATCCTGCCCACACCACAGGTAACCCCGCCCACGCCAGACTCTCCATGTACAAAGTCCATAGACAAAACACAGACAGTGAGATGCTTATCACATGGAAAGGGGGCGTTGCTGGACTAGTGTAGTCCGCAATGTTAATCTCCTCGTGATAAATCCTTCATAGTGAGTAAACAGCACGCACTTTGACAGGTGACGCATCCCTAAATTCTGTTTTTCAGCCGTGCGTACGTCTTTTTCTAAAAATAAAAATCACCAAAAAATATGTTTGGAGATTGCAGGTAATGAAAAGGATCAACGCCACGTGACAGATCAAGTTGCTGTTATTTGATGTGATGAAAATAGATTTCTATCAGGCTGCTTTGTTCGTATAAAAAAATTAGTAAAAAAAACTTCATCTATCAGTTTAGAAATTCCATATTGTGCATTAATTTAGAAAAGACAGACTGTAAAAAGCCAATACCGTAATAACAAGTTGCACTAAATACATTTCAAACATTGTAATCCAGAAATGAATGTCCTGATGTTGTATTCAGGGCTCACAATACGAAGGCGGCCACAGAGAGCCCTCTTAACTATTACAGCTCTCGGAGTGACACATGCAAAACTGATCTCAGAGAGATAAATTTCATCCATCTACATTAGTCACAAAATGACTTGGAGACGACATGATAATGGCGATGTTTTTCTTTACCCGTCAGTATAATAATACAGAAATGACTGGGAGGTTATCAATAAGACAGGGAAACCTCCTCCATTAGGTCAAGGGCAACATTTGTTCACCCAACTTAAAGATCATTAAAATACATCCTTAATCATAACATGTGGTTCATTACAGATAAAATGGCCTCTGGTTCAATAAAACTAATTAAATGTAAATGGTATTGTTTACTGCTGTATGGATCTTTTGATATAAATCAGCAAGTCACCATATATTGAAAATTACACTGACCTCACTGCTGTTAATAAATTTACGTGATCACATAAGATGGAAATGAATGTTTCACAACATGAAGGCTGACAGGGGGAAAAAAAAAAATACTGCGCCACTTATGAGTATGAAACCACAGGAAACCTAACCTGCAGGTTACAGGTATTATTAAAGGATGTGTTGAAAATTTAATTGTCTGATCATTCTAAGTGGCTCGGGAAGACAACAAAATCTGCACTGATCATCTTTGTTGGTGTCATCTGTTCTTTACGAAAAGCTCAGAAGCAGGTTTATTTATTCCGGGTGTCGCCGAGGATAAAGTTACAGAGCGGTGCAGATGATGCTTCATGACAATACAAGATGCCCACAATCCATTACATTAGGAACGCCGCCGAATCAAAATGATTGATAATTACAGAATGTACCAGCAATTACAACCCTCACTTCATACTGACGGGAGATATTTGCACACCCGCACAAGCCAGAGGAAAGGATATCTCGATCAATTTTCATTATTTTTCATTTTGGCATCAAATGGTTTTTTTATTTACAACACAACTATTTCTGTATTCAATGTTCTTAGTTTAGAAATCTGTAATTGAATTTTTCTTTTATTCTAACTACTTTATAATCTTTTAATCTTGATATATAAATGCTGATGTTTTTATTTTATTGTCACAATTTATGTATGGTATGTGTGAAGTGAAGAGATTTTTTTTTTTTATTATTTATCATATAGGAAATCCAAGTAGCTCAAATAATAAACAATCATTATTCTCAGTGTCATTCTCTGAAAATAAAATTAGAATTTAAAATAAAACAAAACCACAAAGCATCAAGATCTTAGCAGTTATGGTAAGTTAAAACCAGCAGGTGGCATTCAAGAATTATGGACACTGAAGTCTCTGGCTGAGCCTGAAGAGTCTAGTCAGCATTTTACCACCCAAGCTGTCAAATGGAACAATGTCAATGCATACTGAAAAATATCTACAAGATATCTATCTAATGCAGCAAAGCTATTTAAGAAGACAGACAAACAGATTTGTGATCAATACAGTGGCTTGCAAAAGTATTCAACTCCCTTGGCATTTTTAAAGTTTTGCTAACACACCACCAGGAACGTCACTGTTTTTTTTTGAGGTTTTGCATGAGTTCATGTAAAGAACATGCCTACAACTGTGAACATTTTGCTTTCTTTTATTGTGTGTGAAACAAAGAACAAATAAGACAAAAATAACTGAAAACTTCAGTGTGCATAACAATTCACCTTCCTAAAGTCAGTACTGTGAAGAGCCTCCTTTAGCGGCAATAACAGCTGCATATTGCTTTAGATAAGTCTCTATGAGCTTTCCACTGGGATTTCTGCCCATTCCTCAAGGCAAAACTGCTCCAGCTCCTTCCAGTGAGATGATTTCCTCTGGTGAACAGCAATCTTCAAGACTGATCACAGATTCTCAATTAGATTAACCACTTTCTGACATGAGACGAACTATCCCGTCCACGGTACCCGGGCCCCTATGACCGGGAATGGGATAGTACGTCTAAGTGATCAACGGCGCTACCGGGGTGGGGGGGTGCCGCTGATCGCGGCCGGGTGTCAGCTGATTATCACAGCTGACCCCCAGCACGTTAACGCCAGGCACACTGCGATCAAACATGATCGCAGTGTACCGGGGAATTAGGGAAGCATCGGCAGGGAGGGGGCTCCCTCCATGCTTCCCTGAGACCCCCAGAGCAGCGTGATCTGCTGCGCTGCTCTGAGGGTCTCCTTCCCTACAGACCCCGGATCCAAGATGGCCGCAGGGGCCTTCGGGGGCCTGCAGGAACGCGGCTTCCTCAGTGCCTGCAAAGAGCAGGCACAAGGAAGCCCGAAGCAGCGCCCGTCAGATCGCTGATCTGACACAGCGCTGTGTAATGTGTCAGATCGGCGATCTGACACATTACAGTGATATCCCCCCTAGGACAATAAAATAAAGTAAAACAAAATAAATAAAAAAAAGTGTTATAATAATTAATTTAAAAAATCCCTAAATAAAAAAAAAAAATATTCCGTAATAAATTCATTTTTTGGAAATAAAAAAAAATAAATAAATAAAAGTGCACATATTTAGTATTGCCGCATCCGTAACAACCCGCCCTATAAAACTGTTGCACTAGTTAACCCCATTACTGAACCCCTTAAAAATTAAAAATAAAGCAATAAACAATGCTTTATCATCATACCGCCGAACAAAAAGTGCAATAACGCGCAATCAAAAACACGTATATAAATATAAATAAACATAATACCGCTGAAAACGTCATCTTGTCCTGCAAAATACGAGCCACCACACAGCATCATCAGCGAAAAAATTAAAAAGTTATAGCTCGCAGAATAAAGAGATGCAAAAATAATTATATTTTATATAAAATGATTTTAATTGCATAAAAGCGCCAAAACATAAAAAAAGACATTAATGAGGTATCGCTGTAATCATACTGACCCAAAGAATAAAGCCGCTTTATCAATTTTACCACACACGGAATGGTGTAAACGCACCCCCCCAACAGAAATTCATGAAATTCTGGTTTTTGTTCATTCTGAGTCCCAAAAATCGGAATAAAAAGCGATCAGAATGCCTGAAATGGTAACAATAAAAACGACAACTCGTCCCGCAAAAAATAAGACCTCACATGACTCTGTGGGTCAAAATATGGAAAAAATCTAGCGCTCAAAATGTGGTGATGCAAAAACTATTTTTACAATAAAAAGCGTCTTTTAGCCTATGACAGCTGCCAAACATAAAAACCCGCTAAAAATAGTAAATCAAACCCCTCTTTATCACCCTTAGTTAGGGGAAAATAATAAAATAAAAAAAAATGTATTTATTTCAATTTTCCCGCTAGGCTTAGGGCTGAGATTAGGTTTAGGGGTGTGATGTGGTTAGGGTTGGAGTTAGAATTGGGGGGTTTCTACTGTTTAGGCACATCAGGTGCTCTCCAAATGCAACGGCGTCTGATCTCAATTCCAGCCAATTCTGCGTTGAAAAAGTCAAACGGTGCTCCTTCCCTTCGAAGCTCTGCCATGCGCTCAAACAGTGGTTTACTCCCACATATGGGGTATCAGCCTACTCAGGACAAATTGCACAACACCTTTTTGGGTCCAATTTCTCCTGTTACCCTTGGGAAAATAAAAGAATTGGGGACTAAAAGATCATGTTTGTGGGAAAAAAATGATTTTTTTATTTTCACGCCTGGGCATTATAAACGTCTGTGAAGCACTTGGGGGTTCAAAGTGCTCACTACACATCTAGATAAGTTCCTTGGGGGGTCTAGTTTCCAAAATGGGGTCACTTGTTGGGGGGTTTCCACAGTTTAGGCACATCAGGGGCTCTCCAAAGGCAACATGACACCTGCAGACCATTCCATCAAAGTCTGCATTCTAAAACGTCACTTCAGAGCCCCGAAGTGTGCCCATACAGTAGTTTTCTCCCACATATGGGGTATCAGCATACTCAGAGCAAATTAGACAACTTTTGGGGTCCAATTTCTCCTGTTACCCTTGGTAAAAGAAAAAAACTGGGGACTAAAAGATCATGTTTGTGGAAAAAAAATGATTTTTTTTATTTTCACGCCTGGGTGTTATAAACTTTTGTGATGCACTTGGGGGTTCAAAGTGCTCACCACACATCTAGATAAGTTCCCTGGGGGTCTCTTTTCCAAAATGGAGTCATTTGTGGGGGTTTCCATTGTTTTGGCACATCAGGGGCTTTCCAAACGCGGCATGGTGACCGATCTCAATTCCAGCCAAAAAAGTCAAATGGCGCCGCTTCCCTTCCGAGCTCTGCCATACACCCAAAAAGTGGTTTACCCCCACATGTGGGGTATCAGCGTACTCAGGACAAATTGCACAATAACTTTTGGGGTCCTGTTAACCTTTGGAAAATAAAAGTTGGGGGTGAAAAGATCATTTTTGTGGAAAAAATATGATTATTTAATTTTACGGCTGTACGTTATAAACTTCTGTGAAGCCCTTGGGGGTTCAAATTTCTCACCACAGATCTAGATAAGTTCCATGGGGGGGTTTAGTTTCCAAAATGTTGGGTTTCCACTGTTTAGGCACATCAGGGGCTCTCCAAACGTGACATGGCGTCCGATCTGAATTCCAGCCAATTTTGCTTTGAGAAAGTCAAACGGCGCTCCTTCCCTTCTGAGCTCTAAAATGCACCGAAACAGTGGTTCCCCCTCACATATCAGGTATCAGCGTACTCAGGACAAATTGCACAAAAATTTTTGCAGTACAATTTCTCCTGTTACCCTTGGTAAAATAAAAAAAATTGGACCTGAAGTAATTTTTTTGTGAAAAAAAGTTAAATTTCATTTTTTTAAACATTCAAAAAATTCCTGTGAAGCACCTGAAGGGTTAATAAACTTCTTGAATGTGGTTTTGATCACCTTGAGGGGTGCAGTTTTTAGAATGGTGTCACTTTTGGGTATTTTTTTTTATCATATAGACCCCTCAAAGTGACTTCAAATTTGATGTGGCCCCTAAAAATAAAATGGTGTTGTAAAAATGAGAAATCGCTGGTCAACTTTTAACCCATATAACTTCCTAACAAAAAAAAATTTGGTTCCCAAATTGTGCTGATGTAAAGTAAATATGTGGGAAATGTTATTTATTATGTTTTTTTGTGCCATATCTCTGTGATTTAAGGGCATAAAAATTCAAAGTTGGAAAATTGCAAAATATTCCAAATTTTTGGCAAATTTCCATTTTTTTCACAAATAAACGCAAGTTATATGAATGAAATTTTACCACTAACATGAAGTACAATATGTCATGAGAAAACAATGTCAGAATCTCTATGATCCATGAAAGCGTTCCAGAGTTATCACCTCATAAAGGGACAGTGGTCAGAATTGTAAAAATTGGCCCGGCCATGGACGTGCAAACCACCCTTGGGGTAAAGGGGTTAAGGTCTGGGATTTGACTAGGCCACTTCAAAACATTTACACATTGCCCATAAACCACACGAGTGTTGCTTTAGTAATATGTTTTGGGTCATTGCCTTTTTGGAATGTGAACCTCCATCCCAATCTCAAATCACTGACAGACTGAAATAGGTTTGCTCAAAAAAATCCCTTTATTTTGCACCATCCATTTTCCCTGTTGCTGCTGCAGAAAAATACCCCCACAGCATGATGCTGCCACCACCATGTTTCACTGTCAGGATGTTGTTCTTGGGGTGATGAGCTGTGTTGGTTTGACGCCAAAGTTTACTTTGGTGGCCAAAAAGTTCAATTTTGGTCTCATCTGACCACAGCACCTTCTCCTTCATACATGTCTTTTGGCAAACTCAAAACAAGCCTTAAAATTTTTGTGTGTAAGTTAAGGCTTTTTTTCTGCCCACTCTTCAATAAAGGCCATCTCTATGGAGTATATGGCTTATTGGGGTTGTATGGACAAACACTCCAAGTCTCTGCTTGGGGACTCTGCAGCTCCTTCAGGATTGCACCAGAAATTTGTAGGGGCTTAATAGCAAAATTGGTGAATACATATGCACATGTCAATTTTTAGTAATATGATCCCATAAACTTTGTTTCTGCCTATATTTTTCTCACTTCACCAGCTTAGACTATTCGGTGCTGATGCACCACACACAAGCGGATTGCAAAAATATTTAAACAAAGGTTGTAATGTAATAAAAGAGGTAGAAAACCAAGGGGGGTGAAAACTTTTGAAAGCCACTATAGATAGATTGATATGAGATATGTAGAGATGAGATATATACAGTTGAAAACAGAAGCTTACATACCCTTTATAAAAATACACATATTAATGTTTTTCTCAATATCTGACATGAAATCAGAATAAACCTTTCCCGTTTTAGGTCAACTAGGAATACCATAATTAATATTTACCAAATGCCAGAATAATGAGAGAGAAAGAATGTTTAAGGTAATTTTACTTACTGCAAAGTAAGTAAAATATCAGTATTTGCAGATGATACAAAACTATGTAAGGTAAGTTAACACAAAGGAGGACAGTTTGCAACTACAGACAGATTTGACTAAATTGGAGAATTGGGATGAAAAATGGCAAATGAGGTTTAACACAGATAAGTGTAAGGTTATGCACATGGGAAGGAGAAACAGATGCTAAAATTACTTACTAAATGGGAAGCTGCTGGGGAAATCAGGCATGGAAAAAGACTTAGGCATCTTAGTCAATAAGAAGCTAAATTGGCGTGCCCAGTGTCAGGCAGCTGCCACCAAAGCAAATAGGGTCATGGGATGCATTAGAAGAGGTCTGGGGACACGAGCTGAAAACATAATTCTCCCTCTGTACAAATCACTCGTCAGACCACACCTGGAGTATTGTGTGCAATTTTGGACGCCGATGCTCAAGAAAGACATTACTGAACTTGAAAGGGATCAAAGGCGGGCTACTAAAATGATAAATGGAATTGGTTCACTACAATACCCAGAAAGGTTATCAAAATTAGGTCTATTTACTATAGAAAAGAGAAGACTTAGGGGAGACTTAATATATGTGTACAAGTATATCAGAGGGCAATACAGAGATCTCTCCAATGAACTGTTTGTACCAAGGACTGTGACAAGAACAAGGGGGCATTCTCTTCGTTTGGAGGAAAGACAATTTCTGCACCAGCATAGAAGAGGGTTCTTCACGGTAAGAGCAGTGAGGCTCTGGAATTCTCTTCCTGAGGAAGTGGTGATGGCCAACTCACTGAATGAATTTAAGAAAGGAATGGATGCTTTTCTTGTGAGTAACAGTATAGAAGGTTACGAATAACAGAATATTATAGGTAGATGGTTGACCCAGCTTAGGGGAAGGAATTTTTTTCCCTATGGAGAAAATTGGCTTCTACTCTGTGGATTTTTTGCCTTCCCCAGGATCAACAATGCAGAAAAGCTGCACTAAAATAGGCTGAACTAGATGGACATAAGGTCTTCCTTCAGACTTCAAAACTATGTTACTATGTTAAAGTCAAAAGTTTACATACACAAAGATTACTATGCCTTTAAACAATTCTGGACTGCCCATATGAAGATATCATGTGTTTGGAACCTGAAACACACTGCTTCTTTGTGTAGCATCATGGGAAAGTCTCAAGAAATCAGACAAGATATCAGTAAGATAATTGTGGACATGGACAAGTCTGGTTCATCCTTGGGTACAATGTCAAGATACCTGAAGGTGCCTCGTTCAGCTGTATAAACAATTATATGCAAGTACAAAGTAGATATGAGATATATAGATATTCGATATATAGATATGAGACAGATAGATAGATAGATAGATAGACAGACAGATAGATAGAAACATTGGCATCTAGAATAGATAAGCAAGTTGAAAATTAAATGATCTCTAAAAGGCCTAAAGTTAAAGATGACAAATTTCTTTTTTAATTTGGCCAAAAAATAAATATGTTCACCTTTTAGATGTTAAAAATTAGAAAAAGGAAAATGGGTGGATGCAAATGTTTGGGCACCCTGCATGATTAGTAGCTAGTAGCACCCCCTTTTGAAAATCTCACAGCTTATAAGCGCTTTTTGTAGCCAACAAAGAGTCTATCAATTCTTGTTTGGGGGATTTTCATCCATTCTCCCCTGGAAAATTCTTCCAGTTCTGTGAGATTCCTGGGTCATCTTGCATGCACTGCTAATTTGAGGTCTAGCCACAGATTTTCACTGATGATCAGATCAGGGGAATGTGAGGGCCATTGTAAAACCTTCAGCTTGTGCCTTTTGAGGTAGTTTATTGTGGTTATCCAGTTGTAGAAGGCATATTGTTTTTAACTTCACCTTTTTTTTTTTTTTTTTTACAGATGGTCAAGAATTTGTGGAAATGTCATTACATTTTTAAAATGTAGAAAATGACAATACATATTTTTTGCCTAAAATAAACGGAGCGCTATTTGTCTCCTTGACTGCAGATTTTCCTAGAATAGTTTGTGAACTCCATATCCAGAGCCCCTAAGTGCTAGAAGAATCGCCTTTCAAGTAACCCCATTTTGGAAATTATACCCCTTTGGGAATTTAATTACATGTGTAGTGAACATTTTGACTCAATAACCGTTTCCATAAACAAGCAGCTAAGTGAAAATTGCAAACTGCCGTTGTAGTGACCGACACGTTGTAATGATCAGTACATTATAGTGACCAGTACATTGTGTCCAGCTCATGTTTCTGAAGACACACACCCGTAAATTAGGTGGGCTCTCATCGCTACAGAAATTCCATACATTTGGATGCTATATGTGATTTAGGCACATTGTGAGGCTCAGAAGGAAGAGGGTCATTTAGATATATATTTTTTGTGTTTTGGCGTTTAAATGCTTTTCCGCAATCAAAACTATATTATAGAAAAAAATATTTTTGCATTGTTTTATTCCAAGGCTAGTTTCACACTTGCGTTAGGAGGCGCAGCGCACGGCCACCGTGCAGCTCTGCCCCCTGCCATGCCCTCTCCGGTCAGCTCCCCCTATGGACGCATGACACTGCATGCGACCTGCGTACCCTATCTTTAGCATTGGGTACGCAGGCCTTGCGCTGGTATGCTTTTGGCGGCGCATGCGCCCTTTTGACGGTGCGCTGAGCCACCAAAATGCACCACGGTGCGTTTGGCGCACCGTCAAAAGGGTGCATGCGCCGCCAAAAGCATACCAGCACATGGCATGCGTACCCAATGATAAAGATAGGGTACACAGGTCGCAAGCAGCATCATGCGCCCATAGGAGGAGCTAACCGGAGGGGACGCGGCAGGGGACGGAGCTGCACGGCGGCCGTGCGCTGCACCTCCAAACGAAAGTGTGAAACTAGCCTAAGGCCTATAATTTTTTGTATTTTTTTTTGCTGATTGAGCTGTATGGTGGCTTGCATTTTGTGGGAGAAGATGTTTTCAGCTATACAATTTTTAATTTGCATTTGTCTTTTTGAGCACATTTTATTGCACTTTTTGTTCAGCAGTATGATGAAAAAGCATCATTTTTTGCCTAGATTTTTTTTTTTTACAGTGTTCAATGAAGGGGTTAACTGGTAGGACAGTTTTATAGGAGGGGTCGTTCCAGACACGGCTGTCAGGAACACCGCACTGCACTTGCTCACTGAGCCAGTGCGCGTGTCCTGAGTACAATGGAAGTCTTCAAACAGAGGCTGGACAGACATCTGACTGGGATGATATAGCGAATCCTGCTTTGAGCAGGGGGTTGGACCAGATGGCCCAGGAGGTCCCTTCCAACTCTACGATTCTATGATTACAAAAACAGTGCTTAAAGATACCTGTGGAGCGGGCAGCAGCGGTGACGATGCATGCTCCAGGACCTGAAGCATGTGACTGCTGGGGGCTTGGCCTAAGCTCCACAGAGCTAGGAACTGCAGGGAAACTCCTAGAAAGGTAACTACAGGACAATGTTACCAAGGGGCATAGACAGAGACAGAAACCAGATCAAGCCGGGTCAAAGCACGAGATAGCAGGACAGTACCAAAGGGTTAGACAGAGCGAATAGTCAGGAAGTAGCAAAAGATCAGAAAACCAGAACGGGCAATGGACGGTACAATAGGGACAAACTGCAACAGAGTAACAATAGCCAAGCCAGGAGGTCAGAACCGGAGAAGACAATAGTACCAAAACGAGAGACGGAGTACAAGTGAGGGAACAGGCCGGGTCATACACGGGAATCAAACAAGCAATGCAGAATACACGCACACCAGGGGGGTCGGTCAGACACACAGCCAGAATAACAGTATAGCTGACAGTGAATGCTAGTCTGGAGTGAGTATAAATACCCCTCCCAGATCCAAAGAGAGGCCGACAAAAGTTAACCCTGTGAGAACAGGACATTAACCATGTCCTAACCATGACAACGGCGATACCAAATGTGTGAACTTTTTTTTTTCTTCAAAAAACATTTACTGGTACAGTATGTATTTCCATCATGCAATACCATCAGGGAGGCGTCGTATTGGCTCTAAAATTATTCTGCAGCACTTCAATGACCTCAAACATATGCTAACGTTATTATAAACTATCTGCAACATAAATCATCATGAGGAGTCCTGGAGGTGATGTGGCACCACAGAGCCCTGATAACAACATCAAGTCTGCCTGAGATTACATGAAAAGATGGAATAATTTGCACATGTCTACATCCACAGAAGATCTGTGGTTAGCTCTCCATGATGTTTGGAATAAGATCCTTCCAGAGTTTCTTAAAAAGTCTGCGCAAATGTACCTAAAAGAAATCCGGTTTTGAAGGCAAATGATTGTATAGCCAATGTCATACAAAAAATAAGCTCATAAGCCGTCCCACAGCTCTGTTCATGTAAAAATAAAAAAAGAAAGATATTGCTCTTTCAATATAACACAACACAATTAAAAAACATAGGATTTTATTGTAAAATAAAATGATAAAATATAAATAAAACATGGATTTTTGTGAGAACTCACCGTAAAATCCTTTTCTCCGAGACGCTCATTGGGGGACACAGAGACTGTGGGTGTATGCTTCTGCCGCTAGGAGGCTGACACTAAGTGAAAAAAAGAGGTTAGCTCCTCCTCCGCAGTATACACCCTCGCCCCTATTGCGGGCGGAAATCAGTTTGGTGCCAAAGCAGTAAGAGGACAACAAAATCAGCCTTAATACAGGTACCACATGTCCAATGAAAAACACCACCCCTATATCAAATACGTAAACATATATTAATTTAAACAAAACAAGAGCCAACTGGCTAATAGGGGGGGTGCTGTGTCCCCCAATGAGCGTCTCGGAGAAAAGGATTTTACGGTGAGTTCTCACAAAAATCCATGTTTCTGCTTCACCTCATTGGGGGACACAGAGACTCTGGAACGTCCAAAAGCAGTCCCTGGGTGGGAGATTGACTCACCGATCCAAGCTACATGCACCTCTTGTTTAAAGGTGCGCCACCGCTGCTTGGAGAATCCTTCTACCCAGGCTCACATCCGCTGAAGCCTGAGTATGGATATTGTAATGTTTGGCAAATGTGTGCAGGCTGGACCAGGTTGCTGCCTTGCAAACCTGTTCTGTCGAAGCTTGATGCCGAAGCGCCCAAGAGTTGCCCACAGCCCGAGTAGAGTGCGTTCCGATCCCTGCTGGAATCGGCGTGCCTATAATGCGGTAGGACTCCTGAATAGTCAAACGAATCCATCTGGCTATGGTCGATTTTGGGGCAGCGAGTCCCTTCCTGCGCCCTTCGGGGAGCACGAACAGCGTGTCCGTCTGACGAAAGGGCGCCGTCCTCGACACGTACCTCCGGAGGGCTCTTACCAGGTCTAACTTGTGAAGAGCCTTTTCCACACAGTGCACCGGTGCTGGACAAAAAGAAGGCAAGACAACATCCTCAATGTGAAATGAGGACACGACCTTCGGGAGAAAAGGAGGGGCTGATTTGAGCACCACCTTATCCTTATGGAAAGTGAGGAACGGAGCTCGGCAGGATAGGGCCGCCAGCTCTGAGACCCGCTTGATAGAAGTGATGGCCACCAGGAACACCACTTTCCAGGAAAGGCACCTCAAAGACACATCCTGCAGTGGCTCAAATGGAGCTTCCTGCAGAACACTTAGTACCAGGTTAAAGTCCCAGGCATCCATAGGCGCCCTATAGGGAGGTACCAAAAGGGAGACTCCCTGGATAAAAGTCTTCACCTGCAAATTGGTAGCAATTCTGCGCTTTAACAAAACAGATAAGGCAGATATTTGTCTCCTGAGGAAACTTTGGGCCAAGCCCGAGTCTAGGCCCGACTGGAGAAAAGCCAAGATGTTGGGGATCGAGAATCTCAGCGGAGAAACACCACGCGAAGAACACCTTCCAGGTGTGGTGGTAAACTCGTGCTGAAGCAGGCTTCCGGGTGCTAATCATTGTAGCGACCACCTTGCTCCCGAACCCTGCCTGGGTTAGAGTCCAAGATTCAACGGCCATGCAGTCAAACACAGGGCCCCAGAGTTCGGGTGGCAAATCGGCCCTTGAGAAAGTAGATCCGGGCGCTCTGGTAGACGCCAAGGGACGTCGGCGAGTAGCAGCATTAGATCTGCGTACCACGCTCGACGGGGCCAATCTGGGGCCAGCAGGATTGCCGGAACACCTTCTGTCTTGATCTTCTTGATGACTCTCGGAAGTAGTGGCAGTGGGGGAAAGAGATACGGGAGGCGAATCTGGTTCCATGGCAGAACAACGCATCCACCGCGATTGCCTACGGGTCCCTGGCCCAAGCAACATATGTGGACACCTTGGCATTCACTCTGGAAGCCATCCGGTCCACATCCGGTGTTCCCCACCGCTGACAAATCTGCTGGAAGACTTGGGCATGTAGAGACCACTCTCCAGACGCAAGACCCTCCCGGCTGAGAAAGTCTGCTGCCCAGTTTTCCACACCCGGGATGTGAACTGCTGAAATCGCCGAGTGTTTTGCTTCGGCCCACTGAAGAACATGCCCTACCTCGCGCAAGGTTGCTCTACTGCGAGTGCCCCCTTGGTGATTTATGTAAGCCACCGCCGTGGCGTTGTCCAATTGAATTTGGACAGGGCGGCCTGCTAGGAGGTGATGAAACTTCTGGAATGCCAGCCGAATTCGTATCTCCAATAAAATGATCGGGAGGCGTGCCTCCTCTGGCGACCACCGTCCCTGGGTTGTGTGGTGGTGAAACACCACTCCCCAGCCGAGGAGACTGGCGTCGGTTGTCACGACCAGCCAATGGTCTGGGGGAAATGGTTTCCCCTGGGTCAGAGAGGAACTGGTTACCCACCATCCGAGAGACTGTCTGACCTGAGAGGACAGACGACACTGCCGATCGAGCGTGAAAGAGTTCTTGTCCCAAGCTGACAGGAGGGCGTGCTGCAGGGGGCGAAGATGGAACGGGGCGAAAGGTATCGCTCCCATTGCTGCCACCATTTTTCCTAGAATCCTCATCCCAGATCGGATGGTATGGGGACAACTTGGCGAAGTGCCCGGACTCCCTGCCGGAGAGCCAGTATCTTTACCTGAGGGAGAATCACCAACCCTCGGCAAGTGTCGAAGATCATTCCCAAGAAGGAGATCTTCTGAGCTGGCACAAGGGATGACTTCTTCGCATTGACCAACTACCCTAAGCGGGCAAGAGTATCTAGCGTGATGCTGACACTTTCCTTGCATGCCCGTATTAAAGGGCCTTTGACCAAGAGATTGTCCAGATAAGGCAAGACGACTATGCCTCGAGAATGCAGTATGGCCATGACAACTGCCATAACCTTTGTGAACACTCTGGGAGCCGTGGCTAGCCCGAAGGGTAGCGCTACGAACTGAAAATGTTGATCGTTGATGGCGAAGTGTAGGAACCTCTGATGAGGAGGAAAAATGGGAATATGCAGATATGCATCTTGGATGTCTATTGAGGCCAAGTATTCTCCCTGCTCCATGGCCGATATGACTGAACGGAGAGACTACATCGGAAAATGTCTGATCCTGACGAATCTGTTCAGAAGCTTCAGGTCCAACTCAGGTCTGACTGACCCGTCCTTTTTGGGAACCGCAAAGAGTTGGGAATAGAATCCCTGAGTTCTTTCGTGTTCCGGCACTGGAATAATGATTCCGTTGCGCTGGAGCGATTTGATGGCTCCCAATAGAGCCCTTGCCTGGGCATCTACCCTGGGAAGCCGGGAAAGAAAAAAAACTGTCTTGGAGGGCGTCTGACAAATTCTATTTTGTAACTTGAGTACACCAATTCTTCTACCCATGCGTCATGAGCGACGTTGGCCCAGACGTGGTGAAACCAGAGTAGGCGGCTGCCCACCCTGCTAGTGTCGTCTGGTAAAGGCCTCAAGTAATTTGGCTGATGATCTTTGGGATCTGGATCCTCTCGATCTGGCCTGTTGAGCACGCATTCTCCCCAATGGGTTGGCTCTATATGAGACCTGCCGTTCCCTATCCTGGTTGGGGCAGCCTGAGGCGGCGGAATTGGGCCCTGTAGTCCACCCGGGGTTGCGAAAGGCCCGAAAACATGCCTGAAAAGGGTGATGAAAAAGCGTTTTGACCTTTTGTTGAGGGAGAAACCCGCTGTTTCCTCCTGTGGAGTCGGAAATAAGTTGGTCCAAGTTTTCCCCAAATAGGCGGCCGCACTGATAAGGCAGGGAAGTCAAGAACTTCTTAGAAGTAGAATCGACTCGCCATGTCCTCAACCACAGGGCTCTTTTGATAGAGATTGCATCAGCGGCAGCAAATGCCGAACAATTGGCTGCATCCAAAGACGCATTAGTTACATAGTCTCCGGCCATCGCCATCTGACCTGCGACCTCCGAAATCTCTGCAGGTAGATCCTGTTCCTGCGCAAACTTGTTTAATGATTCTGACCATGATATCATGGCCTTAGCTACCCAAGTTGCTGCGAACGAGGGAGCGAATGCAGACCCCGACGCCTCATATACTGACTGAGCTAAGCTCTCAATAAGGCAGTTCGTGGGATCCTTAATCGAGGAAACACTAGAGACAGATAACAGGGTCTTAGTGGCCAGGTGTGAAACCGGCGGATCCACTAACGGGGATTCCATCCATTTTTTACGGAGGTCCGGAGCAAACGGATACCTTGTTTTGAGTGCCTTTTGACCCGAGAAACGCCGGTCTGGACGTTCTCTATTCCGCTGCACTATGTCCTCAAACTCAGGGTGAGAGGAAAAAATTCTGTGCGGGCGCTTCACTCGCTTAAATGCCACCTTATGCCCCATAGCCGCTGCGGGATCATCCTCAATACCCAGGGTCTGATTGACGGCTTCTATGAGGCTGTCCACTGTTTCACGTGACCCTGGAGTATCCAGGTCAAGGGGCTCATCTGAGTCGCAATCCGAGGTCTGTTCGCTATCAACCACTGGTGACGGGTAGTGAGAAGCAGAGCTTATTGATGCCAAGGCACCGGATGGACTGGGCGACACCGTGTGGATTTGTTTCCTCCGGGTCTGCCTGGAGTGAGAGCGGCCCCTGCAGGCCGGAGGCTCTAGTGAGGTGGAGGTTCCTTCTAAAGACAGCAAGCCACAGTCCCTGCCCCTATCTGGGGCTTGAAGGGACTCTATTGCTCTCGTAAGCAACGCCATGGATTGTGACAGTGATCGGGCCCCCTCCGGGGGGATTTGACATTGGTTGCGGTCGTAGGGGAGGGCTCCTGGGCACGTTTGGAATCGCAGGCTTCGCATAAACATAAATGCATAAACGCTTTCTCTGCGCCCGCGGAAACGCAGCCCGACAAGTGATGCATGCAGCGTAAAAGAACGTGTGCGTCTTTTCCTTCTCGGACATGCTGTATCTGCCCGCTACTGGGTCTATGGGGAGGAGGTAGCACCTCGTTTTTCCCTGTAGTGTGGCCTCTCGGGCAGTTACCCCAGTCCTGGCCCCCCCCCCCCAACGTGGATCTTGCTTCAAATCGCGTGCCGACATCTGTGGTGCGTGCCAGCCTGTGAAAACGGGCCTAGGGGCGGTACTTCCGCTATGCAGCCTAGCCGTGCTCTGAAGCCGGGACCTCGATTTCTATCGTCGCCCAGTGCAGGGAGGGCGGAAGTGACGCGCGGTCCCGGGGGCGGGACTTCCGGACGCGGCCCAGCTCCGGCCGAAGCCGCGGCCTCAATTTTTCCCCCTACCCGACCGGGGGGGCGGTATGGCACTACTGACCGGCCCAAAGACTTCCAGGAGCCCTCCCAGACCCTCTCTCCGATGATCCTCTTCCGCCTGCAGCGCAGGTATGTGAGGAGGTCTTTGACAAAAAAACAGATAGGACGGTGGAGCGGTGCAGGCACCCTAGCTCCATCTAACCCCTTCAGGGAGTGAGGAGAGGGACCGTCTGCCGCCTTGCAGCACCGCAGTCTGAGCATTGGTGGAGCAGTGGGGGCCGCACGGACTAGTTTTGTGCCTCTGTACAGCCCATGGTTTCAATACCTAGGGGTGGTCAGGGCTAAGTCCGGCATTGTGTCCCACGTCACGGGAGAGGATACATGGAGGCGACACTCTCAGGTGCTCGCCCGTTGTTGGTTTGGGGAAATCGGACCCTTTCAATAGGATCCGTTGCCCCTGTCACATCTTCATGGGAAAAAGACAAAGAAAAGGTCTGGAGAAAAACCAGACGTGTGCCTCCATGGACACTAAGCAAAAAACTGATTTCCGCCCACAATAGGGGCGAGGGTGTATACTGCGGAGGAGGAACTAACCTCTTTTTTTCACTTAGTGTCAGCCTCCTAGCAGCAGAAGCATACACCCACAGTCTCTGTGTCCCCCAATGAGACGAAGGAGAAAAATGCATTTTTTGGAATAATTTGGTCAGTCATGACAAGAGATGGGTGGACCCCTGGATGTTTGGGTTAGGCAGGTTAAAAAATAAAAAGTTTGGGTTCGGGTACCAGAACAGTACCCATAGCCGAACCCAGACCCCATTCACTTGAATTGGGGGGCCCAAACAGCCAGCATTTGCTATGCTGTCATGTGTATGACAGCGCAGCAAACACTACTTCTGATCGGCAGTAAAATCATTACTCCCCGTAATAATGTCTCCCGATGAACTCACCGCTGCACCATGAGGTTTTTTCTCACTGTGCTAGTGGGCATCTCAGCAAGGTCACAGCATTTCAGAGGCCAGCTGGGAACACAGCCTCAGTGACCAGTGATAACCTTGATGATGTCACCGCCGGTCACTGAGGCTACGCTCGCAGTAGCTCATTAATCAGTGGTTCTTAGCCTGGACAGTCACATCTTGGCACTGTCCAGGTTGAAAACTAGCAATCCCCAGACATGGAATAAAGCATGGGACAGAACGACAGATAGGTGAGGGATAAGGTTGTTTTTTATTTTTGTTTTATTACAGGAGACAATGGCTTCAATGGAATGGGTGATGACATGAGTATGCTTTAATTTACAATCACTAAAGGAGTCTGTGATAATCTTTCAATTAAAGGACTTTATTCTGGCTGTGTGTTTATTTACAGAATAACTATAGGATTAGTAATGGATAGGTGTCTTATAGACACCTTTCCATTACTAATCCGTGTGCTTGATGTCATTGAACAACACAAAGGTGACATCAACCCCACAAATATGCCACCGCTACAGGGCAAGTAGGAAAAGCCAGGCAAAGCATCAGAATTGGCGCATGTAATAGATGCGCCCTTTCTGGGTGACTGTGGGCTGCTGTTTTTACGCTGGGGTGTGCCCAACACTCTAATTCCGTGAATGCCCATCCCCCATCTTCCTTAAACATTACTAGTAGTAAAGACTGAATGTGTGCGGATAAAGCGTTATCCGAGCATCTTCAGGTGCTATCACAGTGTTTTTGGCGTGATCGAAAAATATATTCGAGTCTCCGTGGCTGCATGTCTCACGGCTGACAAAAACAGGTAATCCCTACATATGTTGTGACTGTCGAACAGCCTCAAGACATGCAGCCGTAGCGACTCGAATATAGTATTCGAGCACGCAGAAGATAATCTGTTAGCACCCGAGCATGCTCGGATAACACCTTACCCGAGCACATTTTCTCATCACTAGAGATAATCTTATAATTGTGTCTCGATTTTGTATTGTCTAATGGTTGTATCTGACTATGCAGAGGCTATCTAGTTTATCTTTGATAGATACCATAGTTCCTTGTGAGGGGGAGAAGCATAAGTCAATTATGATAACTGAGTATACAGACAAAGCAGCAGGGACTCACAGGTGCTGCTTTCTGAGGCAACACATTTTCCTGCCGACGTAACAAACAAGTATTTCTGTTCCATCTCCAGCCTTCTGAAAGCATCATAAATCAAGTCAGTGATGTAGGAGCTTCAGTGTCCGCTGAGCTTAAATGTCACTGAACTGATTTATGATGAGCTTACATGACTGGTGTTATGGCAGAAACACTCACTCCTGTGATCAAATAGGTAACGAAATGTGTTTCCTCACAAAGTATCAGCTGTGAGTCCCTGCTGCTTTGTTTGTATACTCTCTTATCACAAATAATTTATACTTCATCTCTGGTCAGGAGCTGTGGTATGCATGGACCTTAAACTGGAGCAGCTCTGCATGTTTGGACACAGCCATTGCACAGTACACAGCAGAGGCACATTTATAAGATTATCTCAGCACAGATACAATTTTTAACACATCCAATTCAAATTATTCCAAGGTCTATTGATTAAAATGTACTTTGTTCTTGGGACAACCATTAAGAGAAGATATTTTGAAAAACATGTGATGGAAAAAAAATGATGATCACATCTTTGAAGCAGCTGCTGGTGGAACCCACTCCGATTTAGGTACTGTTCAGTTAAAAGCCTATTAAAAAAAACGTTGAAGGAAAAAACCTCTTCTGAAACGCTTCAAAACTTCTTCAGGTAAAGAAAAACTCCAAAAAAAAAAAGAAGCATTTCGTGAATCAGTATACACTTGGAAAAACTTGCAGGGTAAGAGTGAGTGGTCATGTGAGAATCTCACATATGATGTAGCTGAAAAGATAAGTGTCTTTATATGTAGTTTGATAGGAGTGTTGGTGGTCAGTGACCACAATAATAGTCAAATGCAATGCAGCTGCGCTGCTGTGTATCCTGTGAAGCGGTGGTCACTGACCACCAACACTCCTATCAAACTACATATTAAGACTATTATCTTCTCAGCGACATCATATGAGAGATTCTCACATGACCACTCACTCTTACCCTAGTACACTGATGAAGGTCTATCACAATCGAAACGTTTGTAACTAGTGGCTACTGTATGTATTAAAATAACTTTCTCACATCAGAATCTCATGAATGTGCCCAGTATTTGGTATATATGTTTTCTGATTATACACTGCCTTTAACAACTATTATTCCTCAAAGCACTGGATCAAAAAAAAATTGACACAAACAAACATTATCTGACTTCACTACAGATGGGCTGATATCTGTTGTCACTTACTCCTAATGCTGGTAGTCTCTGGGTACAGCTTACAGCTACCTTCAACTTCCAATCAGTCTCACCGTCAAGCTGGTCAGTTCGAATGAAGCAGGAACCTGAAATATAAAAGAAAAAAAAACATATTACCATCAAACATAAACTAGCTTGCATCCATTTGGTAAATTCAAAAAAGTTCATTTTTTTTCTCAATGTACACTCTTCACCCCGTCTTGACTGAAAAAAAACAAGAAATGTAACAATTTTTGCAAAGTTCTTAAAAAAGAAAAACTGAAATATCACATGGTCATAAGTATTCAGACCCTTTGCTCAGACACTCCTTCATATTTAAGTCACATACTGTCCATTTCCTTGTGATCCTCCCTGAGATGGTTCCACTCCTTCATTGGAGTCCATCTGTGTTTAATTAAACTGATAGGACTTGATTTGTAAAGGCACACACCTGTCTATATAAGACCTCACAGCTCACAGTGCATGTCAGAGAAAATGAGAATCATGAGGTCAAAGGAACTAGCCAAGGAGCTCAGAGACAGAATTGTGGCAAGGCACAGATCTGTCCAAAGCTGCAAAGAATTTCTGTAGTACTCAAGTTTCCTAAGAGCACAGTGGCCTCCATAAATCTTAAATGGAAGAAGTTTTGGACCACCAGAAGTCTTCCTAGACCTGGCCGTCCAGCCAAACTGAGCAATCGTGGGAGGAGAGCCTTGGTGAGAGAGGTAAAGAAGAGAACCAAGATCACTGTGGCTGAGCTCCACAGATGCAGTAAGGAGATGGGAGAAAGTTCCGCAAAGTCAACTATCACTGCAGCCCTCTACCAGTCGCACCTTTATGGCAGAGTGGCCCAACAGAAGCCTCTCCTAAATGCGACATATGAAAGCCCGCATAGAGTTTGCTAAAAGAAAAAAAAAAAAACACATGAAGAACTCCCAGACTGAGAAATAAGATTCTCTGGTCTGATGATCGAAGATAGAACTTTTTGGTGATAATTCTAAGCGGTATGTGTGGAGAAATCAAAGTACTGCTCATTATCTGCCCAATACAATCCCAACAGTGAAACATGATGGTGGCAGCATCATGCTACGGGGTCTTTTGCAGCTGCAGGGACAGGATGACTGGTTGCAATTGAAGGAAACATGAATGCGGCCAAGTACAGAGATAACCTGGATGAAAACCTTCTTCCAGAGTGCTCTGGACCTTAGACTTGGCTGAAGGTTCACCTTCCAACGAACACAATGACCCTAAGCACACAGCTAAAATAACAAAGGAGTGGCTTCAGAACAACTCTGAGACCATTCTTGAATGGCCTAGCCAGAGCCCTGACCTAAACCCAATTAAGCATCTCTGGAGAGACCTGGAAATGGCTGTCCACCAACGCTCACCATCCAACCTGACGGAACTGGAGAGGATCTGCAAGGAAGAATGGCAAAGGGTACCCAAATCCAGCTGTGAGAAACTTGTTGCATCATTCCCAAGAAGACTCATGGCTGTACTAGCTCAAAAGGGTGCTGCTACTCAATACTGAGCAAAGGGTCTGAATACTTATTGACCATGTGATTTCAGTTTTTCTTTTTTAATAAATTTACAAAAATGTCTACATTTCTGTTTTTTTTCAGTCAAGATGGGTGCAGAGTGTACATTAATGAGAAAAAAAATGAACTTTTTTGAATTTACCAAATGGCTGAAATGAAACAAAGAGTGAAAAATTTCAAGAGGTCTGAATACTTTCCATACCCACTGTATATCCACCTCAAAATTATTCATCTGAAGGGGGTCACATATATTAGACGAAGGTCACCCCGATTTTTGCCAGGAAAGACCAACCACTGAATATGTATATGACGATTGGTCAGTTTGTTGAGTGCATTTTGGGGGAAAGTAACAGGTAAGTTAAATTTCAATATTTTAATGTTGTTCTTAAGAAGACAAGAAGAGAACAAAAGATGTATTGCAGCGGTTTACTCCCTTCACCCTATTTATAATGCAGACTAAGATTACCCAAGTGTGAATGTGAATGGGGAGTTTGTAAGAAGTACATAATGGCTGACAGCTATTGAGAGTGTATGGCCACTTTTGGGGCCTGCTCACCATGGCAGATCGGATTGAGGAGACTTTTAAAAAATCTCATTCACATTCCAAAAATAGACTTGTGGTGCGTATCAACAGTATCCAGTCTTTATGGATTTTCACCATGGATTTCAGCCTCTGCAATACATGGTTGAAATCTACAGCAAATGTGCAACAAAATCTACAAGTGATATGTTATCTTCGACCATTATAGTGCAAGTTAGCGTCATTACTTCCAATTGTGACAAATTATGGAGCACAATATATCGCTAGAATGGCCACTATTCTCACAAGAATAATGGTATTAACTGATTATTTTTATAATTTATGCCATATTTACTATTTATGGCATGATCAATTGAATGTATGAGTTTAGTCCTGCCCGATTTACTTCTATTTCTACAGTATTTGATCTCAAGCATGACTTAGAATTTTGAGACAAAAGAATTGGGACATCACCACAAGACACCTTAAGGAGCACCCTAAATTACTAGGCTTTAATATGTAGTTGTTCCCTAATTTGCAGCTATATCAGATTCCACCTGGAAAGGCTTTCTACAAGAATTTGTTGTGTGTCTGAGGGAAGTTTTGCCAATACAGAAGAGCATTTGTGAGGTCTGACAGTGATGTTGGACAAGAGGACCTAGCTCACAATCTCTGTCCAAGTTCACCCAAAATTATTTGATGAGGTTGAGATCAGGGCTCTGTACTGTCAAGTCCTATTCTTCCATACCAAAGTCATGCAACATTACAGCTAGCGTCATGCACTGGGGAACAGTCAGAGAAAGCATAAAATTATCTAAAATGTCTTGGACATTAATTTTCCATTCAGTGGAACTAAGGAGCCTAGGCCAAAAACTGAAAATTAACAACATAGCCTTCTTCCTCTCCTACCAAATTCACCGATTACATAATGCAATCAAGTAGGAAACGTTCTCCTAGCATTCACAAAACGCAGACATCTATTAGACTGCAAGAAAAAAGGAATGGTTCATAACTCCTCAGAACATGTTTACACGTCACTTTTTGATATACCTGATTGGTGCTACTAATCCCATAATACATTTTTTGGGAGCTGCTCTGGTGGATTAATATTATTTCCTTACTGTGGTGAGTGGAGAATAGCTCCAAAAGCAGAACAGAGCTTCAAGAGTGGGTCAGAAGGAACTTATACTACTCACAGTGGAATGATTAGTAAGGAAGAAATTTCACAATCAAACTTGTGCTGGCATGCAAGAGTGCTAACCACTCGGCCACGCATCATATTACTGGAACATGCAGGTATCAGTGAGCTCTAAAGAACAACTCATTCTTTCTCAAACGTCTGTAAATGCAAGGCTATTCTGGAAATGTAAAAATGGAAATAGTCTCTATAGAAAGTAAAGGGAGAGGAACTCTAGTGTGACATATTGGAACTAGCAATCTTAAAAGTCAATGTCAAACCTTTCAAACAGTCTTGCAGCTGATTAAGGATAAGAAGCTAAGCCAGAAACGCCATTTGCAGGCGTGTTTTGGACTATTTGACCCTCAGCAGTGCAAAGCAGGAGAACTGCTGAGCCATATGACAGGGGATCTAAAGCGTAAAGTTTCTCCTTGTACGTAGATCGTGCAATATCTGCAAAAAAGGACTTTGAGACATGCAATGCTCCATTGGGAATTTAAATATGCAAACAGCATCTTCAGGGAGGAAGATGACAGGAACTGTATGTGGCAAAGTCCTTTAAAGGGTCGATATTGACTACTTAGGATTGCAACTTTCAACAGGTGGCAGTGCAGCAGAGTTCCTGTTCTATTCCTCTTTGAAGGGATAACTTGCATATATAAATTTTCAAAGGATTATTGCATCTCATATACATCTGCTTATGCTGACTAAGCGCTTTTCACAAGGAGAAACCTCACCCCCTATGGCTCGCTCTTATCTGCGTAAAAATTGAACGAGTGCAATCTGATTGAAAAAATCGGATTGCACGCTCACTAATGTTATTCAATGATTCAGTGCTCATCTGCGAGTTTTTCTCAACACGGATTGCACTTTGAAAAAATTTGCAGCATGCAGCGAGTGGCCGCCAATAAAAGTCAAAGTGTGCAAGAGTAAAAATCACTTGGAACACGGTCCATGCATGTGCTGTCCGATTTTTAAGCACACATCTCAAGGCAAACCTGACATTTCATCAGCCTCGTACAGTAAATTCACAGGCCGAACTGTCAAAATAGAATAGATAGAAAGATGTCAATGACATATATAAATCAGTGGTTTGTGTGTGTAGGTTTCTGTACTTGTATTTAATAATTAAATAAAAAATGAAAAAAAAATGGAGTGGGGTCCACCTTATTTTTTTATAACCATCTAAGGGAAGCAGACAGCTGCGAGCTTGTCTTAGTAGTCTGGGAAGGGGCCAATAAACATGGAGTTTCCAAGCCTATTAGTATCAGCTCATAGGTGTCTTCTTAGCCTTTACTGGTTATTAAAAAGGAATAAAAAATAACATGGGGTCCCCACTTTTTTTTTTATAACCAGCAAAGGCTAAGCAGACAGCGGCAGGCTGATATTAATAGGCTGGGAAGGGCCATAGATAGTGTCCCCTTCACAGTTTAAAAAGAAAAGAGCAGCCCTCAGCTTCCCCAGAAATGGTGCATCGATGAGATGCAACAACTCTGGCGCTTAGCTTTTGCTCTTCCTGACTGCCCTGATGCAGTGGCAATTGGGTAATGGTTTTGGGGTTGATTTCAGCTGTGTGTGTAATACCAGCTGGCATCAAGCCCAGATATTAGTAATAGAGAGGCGTCTATCACTTATACCATTTAAAGTCATGTACAATCATAATGCAAAAGGGTTTACGGGTGAGGAGGAGGGAAATGCAGAAAAATACTAAGTGTGATTGTACCATTAGGATAAGGTTTGCAACATTTGGCAGAAGAAATGTAAAAAACATTTGTCCACTTATTTGTCATAGTCCATTATCGTTTTGTACAATTATATTTTAATGCTTGCCATAAAAGCAAGAAATAAAGATTGCAGCTCCAGGGATCTGATGGGTCCTGATATCTTCACTGAACAAGATCTGTCATTTCATTTCTTATATCGGCGAGCTAGACTGGCATATTATATTCACTTCATTAAGGTTGTTTTGCATCTCGTGGAAAGGATGATTAAGAGTTTCCATTCATTGTTTTCTTCACTATTCCTACTGCCATATTATTTGTAAGCTTCCCAGTAACTTGATTGTTTGTCATGTCAAGATTAGGTTCCAAAGAAATAACTTTTTAATCACAAAGTCGTAATTAGGTTTTCAAGCTAATAATTTGTTTTTGCAGAATTCCTATTTTATTTTGAACGATAAATGAAAAATTTGCAAAGAGCAATTTACTATTTATTCACTTATAGAAGTTTCAGTATAAGAGGCCTTGAAGGAGGTGCTCGGATAAAATTCTATATTGAAAATAAGAAAAAGAGGGGGGGAGGGCTATGTTACTGGTGCAGGTTTCCCCTGGTGTGCCACAGCAGCTAAGGCCTGTTTCACACTTCCGTTTTTGACCATCAGTCAAAATCCGCCGTTTTTAAAAAAAAAACGGATCCGCCATTTTTTTGGCGGATCCGTTTTTTTCCCCATTGAGATGCATTACCGGCGGATCTTGACGGATGGCCATCCGTAGGATCCGTTTTTTTGCGTCTGCCGACATGCCCGGATGGACCATGCAACATTTTATTTCCTGCAGGATCCGCATTTTAGAGTGCGCATGCCCGGAGGAAGGAAGTCAGCCGGAAATTTAACCCTGAAATTATTTCTGGCAGACGGAAAAAATTCTCTCTCTCTCTCTCTCTCGGCTACGGTTCCTTTAATTTTCTTCATTCATCGGATCCGTCAAAAAAACGGTCCGTGGCATCCGTTCACATCAGTTTAGCAACAGATCAGCTTTCCGCCATTTTGGCGGATTTTGACTGACACAAAAAACTGAAGTGTGAAACAGGCCTAACAAGTTGTGGCTCTCACAATGGAGAACTTGTGCCATCCATCTATTACAGGGAAATGACTGGCTGGCCATGGATGTCCACCTCCCATGTTAAAGGGGTAAGCCTGTAAAGAGGCAATTCACTTAAAGGAGTTTTTTTTTTTTTACCCAACCTATCCTAGAACTTCAGCTATGGCACTAAATTAATATGTCAATGACATACAGTATAATGGAAGGATCTTTAGGATGTGTACCCAACAAGGTTTTGATGCTGTGTATTTCACGCGCCCCAGAGGCCATGGCATACTCGGCGCCGTGCCCGTTAACTTCAATGGGAAATGTCACAGTGGCAGTGACCCAGTCGTGGCCTCAGGCGGTCATGTAAGAGGGGTTGAGTTGAATGGGGATAAGTTTATGTAGTGATTCGTGACGCCACCTGTGGATTCTGGTCAGAATGACCAGCGCTGCAGTGTTGCTTCTCTGGGACAGATGTTGTGGTGCAGCAATGATGTTGAGCTCTCCACAGGTAGAGCTGTAGACCCAGGGCAGTAGTGATGAGTTTGTAGATGTTGAGGTGATGTAGAAGAAAGATGTAGCAGTGCTGGACGAGTGGGGCAGAAAGAAAGCGGAGGACACAGTGCATGTAGTTTAATAGGCTTTACTCACAGTTCTGCTCGCGATACAGATGCCCGCTTCAGTGCTGCATCCTCCAGGTGAGGGGTCCAGCCAACTTCCAGATAAGATGAAATGCACCTTTCCAGCTTTCCCAGTCAGTGTGTGCCTTTCCTGGCCGTCTCTACAAAAATGCTGCTTTTCCCGCCTGACTTCCACTCCAGCACTTCAGTTATCGTTCTGCGCCAGCAGCTGCGAATCCTGTTCAGTCAACGCCTCACCTTTTCTGTGACTCTATATAGCCACCTTTCCAGTCGGACTAACTGTGGTAGGGTTGATGGTCCATAAAGTAACCAAAGTTATCAGCTTGCTAGTGGCACCCTGAAGAATGCGATCTAGGCTAGGGGCCGTTCCCTTTGCGACGAATTTCTCCCTCCACCTAACTTATAGTCAGCGTGGAGAAGGGACTCATGGGGAGTTCGCTCCAGCCGTGTCCAAGAAGAACCTTCTTTCCTAGGGAGCTTCCCTTGTATTCCAATCCGTCCAGCAGCCTCTAAGCAGTAGAGCTGCTGCAGACACCTCCTTCTGCTTTCCCTCCCTCAGAGGGATCTGCTCTAACTTTCTATCCTGCTCCCGCTCTAAGCTACTCTCCACCCAACTCCCTGCACTCTTCGTGTTCCAAGCAGGAAGCCATAAAGGGTGGTCTGCTACACTACTGGTGTGTGTGGGATGTGGGTGTTGGAATCTGATCAGGTGCACTCACCTTACCTGGTTGTGGGATACCACACTTCTGGGTGAGGTGCAGTACCTCTGTGGTGACTGGACCCTCAGGGGTGCCACATATTTTCACTGTGTCAAAAAATGCAATGTCTTACAGTTACAACAAAGTGGATGTGATGAATAGCAAATCTAAGTGCTGTTTTTTTTTTGACCCGCGGTGTGTTTTAAATCAGCAACATGCTATAGAATTATATTAGACGCAGAAAATCTGCAGGTCAGAGCCGCATATCTGCTTTGATAAAATGTTGCGTTCCTGTGCGGTCGGCAGGCACGTCAAAACGACGCATCCGCATACATTCGCATGTCCTGCGTACCCAATGTTAAAGACAGGTACGCAGGACGCATGCATAAATATGCAGAAGTATGCAGCCCTCCGCAGAGCCCCTGAACGCTAATGTGAACTTAGCCTTAGTGATAGAAAGCAGACGGTGATTATAAATAGTAAATTCTCTAACTGGGTCGCTGTGAACAGTGGGGTACCGCAGGGGTCGGTGTTGGGTCCTATTCGCTTCAACATATTTATTAAAGATCTGGTAGAATGTTTACACAGTAAAATATCGATATTTGCAGATGATACAAAACTATGCAAAGCAGTCAATACAAAAGAAGATAGCATTCTGCTACAGATGGATCTGGATAAGTTGCAAACTTGGGCCGAAAGGTGGCAGATGCAGTTTAACATTGCTAAATGTAAGGTTACACATATGGGAAGAAGGAAACTATCACCATTACACACTGAAAGGGAAACCACTGGGTAAAGCTGACATGGAGAAGGACTTGGGGATCCTAGTTAAAGATAAATTTACCTGGAGCAGTCAGTGCCAGGCAGCGGCTGCTAAGGCAAACAGGATCATGGGGTGCATTAAAAGAGGCCTGGATACACATGATGAGAGCATTATACTGCCTCTGTACAAATCCATGGTTAGACAGCACCGTACTGTATACAGTTTTGGGCACCGGTGCTCAGGAAGGATATAATGGAACTAGAGCAAGTACAAAGGAGGGAAACAAAATTAATAAAGGGGATAGGGGAACAACAATACCCAGAGAGATTAGCAAAATTAGGGTTATTTAGTCTAGAAAAAAGGATGACTGAGGGGCGATCTATTAACCAAGTATATAAGGGGACAATACAAATCTCTCCGAGGATCGGTTTATACCAAGGAAGGTGACAGTCACAAGGGGGCATTCTCTGCGTCTGGAGGAGAGAAGGTTTGTCTACCAACATAGAAGAGGATTTTTTACTGTTAGAGCAGTGAGAATCTGGAATTCCTTGCCTGAGGAGGTGGTGATGATGAACTCAGTCGAGGGGTTCAAGAGAGGCCTGGATGTCTTCCTGGAGCGTAACAGTATTGTATCTTACAGTTCTTAGGTTTTTTAGAAGGACATAAATCAGGGGACTTATTCTGATGGAATATAGGCTGAACTGGATGGACAAATGTCTTTTTTCGGCCTTGCTAACTATGTTACTATCTTACTATGAATGTTTGCAGGGCTCTTTTTCCCAATGGCAGATTTCAGCTCACCGCAAACATTTTCAGTGGGACTGAGATCAAGACCATTTTAAAAGAGTCTATTTTTTTCTTTTTCAACCACTCCTGTGTATTTTTTTATGTGTGCTTTGGATCATTGTCTTGCTGGAGGACACATGATCTTCCACTCAAACCAAGTTTTCTTACCTTGGGTAGGACATTTTACTGTAAAATTTCTTGATAATTCTCGGATTCCATGATTCCTGTGATATGGTCAAGGCCTCCAGTACCAGACACAGCAAAACACCCCCTCAGCATTATGGATCCTCCACCATGCTAAACTTTTTGTAGGGTGTTCTTTTCTTTAAAAGCGTCATTGCACCATTTGTAAACAAACTGTTGCACTACATTGCCAAAAAGCTCTATTTTTGTTTCATCTGTCCACAGAACATTTTCTCAGAAGGATTGGGGTTTGTCCATGTACCCTTTGGCAAAAATCAATCATTCCTTTTTAGGTCTTTTCTTCAGCAATGGTTTCTTCCTTGGCCTTCACCCATAAATCTCTGCTTGATTTAGTGTGCAGCGTATGGTACTTGTTGAAACCATGACCCCAGATTGTTCCAGGTTGACCTTCATGTCTTTGGATGTTTGACGTAGTGTTTTTCCACCATTGGCACCAACCTTCGAAGACATCTCGTCAATTTTGCTCTTTCCTCCACTTTCTGGGAGGCTCTTGACAGTTCCATGCTTGGCAAACTTCCTAATAACATTGCGCACTTCTGAAATTGGGATACCAAGGTCTTTGGAGATAGCCTTAATGGCCTGTCACACTAAGCGATATCGCTAGCAATATCGCTATAACTTGTGATGTTATAGCAATATTGCTAGCGATATTGCTGTGTCTGATACTTACCTCCGACCGGCTCCCCCGCTGGTTATCGCTGATCGCGCGAGAACGTCCTGGACCGTTTCTCGTCATCAGCTTCCTGCTGGGCTTCCTGTGGAGCGATGAGCGTGGAGCCGGGCGGGAGGACGTCAGGATCGCCTAGTGTGACAGGTAAGTAGCGACCCCCGTCCCCAGCGATGTCGCTGGTGAGATCTGCCTGTATGGCAGCTCACTAGCGACCACTTAGTGATGCACCAGCGATCCTGACCGCGTCATATCGCTACGTGTGACAGTACCTTTATACTCTTTGGAAGTCTTGTTTGCTAAAAGCAGTTCTGATGTCCTCAGACAGCTCCTTTGTCTTCACCATTGTGACTAAGAACAGGGCCTACCATGTGGCTTTTTAAAATACTAAAGTAATCTTTCATTGGCTAACTCATGCGACATGGCCACCGGCAAATTACCGTATTTTCCGCTTTGTAAGACGCAGTTTTTTTCCCCCAAACTTGGGGGGAAAATGGGGGTGCATCTTACAAAGAGGATATACCTTATCGGGTGTAGGCCGCAGGGGTGTCCGGGTGTCTCCGGGTGCCCAGCCGTGTCTCCACGTGCCCAGCGGTGTCTCCGGTTCCCATCCCGGGGCTCTGCTGACATTTTGCGACAGGCCAGAGCCCCGGGGCTCCCTCTCAGTTCCCTCTGTATTGGCTGGCTCCGGCAACATGGCGGCCGCCATATTGCCGGAGCCAGCCAATACAGAGGGAACCGAGAGGGAGCCCCGGGGCTCTAGCCTGTCGCAAACTGTCGGCAGAGCCCCGGGATGGGAACCGGAGACACTGCTGGGCACGTGGAGACACGGCTGGGCACCCGGCGACACCCACAGCGCCGACGGACACCCGGAGACGCCCGGACACCCCTGTGGCCTACACCCAGTAAGTGTCGGCAGAGCCCCGGGCTGCTGCACAGACCCCCCTGGCAGCAGCACAAGCCCCCCAGAGAGCAGCACAGACCCCTGGCAGCAGGACAAGCCCCCCCTGATAGCAGCACGAGCCCCCAAGGTAGCAGCACAGACCCCTGGCAGCAGCACAATCCACCCTGATAGCAGCACGAGCCCCCCTGATAGCATCACGAGCCCCCCTGGCAGCGCGCTACACATCGGAGCACCCTCTCATCCCTTCATGCGGCCTGCAGTATCACCCCACTCCTGCCTCCCCCTGCAGTGACCCTGGGACCCTGCTTCACCCCAGCCACCACCCCCGGTAAGCAATAAGACACCTGGATTATAAGAGGCACCACCATTTTATTAAAAAAAAGTTTTTTCCTATTTTTCTCCTCAAAGTTTGTGGTGCGTCTTATAATCCGGAGCGTCTTATAAAGCGAAAAATACGGTAATCACAGGCGAGTCAAAATGTGTTTCCATACTAATTTAATGTAAAGGCTGCCAATACCAGTGTCACAGCAAGCTTTAGGTTTTTCCATTTTTCCCTCCCATTGTTTTTTGTTATTGTTTATCATTTGCTTTTTTGCATTTAACACGAGTGCTCTATGCAAAAAAAAAATGCTTCACTTTGATTGATTTTTTTTCAGGAGATAGTCCACATTATGTACTTAAACTTCATGGGCGCCAATAACGATGATCAAGACTGTACTCATCGTGGGAACTTAGGCTAAAGGGTTATTCCCATGAGGTCAGGAATGATTGTTCTAGAGATGGCTGATTTTTTTTTTTTTTTTTTTTTACTGAAAACTTTCAGTAACAAAATGATTGGTTTTATCTCTTATATATATATGCTCATCATCATAAATGGGTAAAATTGCAAAGCTCTTGTAAAAATAAGAAACTTAGTAATGTAACGCTCATTAAAAATCCTCTCTATTCTGAAGAACTAAGGTATTTTTAATTCTATAGTAATGAGCCTTCTCGGCATGGAGGATGCGCTTGCAAGCATTTTGCTTTTGAGCTTAGAAATGTTGCTAGTAAGTTGGATAGATGCAGTGCCATTGCGCTCCTCCAATGCCACCAACCAGCTGCTGCTAGCAAAATCAACAAGGGCAAAATTCAGACCAGCGGTGTGACAATGCCGCTGGTTCAAACTGTCAATCATTAAGGAAAGTAGGAGCAAAAAAGCGCAAATAGGGTCTTATCTGAGAATAACAATGATGCCAATTACAATTATGCTAACCTGATAAGGTTCTGTGACACACAACCATGAAAACGCATGAAAACAGCACAGCAGATCCACGGCTCTACTGAGCAAGAAAGAGGGAAACAAGGATCCAGCTGTGTTTTATCCGAATTGCTGGTAGGCAATGAAGATCCAAATGGAAGCCTAATAAAGGATTTTTTATTTCAGGTTTTTTAGTCGGCGCGTTTCAAAGTTCTTCCAGACTTCTTCCTCAGGACACAAACCGCATATCTTACATGGATTGTGTCCTGAAGAACAAGTCTGGAATGACTTTGAAAGGCACGGACTAAAAAACCTAAAATAAAAAATCCTTTATTATACTTCCACATGATATTGGACTCATGATTCAATAAAGGTTTGCACCTTTAATCATTCCTGGCTCTTATCACTTCCAGTCTAGCGCTCCTCATTAGACCGCATTCATCCTTTCATTATTATCAGCATAATGCAGTGACTGAGAGCCTGATTCCATCGATGTGTCATTAAATAGGCTATGTGTATCAGTTCCAATAAAATCAGTGTTTTATCAGCAGGAGATTATCACTATGTCTCGTGCCTCCTAGTCAACTGCTCTGCATAACCACGTCCCCAGCACTGATTGGTATTTTTCTGTCAATATAAAGTATACACGGAAAGCTGTGACACATGGAACCAGGGTTTCACCCCCTACATCAAGCTATATTAACAAAAAGGGTTTGAAACGTTGAAGGTTACGGTGATTGGCATAACTGAACACTGGATTGTCCCATATTAGTCAATTTTACCTAGAATGCAAGCTTCTAAAGCAAAATACGTATAGCTTTCCATAGAACAAAATATTGTGTCAAAATATTGTGTCATGGATACCAAAATGTCATTTAAGCCCTGGGGGATCCACTTTAGAAAGGGGTGAGGATCTGCTTATACAAACATCGTAACATTGCTGTTATAGTTGTAAAGGCGAACATTATGCAGTATTATTAAGCACTCCGGTCCCACGTTACCACTTTTACATAAGACTCTGCCTTGGCTCCTTTATGTTTCTTGTCAATGGCCCCTTTCATCCATCAATTTCATTTAGAATTATCGTATAGATCAATATGGTTCAGGACCAATGTGGCTCTTGTGAATGGTTGACTGCACACTATGACATGTATTGGCCTCCTGCATTTCCTCTCCACTTCAGCAGTTAATTTCATCAATAACTTATCTCATAGCCGGTTCCCCTATTATCCAGCAGAAAGACAGTTTTGTGCCAAATTAGTTCTCTCCCACCTTATTACCATCAAAACTAAAGTCATTTAGAGTAAAAAAACATTTCATTCATCCTCTCACTAAGGGGTCGCAGCAACAGCTTTGTGAATACATAAGGATCACAAATACTTATATTTCTCGTTATTACATGTAATTAGTAGAACACAACTAGCAGTTAATGTAGAAGAGTATCCAGCAGTAGTACTACGTTGGTGTCTAGATTTACACTTTGTTTTTCTATACATCAGCGCTATAAGTCAAAGTATGCTGCTAACGCACTGATAGACTCCATGCACTCGGACTATACATCTCCTATTGGACATCCTGTGCCGGTATACAGTTGACACAACTTTTTTTTTGCTCTGTATAAAAAAAGCCTGGAGATTATATGCAATGGAAAACAATAAAAAGTATACCAATCAGATTTTTTTTTTTACTTTTATAATGGCAAAATTTCTTTGAAGCTATACATCTGAAGATTGTCAGCAGATAGAAGCCAAATAAGGTGTGAACAGAGACTTAAGGTATATGCGCACCTTGAGTATTTGCGTGCAGAAATTTCTGCAGTGTTTCTGCACCTCTTGGCATCAAAAACGCTGCGAAAAATACGCGCAAACTTGGTGCGCTTTTGCCTGATTAGAGTGTAGTCAATGGCAAAGATGCACAAAGAATTGATATTTTGCAGCTTTAAACACACACCAAATCATGTGCACAGCACTTCAGGATTGTCACAGATTTTACTGGCATGAGGATTCCCTAGCGTTTTGTGGCAAATTCTGCAAGGGAAAACCACAGCAAAAGCGCACCATGTGCACATAGCCTAACACTCACATATTGCTCTGAAATGAGAAAACACTAAAAATCAGCCATATAAGTGGTTGAGTAAGGATACAAGTGGAAATGCTAATACACTTGTTTTGGCGTTAGAAACAGAGATGGGCGGACACCTGGAAGTTCGGGTCCGGCAGCAAAAACACTGCTCTGATCGGCGGTGAAGTTATCCCCGCAGGTCAGAGAGCTGCGGTTCCCACGCTGTCAAAAGACAGCAGGAGTGCTCAGCTGTGATTGGAGGTATAAAGTTTACCTCTAGTCACTGGTGTTAGCTGATGGGACTACTGATGCCATCATCTGACACCTGCTGCCGCTAGTGGCGAGAGCAGGAACGGCTGATGGGTGTATTCATTAGCTGGCTCCTCTGCTGTAAATAAATAATTAAAAAAAAAAAAAACGGCATTGGTTCCTCTGTATTTTTGATAACCAGCCAGTCGAAACTCACAGCTGGGGGATGTGCAACCCTCAGCTGTCAGCTTCAACAAGGCTGGTTACCAAGAATCTCAGCTGAGGGATAGTATTCTCAGGCTGGCAAGGGTCCATGGATATTGGTCCCCTCTAACCTAAAATTAGCTGCCCGCAACTGCCCAGAAAAGGCACATCTATTAGATGCATCGATTCTGGCGCATTGCCCGGGTCTTCCCACTAGCCCTGTAGCGGTGGCAAGTAGGGTTTGTGGGGTGCATGTCACCTTTGTACTGTCAGGTGACATCATGCCCACGGCTTAGTAATGGAGAGGTGTCTATGAGAAACCTATGCATTACTAATCCTATAGCTACATGGTAAATAAAGACACAGCCAGAATAAAGTCCTTTATTAGAAATAAAACAAAACACAGTTTTCCATTTTAATTTAAAAATAACAAACAGTTATACTCACCAAACGCCTATTCCACCGAAGTCCTCCTTCTCCTGTAATAAAACAAAAATAAAAAAAAACGATATCCCTCACCTCTCCGTCGTTCTGTCCCATGCAGTAATTCATGTCTCGGGGGAAAACAGTTTTCAACCTGGATGGTGCCAAGATGCGACTGTCCAGGCTGAGAACCACTGGTGACTGAACTGCTGCAAGCGCAGCCTCAGTGACCAGCGGTGACATCATCGAGGTTACCTCCGGTCATGGAGGCTGCATTCCCAGCAGGGCTGAACTGCAGTGACCTTGGTGAAATCCCCGCTAGCACCAAGAGAGTTTTTCAGTCGCATCTTGGCACCGTCCAGGTTGAAAACTTTTTGTCCCCCAAATAAGGACTACTGCATGGGACAGAATGACGTAGAGGTGAGGGATATGGTTATTTTTTATTTTTGTTTTCTTACAGGAGACGAGAGCTTCAGTGGAATTAGGCGTTAGGTGAGTATAACTGTGTCTGTTATTTTTAAATAAAAAACAAAAGTGTGTTTTGTTTTATTTCTGATAAAGGAATTTATTCTTGCTGTGTCTTAGTAATGGAGAGGTGTCTCAGACACCTCTCCATTACTAAGCCGTTTGCTTGATGTCACCTGACAATACAAAGGTGACATCAACCTCACAAATATAAACCACACTTGCCACCACTACAGGGCAAGAGCCAGGCAAAGCACCAGAATTGGCAGATCTAATACATGTGCCTTTTCTGGGCACCTGTGGGCTGCTATTTTTAGGCTGGGGGCCAATATCCATGGCCCCTTACTAGCCTGAGAATACCAGTCCCCAGTTGTCTGCTTTACCAAGGCTGGTTGTCAAAAATGAGGGGACCTTATGACTTTTTTTAAATTATTTAATTAAATAATTACAAAATACTGGGTGGGGACCCCCTCTATTCTTCATAACCAGCCTTGCTGAAGCTGATGGCTGAGGGTTGCAGCCCCCAGCTGTGAGTTTTGCCTGGCTGGTTATCAAAAATGCAGGGGAACCCACGCCTTTTTTTTTAGATTTATTTACAGCTCAGGAGTCGGCTAAAGAATACACCCATCAGCAATTCCTGCTCTCGCTGTGGTTAGCAGCAGCAGGTGTCGGATGATGGGAGCTGTAGTCCCATCAGCTGACACAAGTGGCCAGAGGTAAACTTTATACCTCCTACCACAGCTGAGCGCTCCCGCTGTCTTTTGACAGCATGGGAACTGCGGCTCTTTGACTGGCGGGGATGATTTCACCGCCAAGCAGAAGCCATGCTTGCTGCGCTGTCATGCACATGACAGCGCGACAAACAACCAGTGTTTGGACAGCCGAACCCAAACCGTAACACGGACTTCCGGGTGAAGTATGTGTTCGGTGTCCATGCCCGAACAGTAGGTGTTCAATACGGACGCTAAACGTTACCGTTTGGGTTCGCGAATCTCTAGTTAGAAACTAAAGACAGAAGTTATTAGAAACTTTGAGGTTAAAAGTTTGCCGACATCTCATGGCAAAGACGGGAAAATTGCTTGTAGGTTCCAATCACCAAAGGTTATGAAAACTGGTTAGTGCCGCAGCGGTACAATGTTTATGTAAACTACCACGAAAAATAATATGGGAGACAAAAACAGCACAAGTCCTGCAATCTTAGCTGTTTCTGCAAATAAGCCTAATGCCAACAGATTGGCTTGCTAGGATATAGTGTTCTGTAACACCCATTTATGCCTATGGGAGTTATGCAAACAAAATAGTGCAGTCATGAAAATTTGAGATTGTTAATTTTTTAAAAAGGGACATAAATCACATTAAAAGCTCTAAAAAAAAAAAAAAATGAGTGTTGCGGAAAAGCAATATATATTCCAAGCCATTCTAAAAACTGAGAGACAATATAATCTCCGCCATACATGTATGTCACGTACTAATTCACACTATCTAGTTTTGCAGCACTGTGATATATTATTCAATGATAACTGAAAAATACTTTTTTGGGAGAATCTTTTGTAAGCCTACAGAGTGATAGTAGTCAACGATTATAATCCTGTACATGTCACAGTGCTAAAATGATTTTAATGTTCCACTTTTCCATTTAGCTGTACTTTATGGTACGGATATACAAAGTTTTAGAATATAATGTGGCACTAAACTAATTTAAAAAGAAAGCTAAGTAAAGCTAAATTCTGTAACAAACTCCTGTGTCTTATTATTTTATAACACAACCTCCGGAAAAGGCGGAAAAATTGAACTGAAGGGGAAATATGTTGCCTATCTTCTCTTTATCTCTAAAGACTTGTTTCAAATAAATAAATTACAGCGGCGAACATTAGCTACAACAAACGTTGCTTAAGCCTCAGCAAAACTGAATTATTAAATCTGCCTGCCTATATCCTGTTACCGTCGACTTATGAATACTTGATTTTATTTTGTATAATTGACAAGAGTCGTCAGGAAACGATGGTTTTCATGGCAATCAAATTACGATCAGCAGGTATGAGTGTCACACAGACGAGCCCGTCTCATGTGTGGATTCATTCATTGATATGCTTTGTGAAAAAGGGTACTGCAATGTGTCATAAATGACTGAACTCTGCCGAAAAACAGAAACATCACCGGGAAAGCAGATACCATGTACAGTGCTCAGCGTAAATGAGTACACCCTCTTTGAAAAGTAAGGTTATAATCAATGTCTCACTGACCACAATTTCCAAAAATTTCACAAGACTGAGTGTCAAATAACATGTATTTAAACAGAAAAATAAGGGTAATACCTTAATATATCTTTCATTACAAAATTTTCAGTTTTACTCAAATTAGTTCAAGAAAAAATGAATACACCCCCCATTAAAAAAAAAAACTACTACATCTAATATTTTTTATGAGCTCCATGATTTTTAAGGACAGCACCAAGTCTTCTATGCATGGAATGAACAAGCTGGTGACATTATTGCAATTAACTTTTCCATTCTTCAAGAACAACCTCTTCAAGAAGGAGCCTGGATTCTGGATGGAGAGTTATGCTTAACTTGTCTCTTCAGAATTCCCAAAGGTGTTCGATTGGGTTCAGATCAGAAGACATGCTTGGTCACAATCCCTTTCACCCCGTTGTTCTTCAGAAATGCAACAGTGGACTTACAGTAGATGTGTGTTTTGGAACATTGTCATCTTGGAAAAGTGCACGTCTACCAAGGGCACGGAGTGATGGTAGCATCTTCTCTTTCAACATAAAGCCATACATCTGTGAATTCATGATAGCATCAATGAAATGTAGCTCCCTGACACTATCAGCAATCAAGCAGCCCCAGAAAAGGACACTTCCACTACCATGTTTCACTGTAAAACACCAAGCATTTAGCTTTGTACTCCTCAACTTTGCATCACTATACAGTTTTGAAGCCGTCCAAAACATATATCGTGTTCTCATCACTACAGAGTATAGAGTGCAAGTAGTCTTCATATTTGTCAGCATGGGCCCTGACTTTTTTGTACATTGGTTTTAGAAGGGGTTTCATTCATGGTCGACACCCTTGCATGCATGCCGTATTGTGACACAGGAAACACTCACCCCAGTTTGGATTTCTACATCTCTAACTTGCAGTAAATCTGCATGTCAATTTTGTTTTCATTAGAGACTGATGCTGCTTATGTATTGAAGGGAATCAACCCTCCTAAGCAGTTTATATAGGCATGCATGTCATAGAAAGTTGAATAAAATTATACCTTGATATCTGTATCCAATGTTTTATTCCAGAGAAATCCACGCTTTTCTTCTACGAAAATGAGCTGCTCAGGGCTATGGGTCGGACACTGATCTACATGAGAATCTGCCTCCAGAGCTTCTTGTAATTGAAAAATCGTAGTTACTTACCGTTAACGGTATTTCTCTGAGCCCATGACGGCACCACGGAGAGAGGGGATCCTACAGACAAAAAGGCGGTACCTCTCTCCCGCATCAGTTGTTTTACAGAGCATTTAACGGAACTTTGGCCTATAACATTAGCTGAAAAAAGAACATTTCTATAATCATTAAACTGCATAGAGGAGACACCACGTGACTATTTGGCTAAACTGTATTTACAATAAGTGCGCACCCCACGCATGTAGGGAGGGAATATACGGGTGCCGTCATGGGCTCAGAGAAATACCGTTAACGGTAAGTAACTACGATTTTCTCTTTCCCCCATGACGGCACCACGGAGAGAATTGCAGAGACTATCTATTAGGGGGGACCACTGCTTCCAGCATCCTTCTACCAAAGGTTAGATCTGAGGAGGTGGCTAGGTCCAGCCGATAGTGGTTAAAGAAAGTTGAAGGAGAGGACCAAGTAGTGGCTCTACATATCTGCTCAATGGAGACGCCTGCTCTCTCTGCCCAGGAAGTTGACATCGCTCTTGTGGAGTGGGCTGTTATTCTGTCTGGGACGTTCGCCCCCTGCGACGAGTATGACAAGGTGATGGCATCTCTTATCCACCTCGCCAGCGTGTTCTTTGATGCCTTCCGCCCTTTTCTTGGCCCCTGGAAGCACACAAAAAGAGACCTATCCTTTCTACACTCCCTGGTGGCCTGTAGGTATTCAATTAGGCATCTCCTAACATCTAGTGTGTGCAATACCTCTTTCTCTCCGGTTTTTGGGCTTGGGGCAAAATGAAGGGAGGGAGATTTCCTGGGTTCTTTGGAATCGGGATGCTACTTTCGAAAGGTAGGCTGGGTCTGTCCTAAGTACCACCCTATCATCTAGGATCTGAGTAAACGGAGGGAAGGCTGACATGGCTTGGATATCACTGATTCTGCGGGCCGATGTCAGGGCTACCAAGAGGGAGGTCTTGAGCGATATCAGTTTTAGAGGGGCCTCTTGTAATGGTTCAAAGGGAGGCTTGAACAGGCTGAGAGTACCAAGTATAGGTCCCAGGGAGGAGTATTTATGGAAGGTATTGGCCTGGATCTACCGGCTGCTTTGATGAACCTGGCCACCCAATGGTTCCCTGCCAAGTTATAGTTGTAAAGGGCCCCTAGGGCCACCACCTGAACTTTCAATGTACTGGTAGCTAAGCCTTGCTCTAAGCCCTTCTGCAGAAACTCTAAGATCTTTGATAGAGGTACCACCCCCCCCTGCGCTGGTATTTGATACTGAGAGGAACTTCCTCCAAATCCTCCCATTCAGTCTGGTGGTTACTGGTTTCCTACACCATAGGAGAGTGGACACTAAATTTTTGGAGAAGCCCCTGTTGGTCAACAGCGCCCTTTCAAATTCCAGGCCGTCATATGTAGGTTCTCCACCTGGGGGTGTAGTACTGGGCCCTGTGAGAGTAAGTTCGGAATATCAGGGAGGACCCAAGGGTTGGAGATGGACATTCTCCTCAACCACGAGAACCACGTCCTTCTCGGCCATTAATATTACCCTTGCCTTGTCCTCCCGAATCTTCCTCAGAGCTGATGGAATTAGGGATATTGGTGGAAACGCATAGGCAAGGGGGAAGTGCCAGTGAATCATAAGGGCGTCCAGGGCTGCCGGGTTCCCGGAGGGGTCTATGAAGCAGAAGGTTTCCACCTTCAGGTTAGTACTGTTGGCAAATAGATCTATGCTGGGTTTTCCCCATAGTGTCGTGATCGGAGTAAAAATTCCCTGGTTTAACTCCCACTCCCCCTGTCTTAGCTGTGTGCGACTTAGGAAGTCTGCTGTCACGTTGTCTGTTCCTTTTATGTGTAGTGCCGTCAGTGAGCCTAGATTTCCCTCTGCCCACTGGAAAATTGATTTTGTCACTTCCCTTAGGGCATGGGATCTTGTCCCCCCCTGATGGTTCAAGTAGGCTACTACTGTGCGATGTCCAAAATTATCCTTACGTGGTGGGACTTGAGGGAGTTCTGAAAATACAGGAGGGCGAGTTTTACCGCTAACAGCTCCTTCATATTTGAGGAGGCTCTTTCTTTGTCCCTCGTCCAAACCCCTTGTGCTACCTGGCTGTCCAAGTGGGCCCCCCACCCCCTGGAGCATGCATCTGTGGTAAGGACTCGAGATATCGACAATACCCAAGGGATTCCCCGGGCTAGGTTGGATGGTTCTGCCCACCACTCCAGTGAGTGGGCTGTTTCGGGTGTAATGTCTAACCGCCCTTCTAAATCTCCGTGAAGAGAAACCTCTGTGGCTAGTATCTCCCACTGGAGATCCCTTGTATGGGCTTGGGCCCACCGTACAGCCAGGATGCAGGCTGTCATTGAGCCGAGCAGGGACATGGCTTTCCTTAGTGTTGTCGCTGCATGAGTTTTCGCGACTGTCGCTATCTGCTTCATGTGCATCATTTTCCCTTCTGGGAGGCGACACTCTTGTCTGAACGAGTCTATGGTGCTGCCCAGGTACTCTTGTACTTGGCTCGGGGTCGTCCGGGATTTTGGCAGATTTAGCAGCCAGCCTAGATTGGTTAGTGTTTCTATAGGCCTGTTTAGCTGATCCCTGCAGTGAGAAGGGGAGTTGCCTATCATTAAAAAGTCATCTAGGTATGGAACTATAAGTACATCCTGCTCCCTTAAATGTGCCATGACTTCCGCTATGAATTTTGTGAAAACTCTCGGAGCGATGGCCAGCCCGAATGGGAGTGCCTTGAACTGGTAGTGCCTTATTTCTCCTTTTATAGTAACGTCTATCCTGAGATACTGGCGATAGTCCGTGTGTATGGGGACGTGATAGTATGAGTCTTTTAAGTCGAGTACTGTCATAAAGCAGGCTGGAAACAGCATTTTTACTGTGGATTTTATTGTTTCCATCTTGAATGGATGGATTATCAGACACTTGTTTAATCTTTTCAGGTTTATTATCGTCCTGAATGTCCCGTCTGGCTTCCTCCTCAGGAAGATAGGGGAATAGAAGCCTTCTCCTTTTTCCTGGCGGGGGACCTCTTGTAGCACTGATTTCTCCACCAGGTTCTGAATTTCTTGTTGGACTGCTTCTTGCTCTTCCGCTGACTGTCTTTGCGGGGTCACTACAAAACGAGGTTTGGGTGAGGTGTGGAAGGTTAATTTGAGGCCTGTTTTTATTGTGTTTAGGATCCAGGAACTGTTTGATTTTTTTTCCCAGGCTGGGAAGAAGTGGCCTAATCTTCCTCCTACCTGGGAAACACCTTAATTGCGGTTGTTTCTTGTCCGCTGGTTTCCCAAACATGAACCCTTTCCCTTTTCCTCTTCTGTCCTCCCACTTATCCTGGGCGTTCCTAGGCGGTTTTCTCTGGATAAATTTCCTGCTCCGAAAACGTTTGAAGGGGAAATTGGCCTGGTTGGGGAAGGATTTCTTTTTATCCCCTGCTTTGTCAAGGATGTCGTCCAACGTGGGGCCGATCAAGAATTTGCCTTCACAGGGAATAGAGCAGAGTTTGGATTTTGTCTGCAGGTCCCCCCGTCCAGCATTTGAGCCAGAGTGATCTCCTTGCCGCATTTGAGAATGAAGCTGCCCTGGCTGCCAGTCGGATTGAATCCGCGGATGCGTCTGCCAGGAGGCTGCCGCTCCTCTCATCAATGGGACGGAGCCTAAAATCGCGCCTCTTGGGGTTTTGTTTTTCAGATGGCTCTCCAATTGATCTAGCCACACCATCAGGGTTCTAGCCGTGCATGTGGCGGCTATGGCGGGTTTCAGTCCTCCTCTGGCTGCCTCCCAGGAACCTTTTAGGAATGTTTCCACTTTTTTGTCCATGGGGTCCTTTAATGTTCCCATGTCTTCAATCGGCAGGGCAAATTTTTTTGATGCTTTCGCTATAGCTACATCTACTTTTGGAGCTTTCTCCCAATAAGAGCAGCTTGGGTCTTCAAAGGGATATTTCCTTTTTGGAGTTAGGAGGCCCTTTTTTTCCGGTCTTTTCCATTCTTTCTGTATTAGTGCCTGTATTTTCTCGTTCATAGGGAATGACCTCTTCTTTTGTTCCAACCCGCTGAACATGGCGTCTTGGATAGTTCTCTTGGGCCTGGTGTCTACCAGCCCCATAGTCATTCTAATTGCTTTTACTAAGTTATCTGTTTCTTCAATGGGGAAACAGCTGCGACCCCCTTCTTCGGAGGACGAGGAGTCGGATACTGAACTTTCCGAGTTTGATGATGATGAAGGTTCGCTCTCCCTGTCGCTGAGGTCTGACTTGGGGTCTCTGGTCTTAGCTTTCCTATGCTTTTCGCTTCCTCTATGGAGGGTTTTAACGGTGTTTTCCCCCTGGTGATTGATTAGGTCCCTCAGATCGGAGGCGAACCTTGGAGATTCTTTACAAATCGTGTGGTCAATGTACGCTTGGCAGATCCTTTTCCCCCACCCTGTGGGAAGCTCTTCTTTACAGAGTGGGCAAATCTTATGGTTAACCTTCTGCGTGCACTTCTTTCCCTAAAAGAGCAGGACCCTAGTTACAGTCTGTACATTCAAGTAGTCCACTTACCCACCAAGCCGAAGAAGGAAACCGGATCTGAAGGGACCACCGGGTCTGCCGAAGCCTTGTCTTTTGGGACCACTGCCCCACTGGACTCCTTGCTGCGACGGGACTCCGAGCAGCGGCTGCTGCTGCGTCGCTGCGGCTGGTCCTTGGGATCCTTCTTCCGGTGTTGCGGTGACTGTCGCGGTTGCCGCTGGTGCCCTGTATCTGAGGGCATGTCCGGCTGCGGTTGTTCCTCTGGAGACTCACTCATTCTTGCAGCGATCTCTTTTTTTTTTTTATTATATATACTCTCGGCATCCCCCTCCCCCCCGGCCCTGCCGTATGGGGGAGCGCGCTTTTTTTTTTTCCCCTGCCTGGGTGTGCGCCGCCACTGCATCTTTCCCCGGAATTCCAGGGTTCCCAGAGATGCATTGCACCCCCGCGCGTGCGCTCTGAGATCCTTCCCAGAGATGCATAGCGGCGGTGGTGACGTCCGCAGGCCCTTGCATGCCGAGCGTTGCAGCGGCCCCACTCCACCGGGCTTCCAGCGCCCGCTGACGCCGCTGCCCTGGAGTGCTTTCCCCCCTCCTGGGGACTCTTGGGTGAGGCGGTCTTCGGCAATACTTCTGCCGCCTCACCCCCCTCCACACACCCTGGAGGCCCGCTGACCTTCCAGCGGTGGCGCCTCGGGTCACCACCACAGCCGGGACAGGGAACCCCCGCTGTCGCTCCTCCGGACTGGTCGGCTCCGGCATCCAACGACAACTGGTGAGTCCATAGGTTCCCTGTGGGGACAGGAAACCAACTGATGAGGGAGAGAGGTACCGCCTTTTTGTCTGTAGGTTTCCTGTCCCCATGGGGCGGATCCCCTCTCTCCGTGGTGCCGTCATGGGGAAAGAGAAAGAGGTGTTACTGATGTTAAACTTGTAACAAACAGGGTACTGAACCTTCTATCATACCAAACACGTTAGCAGCTGCAGTTCTCACAGCTCTGCTGTATTGCAACACTGGCTTCCTGTGAGATGGAAGCTGAAGAACTAAAAGCAACCTGTAGATATGTCGGTTAAAATCACCCACAACTCTACAATGAGATTAGGAGAGCAAAGGGCGGCCATTACATGTCTCATAGTGGTAACAACTATTTTCATTTAAAATTAGCTCTGGAGGAAGATTTTCATGCAGATATATGTCTAGTCGGTCCATAGTCCTGAACTTCTCATTTACATATAAGAAAATGTGGATTTCTCTGGAATAAGACATTGGATTGCAGATATCAAGGTATCACTTTATTCCGCTTTATTTTATATACTTGCTCATAAAGATGACTTATGAGGGTTGATCCTACTGAAAGATTCCCTTTAAAATCCATGCTCAGACTGGATGTCTCTGTGAGATGCTTGCAGCTCCAGCCTTCTTAAATATTTGCATCACTTTTGCTACAGTATTCTAAAGGTACTGTCACACTTAGCGATATCGCTAGCAATATCGTATAACTTGTGACGTTATAGCGATATTGCTAGCGATATCGCTATGTCTGATACTTACCTACGACCCGCTCCCCAACTGGTTATCGCTGATCGCGCGAGAACGTCCTGGACCATTTCGTGTCGTCAGCTTCCTGCGGAGAGACGAGCGTGGAGCCGGGCGGGAGGACGTCAGGATCGCCTAGTGTGACAGGTAAGTAGCGACCCCCGACCGCTACGATGTCGCTGGTGAGATCTGCCTGTGTGGCAGCTCACTAGCGACCACTTAGCGATGCACCAGCGATCCTGACCGCATCATATCGCTTGTCGGGATCGCTGGTGCATCGCTAAGTGGGACAGTACCTTAACGGATAAGTAAAGCATTGCTGTTATTGTTATAGCCTTAAACTTTCTTATGTAAAGAAAAAGAAAATTTTCTTTCTATCCATTAGTAGGCCATGGGCTTGATGTCACCTGACAATACAAAGGTGACATCAATCTCACAAATATAAATCCCATTTGCGACTGCTACAGGGCAAGAGTGAGGAAAAGCACTAGAATTGGCACATCTAACACATGTGCCTTTTCTGGGCACCTGCGTGCTATTTGTAGGCTGGGAGGCCAATATCCATGGCCCCTTACCAGTCTGAGAATACCAGTCTCCAGCTGTCTGCTTTAGCAAGGTTGGTAGTCAAAAAATGAGGGGAACCCCACAACGTTTTTTTAAATTATTTATTTAAACAATTACAAAATACGGTGTGGGAACCCCTCTATACTTTATAACCAGCCTTGTTGAAGCTGACAGCTGAGGGGTTCAGACCCCAGTTGTGAGTTTTGCCTGGCTGGTTATCAAAAATACAGGGGAACCCATGCCATTTTTTTTCTTTTTTAATTATTTATTTACAGCGCAGGAGGTGGCTACTGAATACACCCATCTCAACGGTTTTCTGACAAATCTGTTAGGGTGCATTCATTTATGCGGAGCACTATATACCAAATACTAGAAATTTGTAAAATATTTCACTGGCTAAGCAGCAGTGGAAATGCTTTGTGACAAAAAAAGGTATAGGGCACATTCTGATGCCGGCCCAGACAAGGACGTTAGCTTCGATAGTAACTAAGAAAAACTGTCATACGTGGCAAACATTGAAGTTATTATAATGCCATCCCCTATGACAAGATAGAAAAGCATATTGACATTTATAAGAGATTGATGAAAATGAGTTCTAAAGCATTTGCTTCTCCTAACACAACAGAAAGAAGTATGTTCACTCAAGAGATATTTGATCTGAATTAGGAAACTGATGAAGCGATTGATTAATTGGAATTTAAGCCATCAGTCACCGGATCCATCAACACATTCATTTACATTTTAAACAATCAGCTGATGAGCCAATGGGATGCTGCGTATTAATACACTTTCAATATGATACCACTGAACTCATCACAATTCTTTATTGACAAGCGCGCAGATGCTTTTAATCCGAGCTTGATCACACTGCATATATTTGAGGATTTCTCTATTGACGTTTTATGTTTTAGCAGTATGTTGTCGTATTAAATACTTTATGGAATATATCGAAATGCAGCAACAGTACGGTTTAATTAAAGTGGATACGTGTCTCAAATACTACAGACTTGTTGAATCCGCAGGAAGCGCATATTGGCAGGCTGCAAACAAAGATTCATTTGTGTGCAAATTGTGGACAGAATTTTCTTCAGACGCAATCTAGACGGGAAATCTAAAATACCGCTGCAGGACCCAATGTCATTTACACAATAATCAGAACTATTTTAATGCGCTTTTCATTACTTATAAAAAGGATCGTAACACAGATATTGCATAATGTGGAAAGCAGGATATCAGTAAGGATTTTATAACGCGAGAGACGAGGCATATTTAAATGGAACCTGATAGGTCATATATGCCTCTCCAAATCGATTCCTATGTTAACACCCTGCCTAACAAACCCTTTGCACACTAAGTGATTGCAGAGTATGGCAAAAAAGAATGTTAGAAATCTGATTATTTTCAGACTAGTTGAGGGGAATTTGTTTCCCCAGACTAGTCATCCCACTAATCATGTTACTGCATACCTGGGGTGTGATAATACAAATTGTGAGAGCCGGAGTCAGCATTGGATCTCTGGAAGTCTCGCACATGCGTGTGACCTTCATCATTTCATGTCAATGCACAATGAACTCGGTGAACGTACTGTTGTTCCTGCTTGAAATTTATGAATAAACGAACAACTAGTTGTTATCAATGAAAACGCATGGCACTGTCCAATAAAGGCTGTCTATGTAGAAACCCACTACTCTGATAAGGGCAATGGTAACAACCCAGATGTCAATCCCTCGGCAATCAACAAGTAATCCCCTATTCTATGCAAAGGGAATTATTACTTATAATTTTGGGGGAGGGGGGACTTTTTAAAGTTCGAAATGTACACTGTGCTTGCATGAAACTTGAAGGGTACCTGCTTAAATTGGCAGATCGAAGTCATCATTCTGGCTGGTGAGCCTCCAGTGGTAAATGATTGGGAAACCATGCCTTTATATTTTCTGGAGTGTAGACCTGGTACCATATTAGGAGTACATTACCTCTTGACCTAAGTATTCTACAGCAAAGCTTTTCACAGTTGCTTTTGATGGTGGTGCCCTCTCCTCTCCATGTGAACAACCACAGTACAATTTGTTCTTATTGGAAAAGCAACTTTTTTTTGTAGTACAGACTGCGATCTTTTTATGAAAAATATCAGGAATCATGGTTCTGGTAACTCAGCTAAATGGGATAGCATAGGAAAATGGTCTACTGAGGAAGATTCCTTGCAGACTTTACAAAACCCCAGAGAAATCTGCAACACGGAGGATACAACTTGGATTTGAAAGCTCTAAAATCTGTACAAATAATTTGTAAAAAAGAATTACAGGTTGGCATTTGTGACGTCACTTGCCTGACAAAAGACAAGGGTAATTTGCAAATTACCATCTCCAATTCTCTTTGCTGCTTTCTGGATCATTTAATAAACTATTGTCTCTGCGGTATTATGTAAATTGCATTTTTGTTCTCAGTCCTTTGACTAATCCTCAAAGACTTATTTCTCCTTTAACAAGATGATTTACGGTGATAAAGGAAATGTTGGCTTTCTCTCTACCTATCTAGTGTTTGACTGAGGTTACAGCTTAAAACAATGACTGGATTACAAAAAGGGCAATATTATTCAGCAGCTTAAAATAGGTGTCAAAACATTTCCCGTCCAAGTTAAATCAAATGTTAAAATTGAAATGGGAACTGAGGTGAGGAAACAGATTAAAGTAGTTTGGACAGATTGCTGGCAGTTGCTCATGCCCCGCAGATAAAAGTTTATCTGGCCGTATGTGCAAAACTTCACTCTAGTCATTTGTCATTCTTCACAGCCAAGCAGCGCACTTCAACAGATCACTACTTTTAGACAACTTTCTAAATTCTTAACTCGATACCATAAAGCTACTAAAGCATTCCGAAAATCACAAAGAGACCCTTATTATTAGGACGCTTTCACTTTATTCATTACAGCCACACTAAATTAATCTGTAGAAAAATAGCACATTTCCACCCAGATAGCTATACAGTTGTGTGAAAAAGTGTTTGCCCCTTCCTGATTTCCTATTCTTTTGTTTGATTGTCACACTTAAGTGTTTTGGATCTTCAAACAAATTTAAATATTACACAAAGATAACAGAAGTAATCACAAAATGCAGTTATTAAATGGTCTTTATTAATGAAAAAAGAAATCCAACTTATAGGGTCTGCGTGACGTGATTGTCCACCCCTTAAAACATAAATTTACTGTGGTTTATCACATCTTTGGGAAGCTGATTACACCCGATCTCAATCAAGAAATCACTTAAATAGGACCTGCCTAGCAAAGTGAAGTAGAAGAAAAGAACCACAAAAGCTAGACCTCATGCTGCGATCCCAAATGCGATCCCTGATGAAGAAGTTGGTCTTACTTCGAAACGTGTAGATAATAAACTGCTTAATTAATTTCACCAATTTCCCTTGAATCCAACATCGGCAATGCGGACTACTACACTAACCAACCCTCCTATCATTTAGGCATGTAATGACTGACAGTCTGCTCTCGTGATCTACATGTTTCACACTGGTAATGACTCCTTTTATTTAAACTTCTTCATGACCTTTGACATAAATTTACCTGCTTTGTCTTTGTTGCGACTCACGCCGAGCCCACATCTTTCCCCACAAGTGAAGACTAATTTAAACAGCCATCATGTGCTCCACCTGCGGCTGTAAACCAGTTAAATCCTGCTGCCAATAACTGAAAGACGGAAGCACAGGGCGCCGATCAGTTGTGATGACAGCAGGGGGTCTGCTGATGACCCCCATGCCTGTCATTACAATCCTCCAGTGAAAGGAGACCCGTGGTCGCCATTCATTGGAGATCTTGAGGTCTTCTATACAGAACAGTGCTGATGCACAAGTAATCAAACAATCATAGCTTCAAGTCCCCTAAGAGGACTAAAAAATACAAATACAGTCAAGGGTGAGAAAAGTTTTAAAAAATATGAAAAAAATAAAACCGTTCAAATAATCCCCTTTTATTTTGGACCCACTAAAAATAAAACATGTCCATTCTATCAAAATCTAAAACAAATTAAATCAATCGGTAAACGGCATAACGAGAAAAAATCAAAACACCAGAATTTAGGTTGTTTTTGGCCACTGCAACATTGCAAAAACATGCAATAAGAGACGATCAAAACATTGTATCCACCTCAAAAAAAAGTCAGCTCATGGAGCAAAAAATAAGCTCTTACACATCCCCATATGCAGAAAAATTCAACCATTATGATCACGGGTCTCAGAAAATATCGATACAAGCAACATTTTTTTCTTACAAATTTCCGAATATTATTTCACCACTGAAATAAAAAACAAAACTATGCATGATACCTGCATACTCGTACTGACGTGGAGAATCCTATTGCCAGGTCAGTTTTACCACATAGTGTACATGGTAAATTTATAAAAAATGAGAGAATTGTGGATTTTTTTTTCCTGCTTTCTAGTGAATCACATGATACAATTAATTTTATCATTCTAAAGTACAACTTATCTCGCAAAAAACAAGCCCTCATATGGCTATGGGGACAGAAAAATAAAAAAGAAAGTTATGGCTCTTGGAATAAAGGGAAGAAAAAAATGGAAAATCGCAATGTCATGAAGGGGTTACAGTAAGCTCTAGAGGCAGATTCTGTGCATGGTTTTTGAGGCAGGTCATAACAGCAGCTCTCCTAAGTACTAAAGATGCTTGTAATAAGTGGAATGGATAATTCTGCAACTGTAGTAGTCATTAAAAGTGGCATTTTGTGGAGAATTTGGAGAAAAAAAGCTTGTTATATTAGTGTTGCTCTATGTAAATTGTTCTTGCTTGGTTTATCACGAACAGCAAAAAATTTGCTAATAAACCAAATTTGCATTAAAGGACCAATAACAAAGGATCCACCCCATTCACAATAGGTGATGATCACAGCTCATCCCATCCCCTCTGCACAATGACATCTGCACATGTTAGACAGTTTAGAAAACTCTCCTATAGAAGGCGATGAGTGAGAGTCTGTCCACTGCTTGTTATAGTCCATGTAGCTGTTATAAACTATATCTAAATGTTATTAGCAGAAGCTTAAGCAAAATTAAAGCCTGTATAATCGTGGATAAAAAAGAGATCAGAAAATGAAAACAAGATCTGTTTCTATAGCTAGTTTACAATATTAAAAACAATAGCTTCCAGTCTTATTTGACCCCAAGCAGACTTCATAAATTCGGTAGAGGGGCAAAGGATGAATGCCATAGATGTGGGGAATCGGGGGTGGACTTTTGGCACCTTATCTGGAGCTGTGGCAGTCTACGGGGGTATTGGAGTGATGTCATCTATACATTGAAACGAATATTGGGAACAGCGATTGAATGCACTTCTGAACTATGTCTCCTGGGTGTTGTGGATGAAGAGATGTGGGTTCATTATGATAGAATATTTCTTCGGGAGGTTCTATTTATGGCTAGGAAAGCAGTGGTGTTGAGGTGGATGGGAGGGAAGTCTCCTCCGATTAATCAATGGAAGAAATTAGTGAATGGCATAATACCTTACGAGAATATATTGTATAAAAACAGAAAATGTCCGCAGACGTTCCATAAGATTTGGGAAAGGTGGTGTAATTCCCCTTTGACACACTTGGCTCCTAATGCTATGTTCTCTTCGATTTCAAGATATGGTCCCTGACGTGTATCACTTCTAGACCATGCAAGTTTTGATTTGTGTGAATATTGGAATATGTGTCTTTCATAACCTGATCTGGTACGAGCTCACGGATCCTAAAACAGACCCTGTTAGCTAGAAGATGCAATGAATGGTATAATGTTTCGTGCAGAATACTGTGCTGTATCTGTTTTATTTCTTATTATTGAAAGTGTGATATCATAGTTATGTCATTATGAATGATTCTGACTTACTACTGTAATGTTATATGTTTGATATACTATGTTGTGGAATCCTTCCATAAAAAGAGTTTAAAAAAAGCAATAGCTTGATAGGCCAGTGTTTACAATGCTTGCACGGTGACAGAACTCCTGAATCTTCCAGAAAATAGGAAAGACAGTAGTTTGATAGACAGTAATTCCCCATTAAAGCTGTTCTGGTCTTAAAGAGGCTGCCCACTACTTTTTGATTGATGAACCATCCTTAGGATAGGTCATCAAAGTATGATTGGTCGGAGTCCAACACCTGTCAACCCCACCAATAAGTTGTTACCGGTGTCAACAGACGGAAATACTCCCTTGTGGAGCTGGCAGTTTTCTGGTAGAGGCCGCTGCGGGGTACTGCACATCCGCCTTTTATTCAAATCAATAGGTGGCAGATGTGCAGTACTCTGCAGCAGTCATTACCAGAAGACCGTCAGCACTGCAAATGAGTATTTCCAGCCGGCGGCCAACGACAACACAGATAACTGCTGATTGGCAGGGATAGGCCATCAATCAAAAAGTAATCTACTAGTCTGCAGTCACTCTATGTGACTATGGACTTGTGAATCTTCCCAGCACATGCAATACGAGGATTCCCCGATGCCGAGAGCAGTCGGTCATGTGATATGCATATTTCTGACCACATTCCGACCAGACTGAACCTGACCTTGTTCAATACACTTGTACTGAGTGAAGCTGCGCCCATCTAGTTGGCACATATGCAAATCACATACTTTTGGTCAAGCGCCTGCCACTCCCAGCATCAGAGTGACTGCAGACTTGTAGCTTAAGACTGGACAACCCCTTTAATCATAAATTATAGGTCATTCCTTTGACTAGGGACCGAATTTTATCAGAATCTGTTGCAATCTGAAAGCTACAGCGCCATTGCTGTCCATGGCTGTGTCTTGAGAAGAAGCTCAATCTCACTCAATATAATAGGACTGAGCTGCAGGACCAGACCCCATCCTATAAAAAAAAGAGTGGTACTTTGTAATCATTCAGGTCTCATACCACTCATTTAACACTGAACCAATTTAATCTCATTATAATTAAAAATAAAAAGAATCAAAAAACAAGTACCTTATGGAGGGTCCACAGAATAACTTTACCCAAACATATCAAATTAGACTTTAAAACATTCAGATATATTTGAAGAAGCCTGCAACTATGAAGATACTTTGGCGACCAACTCTTCCATGTGATATTTTGTTTTAAATAGACATTTGACATACCTGTTTTCTCTGAAGTCCTGAGAAACACCATGTCAGCTGGGATTCTTTGATTCTGCAAATTAAATAAATGGTTGCATAAAAAAATAATTCCGATCCAGATATGCAATATGGTTCTAGCATCCAAAGGTCGCAAACAGGATTGAAATGCAATTAAGATAGGATTTATCCTGGTACTTTATATTCTGCATTTGCAATTTAGAAATCAATATTTTAAAAAAAATTATACAATAAATAAGTAACAGTTAAGCCTCTCAGGTACTTCCAATTGGTGAAGCGTCTGTGCGCACAATGAATATTAATGACTGAGATTATTTTATCTTTTGTAAATTTGTGCAGATTGTAATAGTAACAATTACCCACTGGATGAACATGCCTGCTCTATGCTTCAAGAAGCAGATGAAACAATATGACCACTATATTAATTTCTTACAAAATAAGAGTTTATTACAACTATACTAGACTTCGCATTATATTGTATACACAAGTGCAATCAAGAAACTTAATATTGAAAAAGCCTTTCTGCTGGACACTACATTTGGTTTTTAATTGCAGCATTAAATGGCTTATGTCATCAAGGATCAAGCTCCAGAGACCCCAAGGTAGCAGTTGATCTTGATAGGGAACGTTATCGATGGAACTGACGCCACAAGTAAAACTTACACTCCGGATTGTAAGACGCACCCCAAATTTTGAGAAGAAAAATAGGATTTTTTATTTTTATTTTTTATAAAATGGTAGTGCTTCTTATAATCCATGCATCTTATTGCTTACCGGGGGTGATGGCTGCGGTGAAGCGGGGTTCCAGGGTCTCTGCTGGAGGAGGCAGGAGTGGGGTGATGCTGCAGGCCGCAGGCTGGGATGAGGGGGTGTGCGGATGCGCGGCGAGCCGCTGCTTGTGTTCCGTGCTGCGAGTGTTCCATGCTGCGGGGGCTCTGCCGACATTTTGTGAAATGCCAGAGCCCCCAGATGCGCAGATGGAGATCTCGGCACACAGATCTCGGGAGATGAGATGTCAGCACTGAGATCTCATTTCCAGAGATCTGGGTGCTGAGATCTCCATCTGCTCATGCGCCGCCCCCAGCAGCCATTTTCCCGGAGTCCCCCGCATAGGAAACCATGCTAATGCGGGGGGCTCTGGCAGTTCACAAAATGTCAGCAGAGCCCCCGCGGCACGGAACACCCGCAGCGGCGCACAGCACATCCGAACACCCCCTCATCCCAGCCTGCAGCCACCCTGGGACCCTGCTCCACAGCAGCCGGTAAGGTAATTCCAAAATATAAGACGCACCCCCATTTCCCTCTCAAATTTGATAACGAAAAATATGGTATCACTTAGATTACTGGGTCAGTAGTTGTGACACAATCAGAGTTTTTAGATGAAGCATGTAGTAGCTCAGAAAGCTAACCCCACCTACACCACAGCTTTCTGTGTACATTGTATATTGACAGCAAGCTGCTTATCAAAGGCGGGGATGTGGTTGGACCAGGGCTCATGAGGGGTGTAGTACAGGAAGTGATCATCTCATGGTGATGAAACTTTCATTGTATGAAAACATCAGCACATAGTATACTAAGTGACATATCCCTGAAAGATGTGTCTCAGCCCCTACCTCACTCTGTCCTCATATTACATAGCAAAAACCTGCTGACACATTCCCTTTAAGGCACTCACATGCATTGGACTTAAGTTTTCCAATCCCACTGGCATCGGAATAACAGTTCAATGTGAATGGGGCCTCCCTACTCTCCTCGACAGATTATGTATTCACTTGATTAATCCGCTGCCAGACGATTCTTATAGGGAACACAGGAGCACTCAGCCAGGCTTAGCGTACCAGTATATGGAATGATCTGGAGAAGTAGCTTTTGATAAATATCATTCAGTCAGCAGCTATCTAATGTGTATGGAGGCCTTTAGGATTAAATAAGAACCTATAATTAAATGGACTTCTGTTTAATATATACATGGAGCAAGTCTAGAAAAGCCAATGTTTATTAGCAACTTTGCACTATAGCTAATAGAGGGAATCCCAATAGGAGGACCGGCCTCTATAATTTCCACTTATTAAACCAAAGAAAACAGCAGCACTCCATCAATGTTTTTATCCTCTTAAAATACTGCAGACATCATATTAGATAGCACTGTGTACTTACAATTGCTTATTTTGCCCTTCTACTCAGTTAATTCTTCTCTTTTCTCTGCTCTTTGTAGAAACAAAAATTCTCTTGTCCCTGCAAAAATCTCTTCAACTCCTGACCCAGATGCTCCCTCCCCCTTCCAGCCAGTGACTTTTGCAGTGATGACTCATGCAGAGAAAACGGACTTCCCGTTTCTACATAGAGCTTAGAAGGATTTAGCTAGTCCGTTTATAATCACGTGATGTCATAGACCTAATGGAAAAAAGAAAAAATCAAAGGTAATCTGTCACCCCCTGGACGATTTTTATCTATGGTTTAACCATTCAATTACCTATATGCCCATAGTAATAGATAGAAATCGTCTGGAGAGGGCGACAGATTCCCTTTAACTGGGTAGAAAGGCAAAATGAGCAATTTTAAGTTCACAGTGCCATATAATATAACTGCAATATATTAGAACAACAATTTTGATGGGAATGCTTCTTTAAGTATAGTCTATTTACACAGTTTCAAATAATTCATATATTCAATGTTTGCTCAGAGTTTAAGGCAAAAAGTGCTGTTGTATTCTTTGGTTTGCAGTCATAACGGCTTACACCCGTTCAGATTGGCTTCATTCTGTTAGGAGGTGCTGGTCAGTCTTTGCTGTTTATAGTAGTCATATGTCCTTTATAAAGCACTAGCTGAAGAGCCCGGCACTGCCCGGGGATAGTAACTAACTACGGTTAGTTATAACAAATTATAATGATATCTATATGTGAAGCTGAGTGTAGAGCCCTGTCCACTCCGCATAGCCACATTCACTTTAATATCCCACATCATCTCGTCAGCCAGAGCTACTGGACTACTACCCCTAATATCCCACATAGTCCCGTCAGCCAGTGTCACCGGACTACTACCCCTAATATCCCACGTCAGCCAGAGCCACTGGACAATTACCACTAATATCCCACATCATCCCGTCACAGCCGCCGGACTACTACCCCTAATATCCCGCATCATCCCGTCAGCTAGAGCCACGGGACAACTGACACCAATATCCCACATCATCCCGTCACAGCCGCCAGACTACTACCCATAATATCCCACATCATCCCATCCACCAGAACCATCGGACTACTACCACTAATATCTCACATCATCCCGTCAGCCAGAGCCACCGGACTACTCCCCTAATATCCCACATCATCCACTCAGCCATAATCACTAGACTACTCCCCTATTATCCCACATCATCCCATTAACCAGAGCCACCGGACTACTACCCCTAATATTCCACATCATCCCGTCAGTCTGGGGTCAGAACCAGAGCACTGAGTGGAACGGTGCCAACTTCCATTCTGGGGATCCCTTTAAGAGAGGCCTGGGGTCAGTACAAAAGCACAGAGTACATTTGCCCTCACTTCCATACTGGGGATCCCTTTAAGAGAGGCCTGGGTGTTATGAATGGGTCACCGAGGAGGAAAAAACCTAAACATGCTAAGCCCAGAAAACCAGAGAGGTTGGTAACTATGCAGATTGCAGATCCCTAATCCTACCACACAACTAGCAGCAGACATGGAGCGAGCCTACGATGAACCTAGACGCCTCGTCACGGCCGGAGGACTAAATAAGCCTAAAGCAAGAAAAGGGAAAACTAACTGCCCCAGAGCAGACCCCAAAGGAATAGACAGCCCCCACTCAAGTATTGACAGTGAAACAAGATGAAAACACAGACACAGGCAGGAAAATAGGCTGGGCAAACAATGGGGCCCAAACTAACTAGAAAGGAGAGGAAAGGAAAGACACTGTCTGCAATCTGCCCAAATCCCTACAAAATAACGTCCAACACTTCTGATAACAAAATTAGCCCTGAAGTCACTAGACTTCTCCCACTATATCAGCACTCTGAAATATTCTGAGACAGAGCAAAAAGAGGCCAATCTAATAAGGGACAAAAAGCAAATTGGCAAATACAGATAAATAAGAGTGGAAATTCAGCACAGCCCAAGCCGGGGCTGGCTGACCACACAAAAAACTGAATAGAACAACAAAATCAAGTGTGAACATTAGCAGAGAAACTTAACTTTAGCTGAGTGGAACAGAGCTGAGAACCAAGACCTGACAAGCAGAAGGAATCACCAGCACCAGAGTAGGGCGTCGGCTGTCTTAAATCCAATCTGAGATTCCTGAGGTCCAATCGTCATCTTCAATATCAGGTGGCAGATATCTACAGATTAAATCAGCCTCACTACCTCCTGTTACATCCAGAGGGAGCCTGAATGGTAGACCAGAAAATGAACTCACAACAGTACCCCCCCTTGAGGAGGGGTCACCGAACCCTCATCCACGCCACCAGGCCGATCAGGATGGGCCTGGTGAAAAACATGAACCAATCTATTGGCATGAATATCAGAGGCAGAGACCCAAGAATTATCCTCCTGTCCATAACCCTTCCATTTGACCAAATACTGGAGTCTCCGTCTAACCAAACGAGAATCCAATATTTTCTCTACCTCATATTCCACATTGCCTTCAACCAACACAGGGTCAGGAGGTGCTGCCATAGGAACCACTGGCTCAACAAACCGCTTCGACGAGATTTGTGAAATACGTTATGGATCTTGAACGTAACTGGAAGAGCCAATCGAAAAGAGACAGGATTAAGAATCTCCAAAATCTTATAAGGTCCAATAAATCTTGGCTTAAATTTTGGAGATGCAACCTTCATAGGAATATTCCTAGACGACAACCAAACCATGACACCCACTCTAAACCAGGGACCAATGGTCCGATGCCGGTTGGAAAATCACTGGGCCTTTTCCTGAGAGAGTGACAACTTATCCACCACTTGGTCCCATATCTGCGCATTCTCTCAACCACAGTGTCCACACCTGGGCAGGACGAATATTCCACTTGCCCTGAAGAGAATCGAGGATGAAACCCAAAATTACAGAAAAAGGGTGACATCAAAGTGGCAGAACTAGCTCTATTGTTCAGCGCGAATTCGGCCAAGGACAAAAATGAGACCCAATCATCCTGATCAGCAGATATAAAACATCTCAAATGAGACTCCAAGGTCTGGTTTGTTCTCTCACTCTGTCCATTGGTCTGGGGATGAAACACGGAGGAGAAGGATAACTGAATTCCCAGACTGGAACAAAAGGCTTTCCAGAATCTGGAAACAAACTGAACTCCTCTGTCGGACACAATGTTCTCAGGAATCCCATGTAACCGAACCACCTGTTGTAAAAACAAGGACACCAACTCAGCGGAAGATGGCAACTTTGGGAGTGGTACGAGACGGACCATCTTCGAAAATCTATCACAAATCACCCAGATAACAGTCATTCTCTGAGACACAGGAAGATCATAAATAAAATCCATTGAGATATGGGTCCATGGCCTCTTGGGCACCGGCAGGGGCATCAGCAACCCACTAGAACGAGAACAGGGTTTAGACCGAGAACAAGTCCCACAGGATTGTACAAAATTCCTGACATCATGAGATAAGGCAGGCCACCAAAAGGACCGACTCACCAAATCTCTGGTACCAAAAATACCTGGATGACCAGCCAATGCGGAGCAATGAATTTCAGACAAGACTCTTTCTCCACTGGTCAGGAACATACAATTTTCCCATAGGGCAATGCTCAGGTTTAACCTCCTGAAATTCCTCCAAGGCACGTCTCAAATCGGGCGAAATGGCAGAAAGAACTACCCCCTCACCTAGAATGGTAGTAGGCTCGGTCACATTAAGAGAATCGGCAAAGAAACTCCTAGAAAAGGCATCTGCCTTAACATTCTTAGTGCCCGGAAAAAAAAAGAGACCACAAAATAAAAACGCGTGAAAAACAAGGCCCATCTAGCCTGTCTAGGATTCAAGCGTTTGGCCGACTCCAGATAAATCAAATTCTTGTGATCGGTGAGGACCACAACTTGATGTCTAGCTCCCTCCAACCAAAGTCTCCACTCCTCAAATGCCCATTTGATGGCCAACAATTCCCGATTCCCCACGTCATAGTTGCGCTCAGATGGGGAAAACTTTCGAGAAAAGAAGGCACAGGGATTCATCTTAGAAGTCACGGGGTCTTTCTGGGACAAAACAGCTCCTGCACCAATCTCAGAAGCATCTACCTCCACCTGAAATGGAAGTGAGACATCAGGTTGCCATAAAACCGGAGCTGAAGTAAATCTCCGCTTAAGCTCCTGAAATGCTGAGACAGCCTCAGGAGACCAATTCAGCACATCAGCGCCCTTCTTGGTCAGATCAGTCAGTGGTTTTACAATACCAGAAAAATTACCTATAAATTTACGATAGAAATTAGCAAAACCCAAAAACTTCTGGAGGGCCTTCAAAGAAGTAGGCTGAACCCAATCATAAATGGCCTGTACCTTGGCCGGGTCCATTTCAATAGACGATGGAGACAAGATAAATCCCAAAAATGACATCCTCTGTACACCAAAGAGGCATTTCGATCCCTTAACAAACAGGGAATTCTCCGTCAAAATCCGAAACACAATCCGGACATGTTCCACATGAGAATCCCAATCACTTGAAAAAAATCAAAATATCATCCAGATAGATGATCAAAAATTTATCCACAAAGTCACGGAAAATATAATTCATAAAGGACTGGAAGACAGAAGGGGCATTAGTGAGCCCAAAAGGCATCACCAGGTACTCAAAATGTCCCTCCGGAGTATTAAACGCCGTCTTCCATTCATCCCCGTGCTTGATGCGAATAAGATTATACGCCCCCCTGAGGTCAAGCTTAGTAAACCAGCAGGCACTCTTAACTCTGGAGAATAAATCAGACATCAGAGGTAACGGATACTGATATTTAACCGTCATCTTGTTAAGGGAATGATAATCAATACACGGTCTCAATGAACCATCTTTCTTGGCCACAAAAAAAAACCAGCACCTAAAGGTGACGAGGATGGTCTAATATGAGCCTTCTCCAACGACTCCTTAATATAGGATCGCATAGCATCATGTTCGGGTACTGATAAGTTGAAAAGCCGACCCTTGGGAAATTTACACCCAGGCATCAACTCAATTGCACAGTCATAACTCCTATGAGGAGGCAAAGATGCAGACTTACTCTCACTAAATACATCAGAAAAATCATCCAGATAATCAGGAATATCATGAGACTGAGGAGAGGTGGAGAAAACAGGAGCGTCCTTAAGAACATACTGACAACTCACCACAGACCCAGATTTCCAATCCAAAACTGGATTATGAGTTTGCAACCAGGGAAAACCCAGAACAATAGTATCATGCAAATTATGCAGCACCAAAAATTTACAATTTTCTTGGTGGTCTGGGGTAACTCGCATTATCACCTGGGTCCAAAACTGAGGTTTATTCTCCGCCAAAGGAGTAGCATCAATACCCCTCAAAGTAATAGGTGTCCGCAGAGGCGTCTTGAAAAAACCACAACGTTTAGCAAAGTCCAAATCCATCAGATTCAACGCTGCTCCTGAATCCACAAAAGCCTTAGTGGAAAATGTGGATAAGGAGCAGATCAGAGTAATTGCCAAAAGGAACTTAGGTTGTACACTGCCAACAGCACATGTGTGTGCAAAACGTTTGTCTCTTTTAGGGCAGACAGAAATAGTATCACAGGCGTCTCCACAGAAAAAACACAGCTTATAACGCCTTCTAAACTCCTGACGTTGCGTCCTAGACAAAACCCCATCACATTGCATAGGTTCAGACGTTTGTTCAAAAGGTGGCAGCGCCTCCCGTGTAGTTTTACGTTCACGTAAACGCCGATCAACTTGAATGGCTAATGACATGGAATCATCCAGACCAGAGGGAACAGGAAATCCCACCATAACATCTTTTATGGTCTCTGATAAACCCTTCCGAAAGAGAGCTGCCAATGCACTATCATTCCATGTAGTAAAGACCGCCCACTTTCGGAATTTTTGACAGTATATCTCTGCAAAATCCTGACCCTGGTTTAATGCCAACAGGGTTCTCTCAGCTTGACCAACAGCATTAGGTTCATCATACAACAAACCCAAGGCCTGAAAAAATACATCTACATTAGTCAGAATAGGATTTTCAGGTGTCAGAGAAAAAGCCCAATCCTGGGGATCGCCGCGCAGCAAGGAGATATCAATTTTAACCTGCTGCGCAGAGCTCCCCGATGAGTTAGGCTTCAAGGCAAGAAATAATTTACAATTATTCTTAAAATTCAGAAATTTAGACCGATCCCCAGAAAACACATCAGGAGCAGGGATCTTAGGTTCAGCAGCATGTGACTGAATCTGGTAGGTGGAAGTTCCCTGCACTTCAGCAGCCAGCTGCTCCACACGATCAAACAATTGCTTAATCTCCATTAGGGAAAAAAAAAAAATCCTCCTAAACCCCCAGAGAAAAAGAGGAAAAAATATATATTAAAAAAAATTCTGACACTTTTTTTTTTAGCAACTTTTTCCTGCTTTTGAGTACCCTAGAATCTGCGGTATGGCTGTTGATTCTGTTATGAATGGGTCACCGAGGGGTTGGTAACTATGCAGATTGCAGATCCCTAATCCTACCACACAACTAGCTGCAGCCGTGGAGCGTGCCTACGATGAACCTAGACGCCTCGTCACGGCCGGAGGACTAAATAAGCCTAAAGCAAGAAAAGGGAAAACTAACTGCCCCAGAGCAGACCCCAAAGGAATAGACAGCCCCCACACATGTATTGACGGTGAAACAAGATGAAAACACAAACACAGGCAGGAAAATAGGCTGAGCAAACGATGGGGCCCAAACTGACTAGAAAGGAGAGGAAAGGAAAGACACTGTCTGCAATCTGCCCAAAACCCTACAAAGTAATGTCCAACACTTCTGATAAAAAAAATTTGCCCTGAAGTCACTAGACTTCTCCCACTATATCAGCACTCTGAAATATTCTGAGACAGAGCAAAAAGAGGCCAATCTAATAAGGGACAAAAAGCAAGTTGGCAAATACAGATAAATAAGAGTGGAAATTCAGCACAGCCCAAGCCGGGGCTGGCTGACCACACAAAAAACTGAATAGAACAACAAAATCAAGTGTGAACACTAGCAGAGAAACTTAGCTTGTGCTGACTGGAACAGAGCTGAGAACCAAGACCTGACAAGCAGAAGGAATCACCAGCACCAGAGTAGGGCGTCGGCTGTCTTAAATCCAATCTGAGATTCCTGAGGTCCAATTGTCATCCTCATTATCAGGTGGCAGATCTCTACTGATTAAATCAGCCTCACTACCTCCTGTTACATCCAGAGGGAGCCTGACTGGTAGACCAGAAAATGAACTCACAATACCTGAGGTCAGTACCAAAGCGCAGAGTGGATTTGCCCTCACTTCAATACCGGGGATCCCTTTAAGAGGGGCCTTGGGTCAGAACAAGAGCGCTGAGTGGATTTGCCCTGACTTCCATACCAGAGATCCCTTTAAGAAAGCCTGGGATCAGAACCAGAGCGCTGAGTGGATTTGTCCTTATTTGCATAACAATGATTCCTTTAATAGAACTCTGGGGTCAGAATCAGAGCGCTGAGGGATTTGCCCTATTTTCCACACAGGAGATCCCTTTAAGAGAGCCTGGGATCAGTACCAGAGCATTTGAAGACAATTGCCCTGACTTCCATACCAGGGATCCCTTTAAGAGAGGCCTGGGATCAGAACCAAAGCGCTGGATGGATTTGCCCTGACTTCCATACCGGAGATCCCTTTAAGAAAGGCCTGGGGTCAGTACCTAAGCGCAGTATGGATTTGCCCTAACTTCCATACCAATGATCCATTTAAGAGACCCTGGGGTCTCTCTCTCTCTCCCCTTTTTCAGAGTTCTGTTCCTTTAAATTTCATACACTGGCTGCTGCGACGGATCCGTCCAAAAACCATATCCGGTGCGTCAGTTTTTTGCTAATCTGCAACTGATCCGTTTTTTAACACTGACGGTTTGGTATGGAGGATGTGTGATGGGTATATAGGCACGGAAGGGGGGATTCATTTCTGTCATGTGCTCGCTGCTCCCTTCTGGGGGGCAGACAATGGCTGGGAGCTTATGTTGCCAGGGATGCTAGATTTCTCCCACCATGTCAGTGTCTGCTGAGGTGTTGTCAAGCGGGAAAACTTGCTCATAGCAACCAATCACAGCTCAACTTGTTTTAACCAGCTCTGGTGAAATTAGAGATGCTTAGTGATTGGTTGGTGATACACACATACATACATTCAGTTTTATATATATATAGATAAGGGAAAGAGAAAAAAAAACATCTTCACAATTTAGGACATGATAACTTTTGATGGGAGAAACTACAGTAATTCCACCTAAAAAAAAATACAATACATAAATAGACAAATTTAGACGGGGATTTTTACATTATCAGAACAACAAATAAGGTTTTGTAATTATTATTTAAAAAGTGGTGTGGGTGTTTTTTTGTATTTTTTTTTCCATACACATTCTACACATGTCATTGAAATAGATGTCTCTTTCAATGACACAGAAACCCATTTTAGATTATTTTTTTTTTTTTTTTTTAAAAAGAGCAGCCTGGCATCCCAAGCCATAGGAATATAAGCGAATGCTGCCATCCGTCAGTTTTCAAAAGCTGATCTTCACACAGTCAATCCTAATTTATATCCTCAATTCAAAATTACCAAGGTGGCAAAGTAAGAGGAGATAGAACACTGGATATAGCATGTCATACGTAGATAATTGAAGAAAAGCGCCACGGGCTACCAGACAATGCAATCTGCTGGTAAGCAACATGATGACATCATAAGAAAAGTACCATAAAACTCGCAGATCGCAGAAGTGGAACAGATGTTCTCGCTGTGTATTTTTATTTAGCAGAGCCGATTCATAGAGAGTGCAAAAGGCTGACCTAAGGCTGCAAAAGCACACTGTGCATTCAGCTATTTACAGATGTTTTATACATCTGCTCATTTTGCTAAAGCTTTTTTGATTGTAAAACTAGCTGTGACATAAAAAGATTGCTTTTAAAGACAATTGAGTCCCATATGTGAGAATACAGTGGCAGACATGATTATCACACCTTCATCGCTTGGCAAAAAAAGGGAAACAAATACATATTTTGAGGGTCACTCATGCATCAGAGCATGGTAAAACAGTGGAAATATGGGCAGTGAATACATAAGGCCCTAAACATGCAGTATTTCATATTGTTTTGCATACAATCCGCTCGCATAGCGTTGCACAACCAATCAGGGGGCTATCATAAGCAGTATAAAACATTGGGGCAGAACAAGGAACACCATTTTATGCCTGTACTGTGTAGGGATAGTAGCACAGAGCACACAGGATAGGGATAGATATAATAGCTTAATGTGATTGTGGTGGAATATTTCAGTACTGATGTACTAGATTGAAAATGGGAGTCATAGTCTGTGAATAGAAATCCAAGATTCAAGTGATATCCAGTGAACTCTTGCAGCAGTTTCATCATCACCACCAGTCAGAGTGTGATTGTAAATGTATGCATCTGTGACATACAGCAAGAGCATCTTGTAAGTGCCAGCAATCAAGGGCAGTATTATAGCACTCACTGCAGAATTTGCAACTAAGGCTGGCATCACACTTGCGTTTCTTTCCGCTGCGTTTTTGCGTATAAATGCGCATGCGTTTTTTTTCCTATACTTAACATGGGTGCGCATTGTCATGCGTTTGTACGCGTTTGCATGCGCATGCGTTTTTGTAGTGGGCGCACAAAATGCATCCTGTTGCATTTTTTGTGTGTCTGACCTGTCTCAAAAAACGCATGCGCCCTCAATGCGCACAAAATTCACCCAAAAACACATTAAAGTCTATGGGAGCGCTGACGTGCACATGGTTATGCGCATGTCAGCGCAAAAAAACTGGATTTTTAGTTGCTTACCGTAAAATCTGTTTCTCTGAGCCTTCATTTGGGGACACAGGAACCATGGGTGTATGCTGCTGCCACTAGGAGGCTGACACTATGCAGAAAAGAGTTAGCTCCTCCTCCGCAGTGTACACCCCACCGACAGGAAGTAGGATGTTCAGTTAGTGAGAAAAGCAGTAGGAGATGCAATCTGTAAACAATATAAAAACCACAGAAACACAAACCCACACTGTAACAATATTATACAGTAAACCGAGCTGTTCAACTTGCGAGGGTGCGGTGTCCCCCAATGAAGGCTCAGAGAAACAGATTTAACGGTAAGCAACTAAAAATCCTGTTTTCTCAATCGCTTCATTGGGGGACACAGGAACCATGGGACGTCCCAAAGCAGTCCCCAAGGGGAGGGAACAGCAAATAACTCCATCAGGACGAGGAAGTCACCCTCGTCACCTGCAAGGTCACCTGCGAGGCTAGGCATGGGCTTTGAAAACCTTATGGACCTGTGGAGGACATATCGCACTGCAGAGGTGCCAGACGAAGGCCCAAAGAGTACCGTCAGGAGGGGACACACTGCGTGGGCAGAGTGCGTCATCCTCAAAAGAATGCAGTCCTTCCTGAGCCGGCAACCCTACTAATGCCGACCAGTTTCCATGAACAGAACTCTTACCTGAAGGCCCGAGGACCTCTACACTTCAAGCCTGAGCTTGAGAAGTACCGTTGCTGTGGCAAAGTAGCCTGATGAGAGGGCGTCACGAAGGAAAATTCTGAGGCGGACGACAGAAAGGGAATTCAGAATGATGGAAAGTGGACCCTTGATCTACAGGAAGTGCACCACAGCTGCTACAGACTCTGTAAGACCCCAGGGGTGGTTGAGAGCCTGAAAGGGAAAGATACCAACTGAAAAGGAAAATGAACCCGTTTGTTGCAAAAGCAGACATCGCCAAAGCCCTGAAGAAACCAGGACCTGGATAAGAGCTTCATGGAACAAGGAAATAATCATGCGATTCACAGAAAGTAAATGTTGAACGAAGAAAATTTCTTCCTGAAAAAAAAACAAGGATGGACTCAGTCAAAGATCCCCAAACGTCATGCTGAGGAAAAAGCACTGAAGAACGACAAGGCTTAGCCTGAGGAAGGGGATCGCTTGTCCTTCCGGTGTGCTCCTTTTTTCTATTGGAGCCGCACGGAAGGAACAGAAAGTTGGTGAGGGACGTCTTTGGGGATAATTTCGCTCGTGAAACCGAAAGCCAAATGGACCCGTAGATGGGAACGATTAGGCAAAAAACTATGTCTCCATGCAAGAAAAACTTTTTGGACAGTGAAGACGGTCAAATCTTCCCACCAGTCTCCAGAAAGAATGCTCTGAGCAAGTTATTCCACGCGTCTATAGAACTTGCAACACGAGTGGGGGCTAAGACAGGACACGCTATAGCGGCGGGTGCTTTGAAGGTTGACCCTGTTAACTACTGTGTGAATTCGACGTTGGTATCCCTGAGGGATGAACGTCTGGGCGAGGAAGGACCGTAGTGGAGAATTTGGAACCGGAGGGTTCGTAGTCGCAGAAGTAGTCTAATTGGTGAAGCGCTCAGGAGAAAAAAGATATACCGAGGCGCCCCCTTGTTTGGAAACGGCTGAAGTCCATTCTATGAGAATATGACAAGACATGAGAGCAGGCCCTGAGAACCTGCTAAAGAACCGAACACTGAAAACGTACTGAATGGAACCTGGGGATAACCTGGATCTCATCGCTGCGATGTAGGCACAGGTTGGCTATGAAGAGACAACTGATTGCTCGATTAAGCAGGTAGACTGAAGACTACTGGATGACTTTTCAGACTGAGATCAAGAGGAAGATAAACCCAGCATACAGGTATGAGGGTGAATATGGGAAAAAATAGTCCAGCTGGACTTATAAAAGTGAATAGTCGAGCAAGGAAAGTCCATGGCAAAACATGGAGAATGTCAACTGCAAAGAAAGTTGACTCTAGGTAGATCAAATAGACCCCAGAAAGACAACTAGGCTGATGAAAGGAAGGTCAATCCTTATGACGATGTAAATGACCGAATCCATCCTGGACCCTCTGGAGCAGGGAGGGGATTGCAGTGTGTAGACCCGCGTGCCTAAGTCTAAGACAACACGCGCTCGAAGATCACAGTGAAAAAATACAATTCTAGCTGAAATAAGAAACGTGTTATCACCAGACTCATCCTTAGATCCAAGACTGGAGCAGCTTTCTACCCTGGTCGATACTTGTGCAGAGTGAGATCCCACTCCTGTCTGAGGTGGGATACTTGTCCCAGTCACGGTAAGAAGTCACATCTGTGAGCTGCTGGAGGCTATATCCGGTGTCTGTATGAATAGGTAAGTTCCGACAACTAAGGGGCTTAGGTATTGTGGTAGCTCGAAGGCCCTTAGGACATACTAGAACCTATAAACTACTATTAGCCAAACATTAATGATAGGCATAACACACCAGGCAGTAAAGATAGCCTGCGGACGGTACTGTAATGTAAACTGATCAGAAGGTGGGTCAAAAACTCTTGTGGAGCAACTCACACTTAGGGTCCAGATCATGCCACAGTAAACCTCGACCATCCGTACCTGACACGAGAGTGTCTGACCTACCTGAAGGTAGAGTATCCAGTTATGTTGCTACTGAGATCCGCTCTGTGATACAGAGATCCACTCCGTTTGGACATGGTAGCCTTTTACGTTTAACTGTTAACAAACCACGGATGGTATTGGCTATGAAATATGCAGCTGAAAGATGTCTTAGACTCACATGAAAGAGGCTTGAAATCGCAGCTGCAGCCCGCCAGAGGTAATAAATGCCGGCACCTCATCTCGAGTGGTGATTATATGGGAGGTAGGCAAAAGCTGCAAAGGACCCTGAGGAACGTGAGAGAGGGCGCTCCTGACTCATCTGACAATGGGACAGTAGAGCCGGGCCGGTGTAGTTGATGGACCTTGGGTACGTTTGAGTTACCAGAAAGATGGCATGTATTGACTAAACCGGTCTGGTAGAGGACTATCCAAGTGCTCGATAAGGGATAGAATACTGCTGCAATAGGACACGAGGAACCTGAAGACGAGGGCATCTGACTTAGCTGAATACGGTACAGAACACCAGTACCATTGAAGCAGTCAACCCCAGACATGTCTCCACAGTAATACGGCCATTTCAACCACTGTACCTGGCAGGTGGTGCATCTGAAGCCTGGATAGCGGATATAGCACAGCTGCCATTGGCTCTAAGTATCCTGTGAACAAATCAGCGTGGAGAGAACCCGGAGAAGGATATAGGAGACAGCCATTTCTGTGTTGCGGTGCGTCAAGGCCTGGATACCTGACGACCTTAGGCAGAATAACGACTTCTGTGTTGTGGTTTAGGTCTGCATACGTGACGGCATTAGGCAGAATAATGGCTTCTGTGTTGCGGTCAAGGACTGGATACCTGACAACATTAGGAAGAATAACGGCTTCTGTGTTGCAGTCTGGGTCTGGATACCTGACGACATTAGGAAGAATAACGGCTTCTGTGTTGCAGTCTGGGTCTGGATACCTGACGACATTAGGTAGAATAACGGCTTCATGTGTAGAAAGCCGTACCCTGAAGTCTGTATTAAAGTAGATTCTGACCTGTCAATTCTCTTGACAGTAGAACAGTAGGTCTGGGATCAGAAAGAGACTAAACTCTACTCTCTGTTGTGCGCCAGGGTTCCAACTCCTGGACCTGCGAGTTTTGGACAGCTTCCTTATCCACTGAGCCACAGCCGACAATTGCCAGGTAACACGGACTTCTATCCAGCTGGAAGTCTGGCCCAAAACACTGCAGCCGTGAAGAGATAGAAGCAGCTCATTATTCTGCTTAGGGCAGTGTGACGCCAGCGTCCGGAGGGGGCTGCAGAAAAAGGAAGGGCGAGTGCCTGTGAGCAGTAGATATGGAAGCAGTTGCTATGCCAAGGCTACAGCATCATTATGTGTAAGGCAATGATCGAGTCTTGCTCTACTGAAAATTAAGGCACATCTGCAACTGCGGTGGAACTTTCTACCAGACAAAACGCCATGCAGCAATTACAGTAGACAGCAGCGTGGCTCTACATGGCTCTGTGTGCTATGACACCAGACATATTGATACACTAGAGACTGTGCAGCAGATTACTATTACGCCAGTGAATTACACGCCTCTAGAGTACTATTACGTCAGTGACTGTATGGCTCTAGAGTACTGTAACATCGGTAACAACTCCAGAGTACCATTACGTCAGAAACCGTACGGCTCCAGAAAACCCATTACGTTAGTGACTGTACGGCTACAGAGAACCATTACATCAGGGACTGTACGGCTGCAGGATGCTATTCCGCTAATGACTCTCCCTATACCACTATCGATTGTACGGAACCGACTATAGCGCATATCACATGGAACACTATAAAACAATGGATCCTCTGCTCTTTCACTGGACCTGCGGAAAGTGTGGCCCTGCTTAGTTTTACTATGAGGGGCTTATACTCTGCATCATACCTGATTAGGCTGAGCGGAGATAGGCAGGAAAGAGCTGGTCCTGCCAGGTGAAGGCACTAACCGGGTCCCACGCAGGGAGAATGCGACCACTGGAGGATGTCGAGGTCCAAGGAAGACGCTCCTCGCCGCAATATAATGAGTGCGCTGTGAAAAACACCGCTCTGCACATTCCGCAAGGAGACGGAGCTAAACGTCAGCTCTGGGTGCAGGAAGATGGCAGTGATGGCTACTATCTCTGCGCCGCATGTGAGGCCGGGTAGAGAGGGTGGAGCTTGCGCCGGGGAAGTGAGGGGAGACGGGCAGGAAAAAAAGCCCGCCCGAATACAGAGAAGACAGGGGGGCGAAGCTACCGAGGACTAGGCCACAAATGAAGCCGGGGCCTAGATTAGTCCCTGGAAACCGCCGACGGAGCGGGGGCGGCGCGGAGGCCCGTAAAACGCTGGAGCTATAATCCGGATACTATCAGAAAGAAAGACGGGTGCAGGGGAAAAACGGTGGGGCGGGGGCACCGCGGTGAGGAGAACAGGCTGCTGCCCACCGTCGCCTTCGCCCATTCTGAGGGAAGGCACTAACTGAGGAAAGCCTGAAGCGCACAGCGCCCGGCGAAAGGAGGGTGAATGATCCGCCGGCCTCAGCTGGGAAGTGAGCTCCCCACAAGTGCGGCAGGAGAGCGGCCAGGGAAAAGGGAGGACTAGGCCCGAATATAAGCCGGGGCCTAGATTACCAGTGACCGTCTACACCTGACAAGAGGTCTCCTCTTCTTTACTTATCTTCTTATGGTGAAGTCGTCCTGACGGTTGCCGGACGTCACGTCTCATCCAACTAACAGGTGTTGGGTGAGTAGGTGGGGGACGGTGGGCCAGGACCGGTCTGGAACACCTAAGCACGCTTATGTGCTAGGGGATGGGGTCCTGCCGTCCAGACATATGAGGATACGGGGTGGCAGTACACACTGTACTCATAGTCTCTGTGTGGGAGTACAGTAATGACCATTCACACTGTATCCCTCCGGAAAACCTGAAAAGAAACGACACACATTGAGGTAGATAAGGGTCTAGTGAAAGACCCGTGTCCACCTCCTACTGACACTAAGCTAAACTGAACATCCTACTTCCTGTCGGTGGGGTGTACACTGCGGAGGAGGAGCTAACTTTTTTCTGCATAGTGTTAGCCTCCTAGTGGCAGCAGCATACACCCATGGTTCCTGTGTCCCCCAATGAAGCGACAGAGAAAATGCATGCGTTTTTTTTTTGCAAAAAACAAGAAAATGCATAAAAACCGCATGATGCGTTTTTTATGCGCGTTTGCACTGCGCATGCAGCGCAAAGAAACGCAAGTGTGAAAGCAGCCTAAATCCAATTTCTGAATTCAAGGCTGTTTTCTCTTTGTAAATGAAAGTGTGATCCCTGTATTTTGAGACTGTCTCATTTTTATTTTTTTTTCTTATAGCGAAAGTTCCCTAATCCTGAAATATAAATACACAAGTGTTTATATACCAAAGTGTGCTCTTTGTTTAACCCCTTAGTGACGGAGCCAATTTGCAGCTTAATGGCCAGGCCAATTTTTACAATTCTGAGCACTGTCACTTTATGAGGTTATAATTCTAGAAAGCTTTAACAGATCCCGCTGATTCTGAGACTGTTTTTTCATGAAATATTTTACTTCATGTTAGTGGTAAAATTTCTTCGATATGACTTGCGTTTATCTAATATATACAGCCCAATGTGTGTATGTATGTATGTGTGTTTATGTCCGGGATTGGCATCTGCACCGTCGCAGCCACAGCCACAAAATTTGGCACAGTCACACGTCTGGACCCCGAGAGTGTCCTAAGCTTCGTTGTGAGGCGAAATTTTAACCCCGCGCGTTCCAATTCACCAAACAATTTTGCCTCCAACTACATAATGAGGGAAAAAGTGTGTGCGTATCAAGCCCCGCCCCTCATGATGTCATAATGGTTGCCATGGCAACGCTGATGTCATCATAGGTTGCAAGCCCCGCCGCTCATTATGATGTCATAATGGTTGACTATGGGATGGAGGATGTGTGATGGGTATATGGGCACTGGACTATGGGATGGAGGATATGTATGACGGGTATATGGGCATGGGACTATGGGATGCAGGATGTGTGATGGGTATATATGGGCACTGGACTATGGGATGGAGGATATGTATGACGGGTATATGGGCACGGGACTATGGGATGGCGGATATGTATGATGGGTATATGGGCACTCGACTATGGGATGGAGGATATGTATGATGGGTATATGGGCATGGGACTATGAGATGAAGGATGTGTGATGGGTATATGGGCACTCGACGATGGCGAATATGTATGATGGGTATATGGGCATGGGACTATGAGATGAAGGATGTGTGATGGGTATATGGGCACTCGACGATGGCGAATATGTATGATGGGTATATGGGCAAGGGACTATGGGATGGAGAATATGTATGATGGGTATATGGACATGGGACTATGGGATTGAGGATGTGTGATGGGTATATGGGCACTCGACTATGGGATGGTGGATATGTATGATGGGTATATGGGCACGGGACTATGGGATGGAGGATAATTATAATTTGTTATAACTAACCACAGTTAGTTACTATGTCCGGGCAGTGCCGGGCTCTTCAGCTAGTTTATGATAAAAACGGAAATATGGCGAAAATTTTTAAAATTTTGCAATTTTCAAAATTTTGATTTCTATGCCCTTAAATCACAGAGATAGGTCACACAAAATACTTAATAAATAACATTTCACACATGTTTACTTTACATCAGCACAATTTTGGAACCAAAATTTTTTTGTTAGGAAGTTATAAGGGTTAAAAGTTGACCAGCAATTTCTCATTTTTACAACAAAATTTACAAAACCTTTTTTTTTAGGGACCACCTCACATTTGAAGTCACTTTGAAATGTCAATATAACAGAAAATACCCAAAAGTGACACCATTCTAAAAACTGCACCCCTCAAGGTGCTCAAAACCACATTCAAGAAGTTTATTAACCCTTTACGTGCTTCACAGGAACTGAAGCAATGTGGAAGGAAAAAATTAACATTTAATTTTTTTTTTTACAAACATTTTACTTCAGAACCAATTTTTTTTTTTAATTTCACAAGTGTAAAAACAGAAAATAAACCACAAAATTTTTTGTTCAATTTATCCTGAATACGCTGATACCCCATATATGGGGGTAAACCACTGTTTGGGTGCATGACAGGGCTTGGAACGGAAGGAGCGCCTTTGACTTTTTCATTGCAGAATTGACTGGAATTGAGATCGGACGCCATGTCACATTTGGAGAGCTCCTGATGTCTGATGTGCCTAAACAATGGAAACCCCCAAAAAGTGACACCATTTTGGAAACTAGACCCCTTAAAGAACTTATCTAGATGTGTGGTGAGCACTTTGAACCTCCAAGTGCTTCACAGAAGTTTATATCGTAGAGCCGTGAAAATAAAAAATCATATTTTTTTCGACAAAAATGATTTTTTAGCCCGCAATTTATTATTTTCACTAGGGTAACAGGAGAAATTAGACCCCAAAAGTTTTTGTCCAATTTGTCCTGAGAACCCTGGTACCCCATATGTGGGGGAAAACCACTGTTGGGGCACACGCTGGGGCTCGAAAGGGAAGCAGTGACGTTTTGGTATGCATGATAGGAATGAAAAAGTTATACAAACATTTTTCATGTTAGGGAGAGAGATAACGTCCTTAGAAAGAAGTAATCGGTTTCAATTCTATTCTATTACTTTATCAAAAATCATCCTTAAAAAGGTAACTCCTCTGAGCTGGGACCAGGGATGATCTCTCCAGTTTGTATGTGGGGGGGGGGGGGGGGAACCACTGCTTGGGCACATGGGAGAGCTCGGAAGGGAAGGAGCACCATTTTGGAATGCAGACTTTGATGGAATGGTCTGCGGGCATCATGTTGCGTTTACAGAGCCATTGATGTGCCTAAACAGTAGAAACCCCCCACATGTGACCCCATTTGGGAAACTAGACCTCCCAAGGAGCTTATCTAGATGTGTGGTATGCACTTTGAACCCCTAAGTGCGTCACAGAGGATTATAACGCAGAGCCATGAAAATAAAAAAATTCCCACAAAAATGATTTTTTAGCCTCCAATTTATTATTTTCCCAAGGGTAACAGGAGAAATTAGACCCCCAAAGTTGGTGTGCAAATTGTCCTGAGTACTCTGATGCCCCATATGTTGGGGTAAACCACTGTTTGTGCACACTTTGGGGCTCAGAAGGGAGGGAGCACCGTTTGACTTTTAGAACGCAAAATTGCCTGGAATCAATGGTGGCGCCATGTCGTGTTTGGAGACCCCCTGATGTGCCTAAACAGTGGAAACCCCTCAATTCTAACTCCAACCCTAACCCCAACACACCCCTAACCCCAACTCTAACCATAAACCTAACCCCAACACACCCGTAACCCTAATCCCAACCCTAACCATAACCCTAACCACAACCCTAACCCAACACACCCCTAACCCTAATCCCAACCCTAACCTCAACCCTAGCCATAACCCTAACCACAAACCTAACCCCAACACACCACTATCCCTAATCCTAACCCTATCCCCAACCCTAATCCCAACCCTAACCCTAATTCCAACCCTAACTCTATTTCCAACCCTAACGCTAACCCTAATTCCAACCCTAACCCTAATGGAAAAATGAAAACAACTATATTTTCTTTATTTCATTATTTTTCCTTAACTATGGGGGTGATAAAGGGTGGGTTTCTTTACTATTTTTTTATTTTGATCACTGTGATAGGGTCTATCACAGTGACCAAAATGAACCAATACGAAAAATCTTCTGATTGTTTCTGGGTGCCGGCCGGCTGATCTCAGCAGGCGCACTGCGTATGCACCCGCCATTTTTTTCCCATTAACAGCGCTGTGGTTTAAGTATACTTAACTACCGCCGTTAAAAGGCATATCGGCAGTCGTTAAGGGGTTAAAAAGTGTTTTGAGTTAGCTTCATTTTTCAAATAGTCTAATATTACACTATTAAATCTATTATTTGTGTATACTATTGTAACTAGAGATGACCAAACCTGAACTGTAAAATTCGGGAATCGTACCAGACACCGAGTGTCCAGTGCTGAACTCCGAACAAGGACTTCTCATGGAAGTCCATTGTACTGTTCAGGTTCGAATGCCGAATAAAATTTGTTGAAAGGCTGCAGTGCAGCCAATCAACAGGATTTTATGCTGTCAGCACTTCCAAAGCCATCACAGTCATGCCAAGTACTGGAATAGCTGTGATTGGCCGTCGCACCATGTGACCCATACTGTGTAAATGCCGGATCACGGGTTGTGCCACCATTTTGCTCTCAGCCTGATGTAAAGTGCCCTAACAGCCTGGTGCAGAGTACCCTAACAGTCTGGCGCAGAGTGCCCCAACAGCCTGGTGCACATTGCCCTAACAGCCTTTTTAACAGACTGGGGCACATTGCCCTAACAAACTGGGGCACATTGCCCTAATAAACTGGGGCACATTGCCCTAATAAACTGGGGCACATTGCCCTAACAAACTGGGGCACATTGCCCTAACAAACTGGGGCACATTGCCCTAACAAACTGGGGCACATTGCCCTAACAAACTGGGGCACATTGCCCTAACAAACTGGGGCACATTGCCCTAACAAACTGGGGCACATTGCCCTAACAAACTGGGCACATTGCCCTAACAGACTGGGGCACATTGCCCTAACAGACTGGGGCACATTGCCCTAACAGACTGTGGCACATTGCCCTAACAGACTGGGGCACATTGCCCTAACAGACTGGGGCACATTGCCCTAACAGACTGGGGCACATTGCCCTAACAGACTGGGGCACATTGCCCTAACAGACTGGGGCACATTGCCCTAACAGACTGGGGCACATTGCCCTAACAGACTGGGGCACATTGCCCTAACAGACTGGGGCACATTGCCCTAACAGACTGGGACACATTGCCCTAACAGACTGGGGCACATTGCCCTAACAGACTGGGGCACATTGCCCTAACAGACTGGGACACATTGCCCTAACAGACTGGGGCACATTGCCCTAACAGACTGGGGCACATTGCCCTAATAAACTGGGGCACATTGCCCTAACAGACTGGGGCACATTGCCCTAACAGACTGGGGAACATTGCCCTAATAAACTGGGGCACATTGCCCTAACAGACTGGGGCACATTGCCCTAACAGACTGGGGCACATTGCCCTAACAGACTGGGGCACATTGCCCTAACAGACTGGGGCACATTGCCCTAACAGACTGGGGCACATTGCCCTAACAGACTGGGGCACATTGCCCTAACAGACTGGGGCACATTGCCCTAACAGACTGGGGCACATTGCCCTAACAAACTGGGGCACATTGCCCTAACAAACTGGGGCACATTGCCCTAACAAACTGGGGCACATTGCCCTAATAAACTGGGGCACATTGCCCTAACAAACTGGGGCACATTGCCCTAACAGACTGGGGCACATTGCCCTAACAGACTGGGGCACATTGCCCTAACAGACTGGGGTACATTGCCCTAATAAACTGGGGCACATTGCCCTAACAGACTGGGGCACATTGCCCTAACAGACTGGGGCACATTGCCCTAACAGACTGGGGCACATTGCCCTAACAGACTGGGGCACATTGCCCTAACAGACTGGGGCACATTGCCCTAACAGACTGGGGCACATTGCCCTAACAGACTGGGGCACATTGCCCTAACAGACTGGGGCACATTGCCCTAACAGACTGGGGCACATTGCCCTAACAGACTGGGGCACATTGCCCTAACAGACTGGGGCACATTGCCCTAACAGACTGGGGCACATTGCCCTAACAGACTGGGGCACATTGCCCTAACAGACTGGGGCACATTGCCCTAACAGACTGGGGCACATTGCCCTAACAGACTGGGGCACATTGCCCTAACAGACTGGGGCACATTGCCCTAACAGACTGGGGCACATTGCCCTAACAGACTGGGGCACATTGCCCTAACAGACTGGGGCACATTGCCCTAACAGACGTGGGCAGAAGATAATGCGGAGGTATAATGAGGTCCCGCTGTTCCGGCTGCACTGCAAAAGGGAGAGCAGGGCACTGTTCGTGACCTCAAGCTAAAGGGAACTTGGGTTATGCAGCAGGACAATGATCCAAAACACACTAGAAAGTCCACCTCTGAAAGGTTTAAGGAAAACAAAATTAAGACTTTGGAGTGACTTAGTCAAAGTTCTGACCTTAATTTGATTGAGATGCTGTAGCATGACCTTTAAAAAAGGCTGTTCATGCTCAGAAACCTTCCAATGCTGTTGAATTACAACAATTCTGCAAACATGAGTGGGCCAAAACTCCTCAAGTGTTGTAAAAGATTCATTGCTAGTTATTGTAAAAGCTTTATTGCAGTTGTTGATGCTAAAGGTGGCCCAACCAGTTATTAGGTTTAGAAGGCAACCACTTTTTCACACAGGGCCCTGTAGGTTTGGATTCTTTTTAAATTAATAAAGACCTTCATGTAAAAACTGCATATTGTGATTACTTGTATTATCTTTATCTAATATTTAAATCTGTTTAGTAATCTGAGACATTTAAGCGTGACAAACATGCAAAATAATAGGAAATCAGGAAAAAGGCACACACTTTTTTTCCCACACATCAAAGTTCTTTAGGCCAGGTACAGACTTGCGTTTGGGTAGAGTGCGTAGGGCTGCGTACTTCCTCCCTTAAGCTCCGCCTACTTACACACTTCCCTTAAGCCCCGCCTACTTCTGCATGTGTCCTGCATACCTATCTTTAACATTGGGTAAGCAGGGACATGCGTTGTATGCGGATGCGTCCGCATGCGTCGTTTTGATGTGCCCGCTGAACCCAACATGTTGCATTTCTGTGCGGTCCACGGGCACGTCAAAATGATGCATGCGGACGCATCCGCATACAACGCATGTTCCAGCATACTCAGTGTTAAAGATAGGTACGCAGGACACATGCGTAAGTAGGCGGAGCTTAAGGGAGGAAGTACGCAGCCCTACGCACTCTACCCAAATGCAAGTGTGAACTTTGCCTTAGTGCAAATGCATTTGATACAAGGAAAGAGAAGTATGGCTGATTAGGGCGCTCAGATGAAGACGGACACTTGTTTTGGATGGAAAAGAAACTTCTTTACTTGGTCATTATGTCCTCACAAAGCTTTTTGGCGGTGAATGCGCCTTCATCAGGTGGCCAAAACAAGTGTCTGTCTTGGTCTGAGTGCCTTAATCAGCCGTACTTCTCTTTCCTTGTATTTTACACCCTTCTTGGGTGAGCGGCTTGGTGCAGCACGGACCCAGCAGGCTTCCAACCATCCTGCAAAACCTGAAAGACGGAGGACCTGTGGAGACATCAGCATCACGTGATGCCCCTTGTGACCAGCTAACCTTGAAACCTGGAAGCCAGGATGACGAATGGTGCACGATAAGCACCGCAGGCTCTGCAAACGTGGTTATGCCGGAAGCATAACCACAGCAGGTTAGTGTACTCTGTTCCTAACCTACCATATTTGACCACCGGGTATCTCACCAGGAGCACCCCCTCCTCTCTCCTATTTTGTTTCTTCAAATGTATTTGATGGGAGTCAAGCTGTGTGGTAAAGGCGTATCCAGGGTGAAGAGATTGAAAAAAGTTAGAATTAGAAAAAAGTCATAGCGAGATGTCAGATTTTGGGTAAGTGGATGAATCAACAAACAGTTGCCCAAAATACCACAAGCCATCTCTTTCCCAAAATGTACCTTACGAGTGATCTAACAGGTGATATCGGAGGAAAGTATGATTCTATCCAGCACCCATGCCTAAGTCACCGCCTGAGACACTACTTTAAGTGGCCACACAACTATTTTTAAGTTATTTTACATAAAATGGTAAAAACCAATAAGAACACCAGGTCTACGATTAGATTTTCATAGGCACTAAACATCACATCAATCAATCAATAAATTTAGACATAAATTTACTTACTGTCGATTAAGTAAGAGAAGCATCAGATTTGGTGACAGTGTACAACAGAGGTCAAATGTATTGGCTTTATTTGCTAGCTATAGTTAGAAGATGATACAGAATATCATTCTATTTTTTCACCTGCACATTGCCACCTAAAGCAGCCCTAATAATGTGCCAAGCAGAAAGTCATCATTCTTCAAAGATTTCAACAAATTAGATATCTTATACCATGTAATAGAAACCATATGTAAGTCGGCTATGTACTATTAACTTTCTTTTTACCAGTAATTAGGATGCTATTATTCAATTAATAAAAGTGTGCACGCTATTAAAATAATTTCTCTCTCCTCTTACATATTTCTCTCCTACTATAGGAGAGAGAAATGATGTCCCCCAAGCCCTCTCTCATCCTCCCGTACCTCTGCTATTCCCCGGGCCCTCCTGCTCCGTCCCTCTGCCTTCTCTTCCTGCGCATTGTGCCCGCAGAGATCTGCTGGCCAACTCCCGGGAACAGCAGGGATTTTTTTTCCTATTAGTGCATTTTGAGCACGTGATATTCCCGATCACCGTGATCAAAAGGCAATAATTAAAGTCATCCCCTTAGTCATTTTTTTTATTTCTTCCATTTTTTGCCGATAGGGTTGGGCTTTGAGATAGGGTTGGAGTTTGTTCAAAAGTAAAAAAATAAAAAAAAAAACGATGACGATATGACGAGTGTTTAGCACAAGTGCTCACTACTCATGTTTGCATTGGGTGCTCAGGTACGCAGAGTATGGCTCAGTGCTTGAGTAACATGCTCAAGTCCCCGCCCCACAAGTTTCACAGCTGTCAGACAGCCCAAAAGGAAGTGCAGGGATTGCCTGCCATACAAGGGAAATATAAAAAGAGAGAAGCCAGCGCTTAACATCTAACTGTATTCAATATGAGACATTTGGCAAAATATTGATCAATAAACTGAGCCACCCCGCCGCACCAAGGCAATCTCATGTGGGGGGTCCTACGCTACATTTTTATTATTCACTGTGCCATTTATCTGCACTTGTTTCATCTGGCTGCATGGGAGCGATTCAGACATGTTTCAGGTACATTTGTAATAGATATGGTCTTGCTTTTAAAATATTCAGGAGGCCGTAATGGCACAGTGAGTAATACAAAATGCAGAGTAGGACCCCCCACATGAGATTGCCTTGGCGCGGCGGCTCAATGTATTGATCAATATTTTGCCAAATGTCTCATTTTGATTACAGTTAGATGTCAATATGTGCATTGCACTTCATGTTATGCGTTCTGACCATCGGCAGCACTGGATTCTCTCTTTTTATATTTGCATACAAGGGAAATCCCTGTATGTTATTTTTGGGTGTCTAACAGCCGCAAAACATGCGGGGCAAGGACTCTGGCATGTCACTTGAGCACCCGCGATACTCGGTGCATACTCAATGCAAATTCGAGTTTCGAGCACTTGCGATCATCACTAATGAAGACATATGAAGACCTAATGTTAGCAAATTCTGTGTAGTACCTTTGGGTTCAAAATCCTCACTATACCCCTGGATAAAATCCTTGAGGAGTGTAGTTTCCAAAATGGAGTCACTTATTGGGGCTTTCTTGCTGTTTGGGCACCTTAGGGGCCCTGCAAATGTGCCATGGTGCCTGTAATCTATTTCAGCTAATTTGTGTTCCAAAATTCAAATATTGCCCAGTCCGTTCTGAGCCCTGCCATTTGTCCAGATAGAACTTTTTGATTACATGGGGGGTATTGGCACTTCTTAAGAAAGTGGGTAACAATGGGGTCCACTTTTTGGTGTTACCTCTTGCAAAAATGAGAAATTTGGGACTAAAGCCAAGGTTTTAGAGGAAACATTATATATTTTTTTTTTTTCATTCTAATTTTCACTATTTCCTGTGTAGCAATCGAAGGGTTTAAAAATTTCCCAACAATAGTGTTTGAGGGGTGCGGGTTTTAAAATGGCCTCACCTTTGTGGCGTTTCCAATATATGGGCCCCTCAAAGTCCATTTAAATCTGCATAGGTCCCTAAAAAAATGTTTTGTATATTTGTGGAAAACATGAGAAATTGCTACTACACTTTTAACCCCTCTAACATCCTAACAAAAAAAAATTATGTTTCAAAAATGATGGCGATGTAAAAGTAAACATATGGGAAATGTTACACTGTGTTACCAAGGTTTTGTCCCTCGGACAATTTTGAGTGCTCCTGATAGATTTTTTTCATGCTGATTTCAGAAATGACTTCAGATTTTTCCTATCACGTAAAGTTTTTGAGAAATGATACGAAACATTATAATATTCTGTTACATTCTAAAAACTCATATGAACTTTTTCTGAAACAGTATATTTTGAATTTTCCACTGAAATAACATAAATCGCTGATCTACACATATGCAAGCACTTATTATGCGAATTCCGTGCAGGCGCAGTGAATCATTCGGCTGACCGTGTACGGAGCATACCACATCTCCTGGGCAGGGGAGGAATCAAAAGACAATACTGACATACTTAGAGCATGGCTGAATGGATCACGACCTTCAATGTCGTTCACTGTCCAAATTATATGGAGAGAGCAGAGAGATGATAATAATAATCTTTATTTTTATATAGCGCTAACATATTCCGCAGCGCTTTACAGTTTGCACACATTATCATCACTGTCCCTGATGGGGCTCACAATATAAATTCCGTATCAGTATTGTATTTGAAATGTGGGAGGAAACCGGAGTACCCGGAGGAAACCCACACAAACCCTTGCAGATCTTGTCCTTGGTGGGATTCGAACCCAGAACTCCAGCGCTGCAAGGCTGCAGTGCTATCCACTGAGCCACCGTGCTGCCCAGATCATGGTACAGATTGCTACTTCTACCTTACAAATGTAAAAGGATATTCAGCAAAGAACAAGAAATCAATAGAAGATCCTAATCTTCCTTCAGCCATAAGACCAGTGCCATACGATGAAAGTCTTCGTGTTCCAAACCCCCCCAAAGTATGGACAATGGAGGACAACGAAGATGAACTAACAATGTCAGTGGAAAATGAAACTGCTACAGACCCAGACTTTGAGCCTTCTACATCTAATCCACATCTGCTAAGACAAGCTGATCTGAGAGATTTGGTCAGAGATTTGAAATTATCAAAGAGGCAGGCAGAATTATTGGGATCAAGGCTACAAGAACGGAATCTCTTATTACCAGGAACAAGAGTTTCTGTTTGTGATGGTCTTTTGCAAGGAGCTGAACAAGTGACATGGAGAGCCTTTAAAGATGTGACCATCAACTTCCTTGGCAACAGCAGGGCACAGAACTTTGAACAATTCATGGACAACACGCTCACAGCATATCATTTCATGAAATGCAATATGTCACTAAAAATGCTTTTTCTACATTCTCAATTGGACTTTTTTCCAGCCAATCTTGGTGCCGTTAGTGATGGACATGGTGAAAGATTTCACCAACACATTGCGCTGATGGAGAAAAGGTACCAGGGAAAGTGGAGTATGTCAATGCTGACTGACTATTGCTGGAATCTTATTCGAGAAGCATCTGACATGGATTATAAACAAAAGATGTCTGCAAAACACTTTCGAACAATTGCTTTTGCTATTGAAATCAATGCACATGTATGTAGTGTCTCGGACGTCATAATGTAAACTATAAACTGTTGTTTTGTTAAAGACTTTGTGACACAGACTTTTAGAGCACATATTCGTGTTTAGCATATCAAAATCTATAAGATACAATCACATTTTCTCAGGGGACAAGAACTTCCCTGAAATGTGTTGTGCAGTGTTATTTATTAATTATTTTGTGTGGTATAACTAACCGATTTAAGGGCATAAAAATTAAAAGTTTAGAAATTATAAATTTTTCAAATCTGTAACATTTTCGATATTTTCATAAATATATGCAAGTCATATCAACGAAAATGTACCACTACCATAAAGTACAATATGTCACAAAAAACAACCTCAGAATCAGTGGGATCCATTGAAGAGTTCCAGAGTTATTACCTCATAAAGTGACAGTGGTCAAAATTGTAACATTTGGCTTGGTCAGGAAGGTTAAGCTGACTCAGTAATTTCACTGCTAATCCAGGCAAACGTTAAGTTATGTGTGTATACAGTATACAGGGGTTATGTACAACTGTTTATAACAAGCAATTATATATGATGTGGTATGCAATAGGCAATTGTTACCTTTTCTACAATGATTAGGTCTCCAACTTGAATATCTGAACTTTTCACTTGCACTTTACCTACAATAAAAATAATATTAGTCTTTTTGGTTTGTTTTATCCAGACAGATTAGAAGAAATGAAAAAAGTAATATTTAAAAACATGGAGACATAAATGAACATAATGGGCACACATATAAGTTAGGCGATTGTCATTAAGTTACCCAGTGTGGTCTATTAATCATTGTTTGGGGCCCCAAAAACTGCATCTTATTGTGTCTGGACAAAGACAGACATGTTTCCAGGTGCGGTAACAATAGTAGGACTGTAAGAAATTATGGCCGGCATTCCTATGGGTCAATATGACCGGCCTTGTCAGAGGGTCACTGTGGCCAGCAATGAAATGGGTCAGTGACATGATAATTGATTACTGTCACGGATCACTGTGGCTTGCAATGTGACAAGGCACTGTGGTAGACATTATGGCATATCATTGTGGCTGATACCAATAAATTGCAAAAGGACATTGGAATTCCCCAAATTCAGGCTTCTGTATTCAAAGTTCCATACAACATGTCTGTTTTTATGGAGCTTTAGATATAAAAGCCTGAGTTTGGAAAATGCGTATGTTTTGCAATTTTTTGAATTCTGGAGACTGGTAGAAACTAACTAGTAAGAACAATCTGCTGAACTATAAGGGAAACCCAAGGTTTATTTGTGCTGATTGCAATCGGAAATGGAGTTTTGTGGTTGAGACCTGAATAAAACCCATGAACTAAGTGTCATGATCCAGGACGGGGTTTCGCTTTGGCCCGTCCAGGTCTGATTGGGGGCTAATTATTCCGCCTCTCCCTGGCAGAGGGCGGCTATTTAATGCTCACTGGACCTAGGTCCGGTGTCAGTTATACTCCTGCCCTCGGCTGAGTTAGTTGACCTTGTGCGTACGTGTGCCTTGTGCCTGATATCTTGCTTGCTTGTGATTTGGTTCTGTCTCTGTTACAAGTTCTGCCTGTCCCTCTTGTACTGCGCTACCTCTCGTGTATAACTCTCTGCTTGTGACCCGACTTCTCTCTGCTCGTCCCCTTGGTACCACGTCGCCCTCTAGTGTATGACCTTTGGCTTTGTCTGACCTCCCGTCTGTTTACCCCTTCTGTACCTCGCTGTCCGTACTGTGAACGACCTCCGTTTTGTCTGACTCCGAGTTTGCTGTCTTCTGTGAAAGCAGGACGCTAAGCCCTGCCCCCTTGCAGTCACATGACCGTAGGTCCCGTGCTGGTTTGCTAAACTTCATCACTAAGGTCCTGTGCACCTATACTTTCTGGCTATTCTGCTCCCCAGGGGTCCCTACAGTGCGGGTGAGTCCCTGCTCAGCGGAGGCTGTACGCAGGCGCTGTCAGGATCCTGATACTAAGTACAGCAATTGTAAAAGGCTTCTAACGTTCTCTTCTTAATTATTGGCACGCCTTATGGTCTGGTATATAGTACGGCTTCTGGATTTCTGAAACTCCACTCGTTACTTTACATTTAGGCTATGTCCTGGTAACATCCCAAATTATCCAGAACTTCATTCAAAAAAGTTTTTATATTGACAAAGGGTAGAATAATCTAAACCTTACTAAATTGACTGATGTTTCATAGACTTCTAATGGTTACATCAAGTTGCGCCGCACATGTTGTCTACAGAATAATTTGAAAATTGAGATATAAGTGAAGATCAGAAGGCTCCCAGCAGTAAAACTAATCTGAACACAAAAGAAAACAAGATAACTAGAGAACAGAGTTTATATGTTGTTTCATTTTGTATGTCTATAAAGTCATCTACTTTGGGAAGCACTAGTGCTGCTGGTGCATGGAAAAGCAAGATATCCATGATGCACTTTAGAAAAAAAGCCATCTTTCCTCCATAAGAGAATTTTATGTACAGCTGAGACACTTGCTCAGGTTACTTAATGAAGCATTTGGATTGTATTCACCCTCTGTCTAAGATGAGCTGACAATTCAGAAACCAGTATAGGGTAAGAAATGCATCAATATACAGTGTATTGAAAAAGTATTCATCCCGCTTGGTTTTTACCTATTTTGTTACATTACAACCTGGCTTTACATATTTTGTGTGCAATGCATCAGCACTAAGTAGTCTAAGTTGGTGAAGTGAGAAAAATATAGGAATAAATCAAATTTATGGGATCAAATAACTAAATATTGGCATGTGCATGTGTATTTACTCTTTTTTGCTATGAAGCCCCTAAAAATTTCTGGTGCAAGCAATTACCTCCACCAGTCACATGATTAGTGAAAGGAAGTCCACCTGTGTGCAATCTAAGTGTCATATGGTAGGTCAGGATATACACACCTTTTTTGAAAGGCCACAGAGGCTGCAACACCATTAAGCAGAAAGCCCCACTAACCAAACAACACCATGAAGACCAAGGAGATCTCCAAACAAGTCAGGGACAAGGTTGTTGAGTGGAACAAGTCAGAGTTGGGTTATAAAAAAAAATCCCAATCTCTTATGATCCCCCCGGAGCACCACCAAATCAATTATCATCAAATGGAAAAATCATGCTACCACAACAAATCTGCCAAGAGAGGGCCTCTCACCAAAACTCTCAGCCCGGGCATGGAAGGCATTAATCAGAGAGGCAGCACAGAGACCAAAGTGAAGCCTGAAGGAGCTGCAAGGTCCCCAGAGACTGGAGTATCTGTCCATATGATCACAATAAACCATACACTCTATAGAGGTGGCCTTTATGGAAGAGTGGGCAGAAAAAAAGCCTTTACTGTAATTACACACAAAAATTGTAAGACTTGTTTTGAGGTTGCCAAAAGACAAGCGAGAGACTCCGCAAATGTTTGGAAGAAGGTGCTGTGGTCAGATGAGACCAAAATTGAACTTTTTGGCCACTAAGGTAAACTATGACTGGCTCCAAATGAACACAGCTCATCACCTCAAGTGCACCATCCCCACAGTGAAACATGGTGGTGGCAGCATCATGCTGTGGGGATGTTTTTCAGCAGCAGGGACAGGGAAAATGGTAAAGGGGAAGAAGGATATTGCAAAATTCCTGAGTAATACCTGTTTCAGTCTGTCAGTGATTTGAGACTGGGACGGAGATTCATCTTCCAACAAGACAATGACCCAAAGCATACTGCTAAAGCAACACAAGTGTTTTAAGGGGAAATTTGCAAATGTTTTAGAGTGGCCTAGTCAAAGCCCAGACCTTAATCCAATTGAGAAGCTGTGGTCAGACTTGAAGATTGCTGTTCACCAGAGGAAAACATCCAACTTGAAAGAACTGGAACAGTTTTGCCTTGAGGAATAGTCAAAAAAAAACCCAGTGGCAAGATGCGGAAAGCTCATAGAGACTTATCCAAAGTGACTTGCAGCTGTAATTGTCACTAAACAAGGCTATACAAAGTATTGACTTAAGGGGGGTGAATAGTAATGCACACTGAAGCTTTCAGTTATTTTGCCCTATTTGTTGTTTGCTTCCCCAAAAGAGAAACCCAAATATTCACAGTTGTAGGCATGTTCTTTAAATGAACTGACGAAAACCTTCAAAAAAGTGACATTCCAGGTTGTGAAGTAGCAAACACTAAAAATGCAAAGGGGATGAATACTTTAGCAAGCCACTGTATACCTTACTGTGTGTCATATTTAGCATGTGTATATGTCTTACTGCCACAGAGGAAAGCACAGGTCTATCCAGAAAGCAGCCTGGTGTACTCATCAGTCAGCTCCATTTAGCTAATGCATCCACTTGATGTACAGTAAATTAAATGCCTGCATAAGACAGCACCTATAAAATCTAATTGTTTTAGACTGTAAAAAGTTTACAGCAGATATGTGACGATGGCATAAGCAGAAAATGAAGTGATATTTATTTACTAACCTCTAATGGTAAGCTTGCTATATAATTGGGAATTCATTTCTTTGTCTCGTTTAAACCTTCGATATTCATCCGTTGCTTCTCTTACCATTGTTACAGCCAGAACAAACCCCTACAAATAAACACAGTGCTAATTCTTAACATATAAATAAAAATACATACATAGCTATACAATGATATATTATCCTCCTAATAACCAGACCTTAAAGTGACTTGTTAACCTTTTGTTTGTTTTTTTCATTTTTTTCCCCTTTCCACCCCACTTTTCAGCAGTCATAGCTTTTTTCTTTATTTCCCCAACATGGAAGAATGAGGCTTTCCTTTGTGCAGGACAAATTATATTATTTTTAAAACACAGTTTGGTATTCTATATAAATTAATTACAATGTCATTTACATAATTTTTGAGAAGAAAATACACAAAATAGCAATTTTTTATTTAGTTTTACATATTTTTTGTTCACATTTCACATCAAATAACCCGTTGAATGAACTCCAGGTTATTAATGTAGAGTGGATACCTAATAGGGGTTGAGTTTTTAGGATTTTTTTTTATTATATCTACAGTACTGGTCAAAAGTTTGGACATACCTTTTCAGGCAGAGGTTTTCCTTGTTCTTATTCAAATGTGCACACTGCAGATTCAGACTAATGGCAGCAAAACCACAAAACAGCACGTATGGAAACAAAGCGTAAAGAAACACATGAACCTCAGAAACCTTAAAGTATACCCCCTTTTATTCTGATGTCCAGACTTTTTACCAGAACAGTATGAAAGAAGAAGTATTTTGAATGGAAAAAAATAAGATTGCATTTTGGATAACTACCTACCGGTATCTCTCAGCATTGAGGACACCATTGATTCTAACTAAATCACCAACTCCATTTGCTGAAGTGCAGCCCAAAACGTGCAAGGAACCTCCACCGTACTTCAATGTTGCCTGCAGACATTTATTACTGCACCGCACTTCAGCCCTTGGTGACATACTGCTTTCTATTAAGCCAAATATATTACATTTTGACTCATCAGTCCAGAGAACCTGCTGCCATTATACTGTGCCCCAATTCCTATATATTATGCATAGGTGAGTCGCCTGGCCTTCTTTACATGTCAAAGGAATGGCTTTTTGGCAACAATTCTTCAATGAAGTCTACTTCTGGGTGTAGTTAGGGTCCCACTTGTTTTTGCCAATTCTGAGTTGATGACACACTGGATATGTTCTAAAATCAAAGGGAATTAAGCATAATGTGTCTTTCATCTGATGTACTAAGTTTCCTTGATCAACCACTGCGTCTACAGTCCAGAATTTTGACCATTTCTTGGTGCTTTTTCAAAAGAGCTTAAATACCACATCTTGAAAGTCTAGTCTGCTTTGAAATCTTTGCCTGGGAGAGACCTTGCTGATGCATTATAACTATCTTGTGTCCTGTTGCTTGGCTTAGTTTTACCATGGAGTATAATCTGTGACATGAAATTAGAACAAAGAGTCCGGGAAGTGATGTGGCTCCAAGTCCTGATTTCAATATCATCGAGTTTGCCTGTGACTACATGAAAAAACAGAAGGATTTCCGCAAAACTACATCCACAGAAGAGCTGTGGTTAATTCACACACAGTACTGAGCCTAATTTTAGGCAGTTGTGGAAAAATAGTTTAAAAATACAGACATGTTAATCATTTATTTTTATTACGAACATAAATGGAAAGTGTATGAGCAAAAGAGAAATGGAAATCAAATCATTATTTGGTGCGACCACCTTCAGAACAGTATCAAAGCATCAATACTTCTAGTTACACTTGCACACAGTTTTTGAAGAAACTAAGTAGGGAGGTTGTTTCAAACATCTTGGAGAATTAACCACAGATCATCTGTGGATGTAGGCTTGCTTAAATTCTTCTGCCTTCTTCATGAAATCCCACATACGACTCGATGATGTTGAGATCACTGCTCTGTGAGGCCATATCATCACCTCTAGGACTCTTTGTTCTTTTTTACGCTGAAGATAGTTCTTAATGACATTGGCTGTATTTTAGAGGTTGTTGTGTTGGTACAAAATAAATTTGTAGCCTTTCATCAATTAGACTTCTCCCTGTCAGTATAGCATAATAGATAAATATATGTCTGTATATCTCACTAATGAGGACAACAATAAATGGCCAACACACGAAGTTAGCTGAAACTTTGGGGCTAAAAGTAATTTTTGCAATTTTAGGTCATTAAAAATATTGCACAGTTTGGCTTTTATAATATTTGCACATTCAACTTTTATCCGGTCTGTGGTCATAAGTCACTTAAAAGGAGCTCAACATAAGACAGATAAAAGAGTTACCGTTCAAATCAGTTCACTAATGGAGAGCAAACTGAACAAAATGTCTTAATGAAGCTCAAGTACAAAAATGATTTTCAGACAAGAACACATGCATTTACACAACAAAAAATGTTGCCAAAGGGTGGAAATCCCCTTTAAACGGGATGTCCAGTAAAAACAAGTCATCACCTATCTAGCTGGCTTACCGGTGAGTGTCAAACTGCTGTACAGATTGACTGATCCAGGATTTTTTATCCCCGACAAAGAACTTTCATCACTTATAAAATGGCTCAACGGGTCAGACTTCCGACTGTAGCTCCATTAATTTTCTAAGGGGCAGCCAGAAAAAGCCGAGCACAGAGCAAAAGTGCCCCATATGAATTAATTACACTACTGTAGTAGAAGCACAGTACAGTTCTATTCTAATAAGAATAAAAAGGTACCCATTCTGCCCATTGCTCTGGGTACCAATGATGAGACCACCGCAGATCATCACAGACCAGTGGATATATGATAAATTGCTTTCACTGGACAACCCCTTTAATTGTACAGTTAAGCATACACACATCATTTATAACATGTCAAACCCCTGATAGGTGCAGTAAATAACATTAATGATCTACTTAGAATGATACCTGGGAAGGGTGGGATATACCCTGCAAGTGAACAGTCAGCTGAAAGCAGGAAAGGTGGGCAATCATAAGAATCTAATCAACTTTGGGATTTGTAGGATGTGCTAGAAAAAAAGAAGTCTAATCTTTGAAGGCCTCATCGTGCAACATGAAAACATGGCTAAAAGGAGTTGTCCACTTTATATTTATTTTTACAAATATGTTGGGGTCCTGATTTTATAGTACTGACTGTAAGTATTACAGGCCCAGTGCCAATTTCTTCTTTAGTGGAAAGGTCGTACTCTTGTTTTCACAGACTGAACAGTTTGATCCTACCTGCCCGAGAGAGCTATCATTTTAGGTCAGGGTCCCAGCAGAGGAGGTCGCCTTCTCATTGGCTGTTGGGCTCACATGAATTAGCCAATTTAAGCACTAAGTAGAACCTTCATTTTTTAACTTATTTTCCATAGCAGTAATGCAATCTTAATTTCATATAATCACTGTCTGCATACTATAGCGTTTCAGAGTGAAGCTTTATCAGTCTATCAGGAAGAGTGCTCTAATAAGTGACGGAGGAACCTGCAATATTTATATAACCGTAAGTGCCACAAAATCATTCCCCAAACACTCTGCTAAAATAAAGATAAAGCAGACAATTTATCTAACTCCTTAGGGCCCTGTCACACATAGCGACTCACCAGCGATCCCGACAACGATATCAACTTGTCAGGATCGCTGGTGAGTCGCTACATGATCGCTGGTGAGCTGTCAAACAGACAGCTTCACCAGTGATCAGCACCAGCGACGCCGTTGTGTACTTTAGTAACCAGCGCGCTGATGCAGGGAGCTGGTAACTAAGGTACACATCGGGTTTCAAAGGGGCGTGCGTCACTAAGAAACCCAATCTGTACCTTGGTTACCAGCTCCCTGCATCAGCGCGCTGGTAACTAAGATACACATCGGGTTTCTAAGCACCGCCCGGTGCTTAGAAACCCTGCGTTTACCTTAGTTACCAGCACGCTGATCGCTGATCTCCCGCCTGTCACACGCAGCGATGCGTGCTGGCCAGCGGGAGACCAGCAATCAAAAAAATGTCCAGGGCTCTCCATAAACGATCAGCGATACCGGCAGGGGGACTGGTCGCTGGTCAGTGTCACACACAGCGATCTCACTGGTTAGATCGCTGTTGCGTCACAAAACTTGTGACTCAGCAGCGATCTCGCTAGCGAGATCGCTATGTGTGACTGGGGCTTTAGCACCAATGGATATTCCTGTATGTCCGCATAGGTGTCCGCAAGAGTGTAGGGGGCACATCAGCTAGATCCAATTGCTGCCATACAGATGCCACACTCAATGACTGAAAGCGACTTTGAAAGGAAGTGTTTGCCACACGCACCAGCTTATATTTATAAAAATAAAGATTCAAATTACTCCACTTTTCCCATTTAGAACAAAATATAAAAAATAAACATATAGTTTAGCAAAATATAAAAGTAATTAATCGATGTTAAGTCCCGTAAAGAGGAAAAAATAAATTTATGGGTCTCCAAAAATTCAAAATTTTGCATGCCACTAAAATAATAATAAAAACAATATAGGTTTAGAACCATGACTTTTGTACTAAATGCAGAATCTAATTGCCACATCAGTTTAACCACAAAATAAAGTGTAAAATAAAATCCAAATAACTGAAGGAAAAATGGTACTGATTATTTTTAATAATTAAAGGGAACCTGTCACCTGGTTTTGGCTTATCTATAGCATTCTATAATGCTGTAGATAAGCCCCCGGTCCAACCTGAAAGATAAGAAAAATAAGTTTTATTATACTCACCCGGGGGGGGGGGGCGATCCGATGCGGTCTGGTCCGATGGGTGTCGCAGGCCCGGGTCCGGCACCTCCCATCTTCTTGCGACACCGCCCTCTTGCTTGTTTCCTCGCTCCCAGCATCGCACTTCTGCGCAGGCGTACTTCTCTGCCCTGTTGAGGGCAGAGCAAAGTACTGCAGTGCGCATGTGCCGGGAAATGTCAAAGGCAGAGAAGTACGCCTGCGCAGAAGTGTGATGCCAGGAGCAAGGAAGCAAGCAGGAGGACGGCATCGCAAGACCCGGACTAGCGACACCCATCGGACCGGACCACATCGGACCACCCTCCCGAGTGAGTATAATAAAAGTTATTTTTCTTATCTTTCAGGTCGGACCAAAAGGCAGTGGCCACATCTTATAGTGGCCAAAACAGGTGACAGGTGCACTTTAATTCATCCTACTTGGATTTTGTTTTTCCATTTTTTGGTACACTGTATGGTAAAGTGAATGGTATCATTCAAAACTACAACTGGTCTTACAAAAAAAAAAAAAAAAAAAAAAACATCCTCATTTGGCTTTGTCTATGGAAAAAAAAAGACTATAAACCTAATGTAACGATAATGTAAAAATATCATGTATGACTTTTCCGGAACATTCCAGAATCTTCCATTCTCTACACTCTCCAGAATGATTCATAGCAGCACAGAGCCAAGCGACCCCCCGCTTCCCGCCTTGTCACACATTGCAGCCTTGTGTTCTCCTCTGCCTGCAGCTTCATTTACAGCTTGTAACACTGCACTCATTCCTTCCTGCTCTTCCCCCTCCCTCCCAAAAGAAATTTTCTTCGTCTGAGCCCATGTGCATGGATATAAGTATGGGAAATATTAAAGAGGCCGTAACTCGGACCCAATCAATGACAGAAAAATGAAAATTACATTTCCGCGATGTGCGCCAACTCAACTTCCTAGCCCATGTTTTTCATGGTTCCAGCACCAACAGAGACAGAGAAATGGATTTCTCCTGAATGGTGTGAAATAACTAGTTCGAGTTTGGTTTTGAATGAATACCAGCGACAGGCTGCAAAAGATGATACAAGGTGCGTTTCTATACGAGGTACCCTCTGTGAATTATGGTTATGATAAGTTTTTCAGCCATAATGTAACTGTGAGAGCAGGGGGGAGGACTGTCACCAGACAGCCCCTTTGGTGTGATGTCACAAGCCCAGACTTATAAGTCTGCAACTGAGCCCCCCCTAGTTAGGGTGTGTGCACACGCTGCGGATTGTGCTGCGAAATTTTCCGCGCGGATTTGTGTAAGGTCAAAAGATTTTCTGCAGTTTAGCCTGCGGGTTTCCCCTGCGGTTTGACACCTGCCATGGAGCAGGTGCCAAACCACAGCGGAATCCGCACAAAGAATTGACATGCTGCGGATTTGAAACTGCAGCAAATCCACACGTAAAATTCCACACCGTGTGGACTGCGGATTTCATTTTCCATTGATTATAATGGTACTGTGCACCACAGCAGAAACTGCTGCGGATCCGCAGGACCAAATCCGCTGAGGATCCGCAGCGTGTGCACACACCCTTAGTTGCTGCTTGGGAGCCGACCTCATCCACGAATTATGATGTCTGGCTCCTCCTTCCCGCATGGTTCTGCCTGAAATGATCTAAGCAATATGCAAGTTTCTCTGTTTTTTTTTTTTTTTAAATCCCTTTTATTTGTGGTTGCATTGTACATACTATTATTGTCTCATTTCGTAAAGCCTTTTTATCATCTGTAAACACTGCCCATCTTTTGGGTATAAACTATAAAATGTATTAGTTCTGCCTCCTTGCTCTGTGACAAATTCATACGTGCCTATAAGCTAATTACGCTACTGATTTGGGTTTGCTTCGAACCCCTCTATTAATTTTAAATATTAATATGAGGAATCTGAAGCTGGTGGCAGCGAAGTGTGTTCTGGCTAAGCGGGCAGCGCTGGCAGTGACTGAGCAGGTTTTACAAGCCGATTGTGTGGCTGCGGCCAAAACATTTATAACTCCCTCACTGCAAGCGTACCTAACAGACATTGCACAACAAGTAGCCGTCCGGCGACCAATTATCCTAGGTATAGTTCCCTGACTGACCTGAGGGTAAGGGGGAGCCGGAGAGCTGCAAGTTTCAAAGAGGAACTAGAAACTGGACTATCCATAAATCCCGACAGCTTGTAACATATTGTGGCGGTGGTGGGATAACTAAAATAAACCCCCCTGCAGTAAATTGTTAGGGCAAGACTAGCTTGCTGTTTTTATCACATGGTGCCAGTGGTGGGATAACTAAGATAAGCCCCACTGTGCCTGTGATAGTCGTGTGCGGCCAAAGGTCACACCCCCGGTCCGTGACACCTAATTTGAAGATATTTTAGTAAAGGCAATGCACAATACTACTGGACTAAGCAATAGTATCATAATCTGAAACTACATTAAAACCATATAGATAGCAGTATACATATAAAAAAGACATTAAATAAATTAAGTAGTAAAAGCTAAACTTACCAGTGGGGCCCAATAGGTGTACAAGTAGCCTATCTTAAGAGCAGACATAAACTGGGAACAGGCAACTACCAGAAAATATAGATTCAAGAAAAATTTGAATTGTTGATATAAAACCTTGGGGACAAAAAAAAACAATAAAAAAATAAGCATAAAATAACATGCAGAAGAAATGGTAAATAGCAAAACTGCAGTTAGGTTATTCGTAATGTGCTTGTTTGAGATATGAGATGTACGGCGCAGTGATGAATCAATGAAAGAAAGTTTATGGGGGCTTATTGTACCTCTGTAAGGGTGCTTTCGCACTGCATTTAGGAACCCAGTCAGTGGCCCCATCGCGGCTTACATCTGAAACCTTCGCAAAACAGGATGCAGACTTAGGTGCCATAGACTATAATGGTGCCGGCAGAGAAAAAGTACATAGTCTGCTACATCTAAGTGTCTCCTCCAGTAGGCATATGCACCCGGAAATCAAGCAAGACTGAGCGCACGTTCGCTCTGCTGGTACCATAGTAGTCTATGGCCCCATGGGTGCATACGTCCGAATCCCGTTTTGCGGGAGATTCAGAAGCAATCCCCGTTGGGGTCATTGACTGGGTGCCTTAACGCAATGTGAAAGCACCCGAAGTCTTCCATTTCATACACAGTACACAGTCTTCACTCAGTGCCTGGCATCTTGGGTGCCTCTGGCCATTCACTAGCTTCCGTGACATCATGCCATTACGGGATGCCCAATTTTCAGGCTTCATGCAACATCATTACATATGTTGGTAGGCCTGGTACAATTCAGAGGTGCAGACCTACTACCAACTGAACTAGACCCCAAACCAGGACGAGGCAAATCAAATTGCTTATCTTGAAAAGGTTTCTAGTTTCTGGCAGCTTCAGTCATGGCTTATTTACTCAATTGTCCTATCATTCAGATATGCCTCTGTACAAGCATTTCTTCTAGAGAAGAATACCTCCATAATACAGTGTCTAAATGGAGCACCTCTGTATAACATCTGTGCATGGCATGTAAAACATTATTCCTTTACCGATCTTATCCCAGATATACCAGGGTTTAAAGATAACCTGTATATAACATAAGTGCCGAATGAGCTGAACCTAAAGTAAAACAATGTATCTTCTCCCGCTTCATGCAATAATTAACAGATGTTTAAAAATTCCAACTACAAATGTAATTTAATTAAAAATCTTGGCCACATGGTTTTAATCACAACAATAAATGGTTTACTGTATTCTTAATGAACTTCCTGACCTTTAGGAAAATGTGTGCTGTTTAAGCAATTTGTATGCATTTAATAATTTAAACTAAGGGAGAAAACAGCGGCGTGGTTCAATAAAGATGAGAATATTTATCTGTCTAAAAGACAGTTGACATTTTATTACCTTGACACTAGATCAGCCTTTTAATTACATAGTCATTAGTTTTGCGAGTTTTAATAAAGGCACATATAAGATTCAAAGCTATTTCTTACTTTTGTATATAAACGGTCAATAAACTGTGCAAGCTTATTAGCATTAAGAGGGTATAAAGCAGATGACACAGCAGGTTACGGTATTCCAACCACACAAACATAATACATGGATAAAAAGGTGAATTCATGGTTTCAAGGTAAACCGGTGGTAACATATCTTGCTATGCGATACCAAGTATGGGGCACCGTTTGCTGCCAATTTACAGAAACTTCCTCCACACATGAAACAAACTGGGGCAGATCTATTACCATTAACTGTAATAAGGGCAACATAAACCTGAAGAGGACAGGCAGAACATGCTCCAAGATTATCTCAGTAGGGTTCGTTGTGTGATAGATTTTGCACATTTTGATAGACGCGTCTCTAACTTCAGTCATCTCGTTTGGCTTAATTTTATACAAAAACTAGCTGAAGAGCTCGGCGCTGCCCGGGCATAGTAACTAACTACGGTTAGTTATAACAAATTATAATGATTATATCTATATATAGAAAGCTGAGTGTACAGCCTTGCCCACTCCGTATAGCCACATTCACTATAATATCCCACATCATCCCGTCAGCCAGAGTCACCGGACTACTACCCCTAATATCCCACATCATCCCGTCAGCCAGAGCCACCGTACTACTACCACTAATATCCCACATCATCCCATCAAAGCCACCGGACTACTACCCCTAATATTCCACATCATCCCGTCAGCAAGAGCCACTGGACAACTACCACTAATATCCCACATCATCCCATCACAGCCGCCGGACTACTAACCCTAATATCCCACATCATCCAATCAGCCAGAGCCACCAGACTACTACCCCTAATATCCCACATCATCCGGTCAGAGCCACTGGACTACTACCCCTAATATCCCACATCATCCCGTCAGCAAGAGCCACTGGACAACTACCACTAATATCCCACATCATCCCATCACAGCCGCCGGACTACTAACCCTAATATCCCACATCATCCAATCAGCCAGAGCCACCAGACTACTACCCCTAATATCCCACATCATCCGGTCAGAGCCACTGGACTACTACCCCTAATATCCCACATCATCCCGTCAGCCAAAGCCATCGGACTACTACCCCTAATATCCAACATCATCCCTTCAGCCAGAGCCATCAGACTACTACCCCTAATATCCCACATCATCCCGTCAGCCAAAGCCATTGGACTACTACCCCTAATATCCCACATCATCCCGTCAGCCAGAGCCATCAGACTACTACACCTAATATCCCACATCCTAACTTCCATACCGGGTATCCATTTAAGAGGGAAGATGTTCCTATGGGATGGAGGATGTGTGATGGGGATATGGGAAGGGAGGGGGTGATTCATTTCTGTCATGTGCTCTCTGCTACTTTCTGGGGGCAGACAATGGCTGGGAGCTTATGTTCCCAGGGATATTAGATTTCTCCCACCATGGCAGTGTCTGCTGAGGTGTTGTCGTGGAGTGAGAAAACTATTGCTCATAGCAACCAATCATAACTCAGCTTCTTTGCTTAGTGATTGGTTGCAAGGAAAACTGTTGCTCATAGCAACCAATCACAGCTCAGCTTCTTTTAAACAGCTGTGATGAAATGAAAGATGCTTCGTGATTAATTGATGATACACACACATACATACATTCACTTTTATATATATATAGATTTTATGACTAAATTATGGAGCTATTAAAGACTCTCCCTTTGGAATCTGTCAGTAGGATCAACCCCCCTAAGCCATCTAAATGGGAATGTAGGTCATAGGAAGCTGAATAAAATTATACCTTGATATCTGGGATCTAATGTCTTATTCCAGAGATATCCACATTTTTCGGATATGTAAATGAGCTGTTAAGATCTATGGGACGGACACTTAACTGCATGAGACTCTGCCTCCAGAGATTATTTTACATGAAGGGAGAGACAGTGAGAGACATGTAATGGCCGCTCTGCTCTCCTGATCTCAATGCAGAGCTGTGTGTGAGTATACCTGACACATCTGCAGTTTCCTTTCAGCTTTGTCTTCCATCTCACAGGCAGACAAGTCTGTAATATTGTTATAGTACAGCAGAGCTGTGAGAGCTCCAGCTGCTAACAAAACTGATAATAGACCTAAAGAGTGATTTGTTTCACTGTTTAGATATGTATCCAATGGGTAAAAAAGAACAACATTTTTTTGATGCCAGGAAGGCTCACGATAATTTTTTGGTATGCTAAGGTAATCAGATGGTTGTGTTAGCGGTCTGTGATAACACTCAGACATTACTGTCCCATTGTTACAAGATTTACCAACATACCCATTAGATCATGGCCAAGCCCACAGAAACCATTGCACATGACAAGTCTAGGAATTGCTCCAGCCACAACCGTTGGTATATTTCTACTGATCCTTTGATTATCTGACAGTTTATTAAACGTTTTATTAGACATTGAAACTCCATTATACTGTCATGGTTTACGGTGTGCCACTCCCCTATATACATAATGATCAGTATTGTGGTAAGGGATGGAAGGGCTGATGTGAAGTCTGTCACTGTACAATATTCCTTATGTATTGTATGTCTGCAGATTGTCTATAATAATTACTGAGCTTACCCCAGGTATAAATGTAAAGATGTTGTACTTCTGATTTTTTATAGCATTCCTTGGATATTTTTCTTCACATTTCTCTGGACATCCCAACCACACAGTTCTAGCTTTCAGTTCTTTCCTTCTTCTGCAGACATGCATTAGCCAGTCACAGCAACTACAAGACAAAGCAAAAGAAAAAAAAATCAGCACTTTATGTACACTCTGTACTGTGAACGGAAAGACCAATATGTATGTGACCACTGCTTGAAGGGGTACTCATGTTTCAAACAGATAGGGAATAATATCACGATCCCTGGGATCCCCACCAATCACAAGAATTGGGGCTCAAGAGCCCAGAGTGAAAGGAGCAGTGGTATATCATGTACACTGTCCCTCTATTAATTCTTTATAGGACCGCCGCACTTGGCTGGTCTTAGGCACATCCGTAAGAATGAATACAGCAGAAGTGCATGATTAACCATCGTTCCATTCACATGGGGCTGTTCAGAGACCCATTCTCAGGATCAGTAAAGGCAACAACAGTCAGAGTCCTCAGCAATTAGGAACTTATACCCTATTCTTTAATAACTTCTAAACTTGAGAATATTTTGGTCATGAAGATATGAACAGATGTCAGCAATGGGCACCACCAATCACAAGTACCAACCATGGGTACCATGGAGCAGTTTTGAGAGATCTTTGGATCTCGGATTCTGTTGTTAGAGGCTCCCACTGAATTCCATGCCTCTGCAGATGTGACTTGTAAAATTCTGTACAATTTTCTCACTCTTCAGGAATCAGAAGCATCTGACTAGAGTAAGATTTATGGCGTAGGGAATGCCACAGGTCGTCATGAATTACCCCCCTCTGTACTCCCAACCCACCTATTTTGACATAGCTAGGAGAAACCAACGACAAGAAACTGCCAAAGGTAAATACATTTTTGTGCAACTTCAAACTGCAGAAAATTTTGTGACTTTTCAAAAAAAAAAAAAAATGTATGGCAGAATGCTGCCAAAATTGCTTTGATGAATCGGGGCCTTAAGCTATGTTCATAAGCAATGCTTTTGTAGTGTTTTTTTTCTACAGCTAAAACCTGCTCTCTTGGCAGCAAAAAAGATGAGCAAAAAATGTTTCTGTACTTTTTAATTGCTTTCTATGTGTGAAAAAAAAAAGGCAAAATGCTGAAAGAATTGACCGGCTGCAGATTTCGAAACACTGAAGTTCTCAGATTCAGTCAGGAAAAAAATACAATTGTGTGCGTGAGATTTCTGAGCTCTCATAGCTGCTGCTGGCACTGTAAAATGGAGATTTCTATTTGCATAATAAAACATACTGCAAACGCTGCATATGAACCTAGCCATAGGGCGCATTAATACTGTGCAAGCAGTAGCGTTAAATTATGACCAACCAGAATCATGTTTGTTTAGGCAGACATTTAACAGCCAGTTTACATAGGAAGATTGCGCTTCCGGTGCGCATAACGATCTGGAATTGTTGGTAAAGTGTGCGTAGGCTGCGACTGTTCATGTCATGGCCCTGCTTGATGTTGTGCTTCCGAGAAAGATGATTTTTTTGGGCAAACAAAAAAAATCATTTCACCTGATTTATAAACGATTTGCTCATTCGTTACGCGATTGTTAACATATTTAGACTTTATGACTATCACAAAAGAGCTTTCTAGTAATGCTCATTCACCGCGATTATGCAGTGTGTTTTTCACTTTTTTAATTTATTTTTTATGACAGCAAAAAAAAAAAAACACACAAATACATTTTTCAATTTGTCCCCTTTCGGTAGCAATCATTTTTATATATCTGTCATTTTTATTTTTAAATGTGGGTGGGGCTAGTAAAAACTATTTGAATTGGCATCATTTTTTTTTTTTTTACTTATTTTATTCCTCTTTCATTTATCTCACATATTCTACCCCCCCAAAAGATTATAAAATACTTTGAGAGGTGTTTCAACAATTGTATATTTAATTTTACTTGGTAGCCCCAGTTACAGTGGAAATGCATAGTAGAGCTAACTGGGTCTCCTAGTACACAGCTGCTCTTGCTCCCTCATTAGTCCTCAAAATCACATGATCGCTGGGATAGGAAGCGGATGCATGTAATCATGGACCGCAAACTCAAATACACAGAGGGACAAAATTAAAAGCTTAGACAAAGTTGCAGGCCAACCTTGATATTTATGACAAAAATGTCTACAATTGAGGAAGTTTTTCCTTATCAAATATAACTATGAACCTTTTCATATAGAAACAAAACAAAAGCTAAAGGGGTTTTTTAATTACAATTAATTACGGTACGTACATTTGAATTAGTAGGTCTTAAAATAAAACATTATATAATATGTTACTATGTTATATAATGTTATGTAATATGTTTTGTAAGAGTAGTAAAAAGCATGTGGCCTAATGGACTAGTTTAAATATGTAATAACAAAGGATAAAAGAAAAAACCCTTGAATAGCAGATAATAAACTATGATGACAAAAAAGTACCCCCAAAACACAGCAAGATACCCCCACAGCGAATTCCTCCACACGCACGGCATGATGCTCCTACTATACCCCATCAGGATGCCAGTACAGTTAAAGTGCGATGCTGGATGGGTAACCCACAAAATATACTCATCCTGCGGGTCAGGGTAAGCACAGCGCTTGTTTAGTGCTCTGTATACAGCGATCAGGAAGGCAGAGACGGGAACAAACCATTCCTGCTTTCTCCTGGCTATGATTGACTGGCTCTTCACTCCCGCAGCTTCTCTACTATTCAGTGACGTTTTAGAACATCGCTACAAAGTAGAACGCAGTCTGCCAAGAAGTCTATGAGTGGTCAGCAGTCTGTAGTTAAAAAGACTATATTTACATACAGCAAAAATAGGCTCCTATCACAGGAAAGGTAAGATGCAGTAACAAAAGAAAAATAACACCAGATTCAGGAGAACAGTCACATTTAGTCACAGGTCCTCTGTAAAGTTTATTTTTGTGAATTTTTCAATCATCCTCAAAATAATTCCTTGCTATAAATTTAACATTAAAGTCATCATGGAGACCTACTTTAAGGCTGTGTTCACACACAGCGTTTTTCTAGTGGTTTTTTTAGCGGTTTTCACTATAAAATCGCTAAAAATAAACTTCCCAGTCATTTCTATGTATTATGCACTTTTTGTGCACATTGATGCGTTTTTTACCGCAAAAAAACCGCATCACGGTAAAAAACGCAGCATGCTCATTAATTTTGTGGATTTTTCCGCGTTTTTGGCTCGTTCCATGCGTTTTGAAACCGCTGCGGAAAAAAGCGCATCAAAAACGCGCAAAAACGCCGTGGAAAAAAAGGTGCGGTTTCTGCGAAGGGTGTCAGGTTTTTGAGCAGACATTTTCTGCTACGTGTGCACTTATCCTAAAGGGGTGGACCGGTATCTAAAATGTATTATGTAAATATTTAGCCTTCCATCCTAACCAATTTTGTAATTTGGCAAAGGTAGCGATTCAGCTCCCCTGCATAGTGCATGGTCAAAAAGCTCAAAGCAGAAAGTCCAGTAAGAGACCAGCACTCGCTTCTCAGGAGATTGGGGTAGCACTTACTAACCTCAGTGTCCATCGACCCTCCTCAAGCAGGACGTCACAGGGGGTGGTGCTGTAGTTACTCAATAGTTTCTTGCACTGCCACCCCCTTTGAAGACGTTCTACATGATGCAGGTGATTGCAGGGTCGGCACTCTGATTCCATCTCTGCCTCTGCCATGGCTTCTTTGAAAGATGCAGTCAGGAGGCAGAGATAGAAGTAGTGAGTGACACCATCCCCTGTTGAGGATTTGTTTGAGGGCGAAGCTAGAAGCTGTGGGGTGGTGCAGGTGTCACTCACTGCTTCTATGTCCGACCCCAATGACATCTTCTTTCACAGAAGCTATGGCAGAGATGGAATCTACGGCATTTTTGGAGACAGAAGCACAGTGCTGGTGCTGCACTCACATCTACCACAACATCCAGCACCCAGTATCCAGGACGTCATCAGATGGAGTGGTGATGTAACAAACTGGTGAGTAACTACAGCTCTGCCCCCTGTGATGTCCTGTTCCAGGAGGGGTGATGACTGCTGCGGGGAGTGAGTGCAGCCCCAGCCTCTTGAGACATCATGTTCCAGGAGGGGTGATGGATGCTGAGGAGAGTGAGTGCAGCCCTAGCCTCCTGTGACATCATGTTCCAGGAGTGGTGATGGACGCCGAGGAGAGTGAGTGCAGCCCCAGACTCCTGTGACATCATGTTCCAGGAGGGGTGATGGACGCTGAGGAGAGTGAGTGCAGCCCCAGCCTCCTGTGACATCATGTTCCAGGAGGGGTGATGGACGCTGAGGAGAGTGAGTGCAGCCCCAGCCTCCTGTGACATCATGTTCCAGGAGGGGTGATGGACGCTGAGGAGAGTGAGTGCAGCCCCAGCCTCCTGTGACATCATGTTCCAGGAGGGGTGATGGACCGCGAAGCAAAGTGAGTGCAGCCCCAGCCTTCTGTGACATCATGTTTGAAACTCCTCTCAAATGTCACAGGAAGGACAGTAAAAAAGTTTTAAAAAACCCACGCATTTAGCTATTAGATAGTAATAAAGTGCAAAACTGGCTAGACTGTAAATATATATATTTAGAAAATATGTTTTAGGTGCCGGACTGCCTCTTTAAAGACTGTGCTTAAAAGTCGTGTTACAGCTGCCTCTATTTTTTACAGATAATAATTATATTTCGATTTTCCCTACCAATATGAAGAAAGAAAACAATGAATCATCTTAAATGTTTCAATAAAATCATCTGCAAGTTACAGTTCTAGTCACTGGTTAAAACATCAGAACAGTATTCAAAACGCTATAATCAGAGCATAAACCTAGTCATTTGCTTATTCCAAAAACCTGTAGTTTCTTCTACTGAGTGTAGATTTGTCGCAATGAATATGAAACACAACATAAATGAGGTCACATTTTCCTAAATCTCTTAAAAAAATGGTAAGCACAGTACAGCTGTAACAGTAAAGCCGTCAGATATCATTGAAGTGGACTATAAAGTCCTTTCTTCCCAACCCTTTGAAATGCAATGCTATAATGTATAGTGTGTAGCCCAAACAATATTGAATTGTGACAATATTTTGCTTAATTTGCAGATGATGTTTTAAAAAAAAGAGGGCAGCTGGTCTTGTCATGTGAGAGCAGTAATACGTATGAAAGAGAACGATCTATATGCAGCACAAGATGAACAGAGTTCAATAGGTTCCAATTATCTAAGGATACTCCCTTGTTTAGGAACATGGCCCATATTTGCAGAAATGCACTGATGAGCTGTTAATTATTGACATGTGAAAGTCAATAATGAATTCTCCGATGGTGCAGTTTTTTCTTCTCATATGTAGTTATTGGTTTCTGCTCAGCCTGTATCTTAACTGAATCCTAAATCTTCTCTCCCTATGTGTTTTATAACTTGGCCCTGCAGGAAAAAGATGGAACAGACGAGTATTTGTTACCTTTATTATGCACCGGATTGTAGCCAGTGCAGAGTTTTGTTGGTTTTTTTTTCCTGCTGGACAATTTGGTTAGTGAAACAGCAACAGCGGAGATGCATTGTTATAGGAGATGAGCTTTATTTCTCCTTTCTTTCAAGCAATCCCATGAATAATTAACAAATCACAATTAGCTGATCCATCTTTGGCATAGGTATACGGTTTATCTGTGCTTGGGAAGAGTATATGGCTTCATCTAAGTTATCAGTGAAGCTGCATAAAGTAGATAACAATTTTTGCACGTTAGGAGTGTGCGACTAAAATGAGACGGCCATAGCAAGTCAGATATTTCATGTTTTATTCCCAGGAAAAAGGAAATTTACTGTTACATCTATAAAAAGGGCTCCTTTCTTAAACATGTATTCATTTAATTTGATTGACATGGTCAACACCCATGAAAAACAGCCACAGTGGTGACCTCAGTGGTGCCAGCACTGGGTGCAGGTTTTGCCAACATATCAACACTGGACCAGGAGGAACAGAGACCAATCAGTGTGGCAGGGGAATGGTAAGAAGAGTATCACTCATTTTGCTATTTTCACCATTAAATAAAAAAATAATCAAGGGGTTGGGTGACAACTTCAAACACAAACCTTCTCAAAGCAAATCAATATCCTAATTATCTGCGCCAGACTTGCGGGTACTAGATGGAGTTAAGCAAAAAAGATTGGCAGGACCCTGGTTCAAAGGCCACATTGGTAGTCTGTGGCTGCCGGACCAGTAACCAGCAAACCCTCCGCCTACCTGCCAATATTCCAGGCATCTTTTCGAATTAGTAGGACTGTCACAATGTTACCATTGCGTGATTATTTATAGGAGGCATCAGGGACGCCACAAGTTAGGAGAAGGTTCTGACATTTTTTCTTTATCAACTGTAATACTTGGGTATAACTTGCTGGTTTAGGGGCTTAGATTTTATTTAAACAGCTGGAACATGGTATCAGTTTAGCTTGTTTTTAGTTGCAAGTGAACGGACTATTCCTATGTGGTTTATCAGAATGTGTTCCAGATATGGGACAAGCATTCGCAACTGAACATACCCATAAAACTATCACACATGGGAGATAGACACGTCTGTTACTAGAGTGATCTGGCGTCAGCTACATTGGCATCACCGCTCAGAACAGTGGTCATGTCATGTTGACTTGATGTCACCGATGCAGCCATTTCACAAAGGCAGAAAGTCAGGCTCTGGTGCAGAAGTGGGTCAGGTTAGCTTTATTTTTTATATTTATGCCGGAGAAGCCAATGGAATAAAATATGTTGAAATTGTTGACAGCCCTTTTACTGAGAGACAATTCTGATTGTCTGAGAAGCACGCACATAATCACAGCTATGGCACTTTGGTATGGCCATGTTACGCTTCTTGGGTAATCAGGTCTGGATATATCTTAGTTTACATATGAACACCCACTAATGTGATTCAGAAAAGGTGTGTAACAGAGTTTTTTTCCTACAATGGGTTTGTCTGTTTTCTCTTGCAAATTTCCAAAATCTAGCTCTTTAAATACAATACATCTGAAAGCAATAGAAACTAAGTAAACTCAAGTTCAACAGAGATGAAGATATAAAAATTAAAGTTTTAAAAGAGAATTTATATACAAATGCATAATATAACAACAAAAAAGTATATAAAAACGTAAACACTGGAATGGTCTGTGGCAGTATATCCATTACATCATAAGACGGATCAGTCAAAGTAATAAATTCCACATTTTATTGCTGACACTTTAAAAGTTTTTCCTACCCATTCTGAGTGCAATCTCCATTTCTCTGTTCTCAATGGGTGGTATTGCTCCCATTTATAGGACAAGGAATATGAATCCACACAGATTACTTTGTAGGGTCATTAGAGATATTTAAAGATTGTTATCCCATTGCCCTTTAGCCAAGTTCTTCACTTAAACTGAGCAGAAGCCATGAACATAAAAATAATACCAGGATCATAACTGCAGAAACTTCACATAATACAGGTATGATATTAATGTATACGAATGTTCACAGACATAAGTGTCCGCTCACAGATAACCAGTAAACGCTATAGCCATGTCCAAAATGAAGGGCACATATGGAAAAGTGTCCCTTTTGGCTGATACAAATAATGCAACATCTTTCAATCATAAAATACGCAGTACAAATTCACCGCAGTGAAATTCTCCCAGTGAACTCGCCTCTGCACATGCCACTTTCTCACGGTGCTAGCGGGGATCTCACCAAGGTCACTGACGCTGTGCTCCCAGCTCCTCATTCACCAGTGGTTCTCAGCATGGACTCTCGCATCTTGGCACCGTCCAGGTTGAAAACTATTTATCCTCCAGACGGATTATTGTGTGGGACAGAACGACGGATAGGTGAGGGATATTGTTGCTGTTTATTTTTGGTTTATTACAGGAGTAAGAGGGCTTCGGTGGAATTAGGCGAGATCGTAAGTATGGTTTAATTGAGATTATTAAAGGAGTCTGTCTTTCTTTCAATTAAAGGACTTTTTTCTGGGTGTATGTGTTTTCATACAATGTGACTATGGGGTTAGTAATGGGGGCATCTTATTTATGCCTCTCCATTACTAACCTCGGGGCTTGATGTCACCTGACAATACAAAGGTGACACCATCCCCCCCACATATTATAGATGCGCCTTCTCTGGGGCGACATAAAGCTGGTGTTTGTACCCTGGGGGGGGCAGTATCCATGACCCTATGTCATTTTTTTAGGGTCCCCCATTTTAATAACCAGTAAAGCCTAAGTATACAGTTGTGAGCTGATATTAATAGCCAGGGAAGCTCCATGGATATTACCCCATTCCCAGGCTATAAACATCTGCCCCCAGCCATTGTCTTTCCCTCTGCGGGTTATGAAAATTACGAGGAAGCCTATTCCATTTTTTTCCGACAAATAATCTTTTAATAATTAAAACATGTACAGTAATCTGTACACACACCGTACAAATTGTATTTGTCACAGACATCTGTATATTTATCTATTCTATGTGTATTTACTGTATGTAATCCATCTCTTCTATCCTGTCGGCTCCTGCAGTGATTTTACAGTACACGGCGCATGAATTACCGGCTTTCATCTATATCTATGTAATATAAATACATATATATGTGTATGTCACTGGCAACTGTATATCTCTGTATTCTATGTGTATATATCTATTCTATCTATTCTAACCTGTCACGCAGTGATACTACTGTATGTGGCACATGAATTGCTGGCTTTTCTTCTATCTATGTAATATAACATGCGTTTTTGCCGCAGCTTATTTCCTGCAAAGAAATCAGGTTTTGCTGCAGAAAAAAAAGCAACAAAAACGCCCTGTGTAAGTTTACCCTTAATGTTACACATTGTTTCTCAATAGATTTGTGGAAATTAACTGAAATAAGTTTGAGGGGAAAAATAAAAATAATTAAACTAAAATAGTGGTTGTATAAGTGTGAACACTCTTTAATAATTGGGGATGAGAATGTGCTCAGAATTATTCAATTACATTTAAACTCATTATATAGTAGTCAGTTCACAGCTGCCATCATTTACAGTAATTCTGATTAATGCCATACTAAATTTAGCTGTCAGTAGAATTTTCCTGACATTTTCTTAGCTGCAGTTTTCAACAAAAGTCATTGTCCATAAACAGCTTACAACATAGCAGAGGGATCTCACTGGTGAAAGATATCATTCAGGAGAACGCTACAAAAAAATTCCAAACGCTTTGGATGTACCATAGAACACTGTGAAGACAGTCATGAAGAACTCATTACCTACAACTGGACGTGCATCAAAAATTGATGAAAAAACAAAAAGAAAATTGGTCCGGGAGGTTGCAAAGAGGCCTACAGCAACATTAAAACAGCTGCAAGAATTTCTGGCAAGTACTAGTTGTATACTGCATATGACAACAATCTCCTGCATTCTTCATAGGTCAGGCCTGTGGACAGGGGCGGACACTGACAGCTTAGGGCCCTTGTGCAAAAAATGTGTCTGGGCCCCCTCCTTCTATGGTGACAAAGATATATATATATATATATATATATATATATCCACACACATACATGTGTATATATTACATAGTCTCCTTTGTTATGTATATTGCTGTCCCTTATAATGTGCCCTGTCTTGTACAGCACTGTCCCTTACATATTGGATTATATAGAGGCCTGTTTTTAATTGCATACCGTCCTCTCGTTAGATATATAATGCAAAGATGGCTGAAGGAGCATGGGAAAGCTTCTTTTCTAATGGAGGTGGTGGTGGACTGGTAGTCTGGTCACCGGCTGCTCCATCAGCAGTCATTTTATATCTAAAAAGAGAGCAGACTATGTGATAAAAGGGAGTGCTGTGAATAACAAAAATAACAAGAGTACACTATGTAAGAGACAGCACTGTACATAACAGCAGAGGAAGCTATATAATAACGGATGGCACCATATATAATTAGAGAGGATGGTATGTAATAAGGGACGGTGTTATACATGATAAAAAGTGGAAACTATGTAACTAAAGCCCCCGTTACACACTGCGATATCGCTAGCAATATCGCTGTAAAGTCACCGATTTTGTGACGTTACAGCGATATTGCTAGCGATATCGCTGCATGTGATGCTTACCTCCGACCGGCCCCCCCGCTGGTTATCGCTGATCACGCAAGAAGCTGCTGGACCATTCCTCGTCGGTCACTTCCTGCGGCGCTTCCTGTGGCGCCGACGAGCGACGCGTGGAGCCGGGCGGGAGGACGCAGGATCGCCTCGTCTGACAGGTAAGTAGCGATCCCCGTCCCCAGCGATGTCGCCGGTGAGATCTGCCTGTGTGGCAGCTCACTAGCGACCACCTAGCGATGCACCAGTGATCCTGACCGCGTCATATCACTGGTCGGGATCGCTGGTGCATCGCTAGGTGTAACGGTACCCTAAGGATGAAGTTATACATAATATGAGTACACTATATACTAAGGGACTCTGCTATACATAAAAAGTGACTACACTATATACTAAGGGATGTGCTATACATAATAAGCGAGTACACTATATACTAAGGGACTGTGCTAAACATAAGTAAGTACATTATATACTAAGGGGCTGTGCTATGTAAAATAAATGAGTACACTATATACTAATGGACTGTGTTAAACATAATAAGCGATAATAACGTCTTCCTCCATCTCCCCCTATTCCTAGATCCATTATAAATCCCCCTTCCTCCCATCCCAATCGTCTACACCTCTCATTATTCTCCCCCCCGCATCCCATTATTGTCCTCTCCCCCACCCCCAACACTGCCTTCTCACCCAGCACCCCTATCATAGCCCTTTCTTTCACCTCAATCAATGCTTTCTCCCCACTTCCCCATCATTGCCCATTCTAACACCTCCATCATTGCCTTCTCCCCTACCACCCCATCATTGCCCATTTCACCACCTTCATCATTTCCTCCACCCCTATCACCCCCATCATTGCCCTTTCCACCACCTCCATCATTGCTTTCTTCCCCACCAACCTCATCATTGCCTTCTCCCCCACCACCCCCATCATTGCCTTCTTCCCCACCACCTCCATCAGTGCCTCCTTCCCCACCACCCCATCATTGTCCTTTCCACTGCCACCATCATTGCCTTCTCCCTCACCACCCCCATCATTGCCCATTCCACCACCTTTATTATTTCCTCCTCCCCCACCATCCCCATCATTGCCCTTTCCACCACCACCATAATTGTCTTTTCCCCCCACCACCATTGTCTTTTCCCCCACCAGCCCATCATTGCCCATTCCACCACCTCCATCATTTCCTCCTCCCCAGAACCCTATTATTGCCCTTTCGACGACCATCATTGTCCATTTCACCACCTCCATCATTGCCTTCTCCCCCACCACCATCATTTCCCCCCACCATCATTGCCCATTCCACCACCTCCTTCATTTCCTCCTCCACCACCCCATCATTGTTTCCCCCCCACTCCTATCATTGCCTTCTCCATCACCCCCATCATTGACTTCTCCCCATCACCCCCATCATTGCCCTCGCCTCCATCTACACAGACACACACAGCATCATTCACCTCTCTGCACCTTCCCCTGCAGCGCTATGCACGCACACACATGTACGTACACACACGCTGACTGCTGTGTGAGACAGGAAGTGCGGGCAGGAAGTATGATGGATCACTGCAGCTCCGCTGCCATTTTCTCGTGTAGGCAGCGGAGCTTCAGGGATCTCTCTCTGCATGCCACACGAGGGCAATCTGGCCATGAGCCCCCCCGGAGCCTCGGCTTCGGATAAATAGGCCAGATTGCCATCATTATTAGCCTCCCTGCAGGGGCCCCCCCCAGAGTCTCAGGGCCCCGATGCAGCCGCACCGGCTGAACATGCGGTATATGTCCGCTCCTGCCTGTGGAGTAGGGTGGCATGTAGTGATGAGCAAATGTGCTCATCAAGGTGTTATCCGAGCATGCTCGGGTGATGAGTGAGTTTGGCGTGCTCGAAAATAGAATTAGACTTACCAGTAATTCGGTTTCTAGGAACCTTCCACGACAGCCACCTTGGAGGTTGTCTCCCCGCCCTAATGGGGGACAGGAAACACAAAGAGGTTAAATAACCCTCCCCTTCCTGCTACCTCCAGTGTTTTTTCTGGACATACTAGCATGAATAGTTACCGCCAGTAGAGCAGGAATCATCCGGTAAAGATATCAGATAGGGAGGGAAATTAGTGCTGTCGTGGAAGGTTCCTAGAAACCGAATTACCGGTAAGTCTAATTCTATTTTCTCTAGTCACCTTCCACGACAGCCACCTTGGAGTTATACCAACACTAATTTTTAGGGAGGGATCACGGCTTGCAGAACGTGTCTGCCGAATGTTAGGTCCCTATTAAAATTCAGTCTATAGTGTCTGGTAAAGGTGTGTACAGAGGACCAGGTGGCAGCTCTGCATATCTGCTCTGAAGACGCGTTCCCTCTTGCTGCCCATGATGTAGCGACTGATCGAGTAGAGTGAGCCTTTAGCGACTCGGGAGGAGAGGGATCTCTTGAAGAATATGCCAGGGAGATGGACTGCTTGATCCAACCTGCTATCGTGCTTTTTGTCGCCTTCTTTCCCTTACTCCGTACTGAATATTGAAGGAACAGATTCTGGTCGATTCTCCAATCCCTGGTTAATTCGAGGTAGTGGAGAACCACGTTGCGGACATCCAAGGTATGAAATTTTTCTTCCTTCGTGTTAGAAGGATTTGGGCAAATGAGGGCAACACGATATCCTGACCTCTATGGAAGTCTGACACCACTTTGGGCATAAAGGAGGGGTCTAGGCGCAGTACTATACTGTCAGAGTTGAGCAGGAGGTATGGCTCCTGTACCGATAGGGCCTGTAGCTCCCCTACCCGTCTAGCAGTGGTGATTGCTACAAGAAAGACTGTTTTGAGTGTGAGAATTCTCAATGGAATTTCTGACAGGGGCTCAAACAGGGCCTGTGTTAGGCTATTGAGAACTAAATTAAGATCCTAGGGGGGAACGCGACTAGGGAGTGAAGGACGTATTCTGCCTGCAGCGGTCATGAATCGTTTAACCCAGCGGTGTCTGTCTAGGTCCTGGTCAAAAAAGGAGCTAAGGGCAGATACTTGTACCCTTAGCGTGCTTGGAGTAAGTCCTAGCTCTAAACCTTTTTGCAGGAAATCTAGGACCTGGGCAATATTCGGATGGAAGGGGTCAGGGGCCCCAGGAAAGCACCAGGAAGAAAATTGTTTCCATATTTTGCAGTAAATGGCATTGGTTACCGGCTTTCTACTTTTTTGAAGGGTTCGGATTACTTCATCCGATAGCCCTTTGGCTTTTAGAATGTTGGCCTCAATAACCAAGCCGCTAGACTTAACTTGCTGGGGTTTGGGTGCAGTAAGGGACCCTGAAAAAGGAGGTCGGTCTTTTGGGGTAGAAGCAAGGGACCTTCCTGGGCAATGTCCAACAGGGCGCTGTACCAGCTTCGTCCTGGCCACATAGGAGCCACCAGATTGTCGTGACCCTGTCTGCTCTGATCTTCTGCAGCATTTTTGCCAGCATAGGGATTGGAGGAAAGGCATAGGCCAGTCTGAAGACCCATGGATGAGCGAACGCATCGGTCCCCCGGGCCCCGTACGTGGGACTGAGAGAGAAATAGGTTGTCGTTTTTGCATTTTGCGCATTTGCAAATAGGTCAACTTCTGGGTCTCCCCATCTCGAGGTCAGAGACTGGAAGACCTCCTGGTTCAGACACCACTCTCCCGGATGGACATCTTTCCTGCTTAGGAAGTCCGCCTGGAAGTTTTCCAACCCCTTCAGGTGTACCGCGGAGATGGATAACAGGTGCTTCTCTGCCCAGAGGAAGATTCTTGTTGCCACTGTCTTCAGACTGGCGTACTTCGTGCCCACCTGATGTATGAGATATGCCACCGTGGTTACGTTGTCGGAGTATATCCGAACGTGATGGTTTCAGATAAGGGATGACGCGGATTTCAGTGCTTCTTCCACTGCCTTCAATTCTCTTAGATTCGAGGATCAGGATCTTATGTTCTGGGGCCACTGTCCCTGGAAGTATGACTCCTCCACCACGGCTCCCCAACCTCTCAGACTGGCATCAGTACATAGTATTTTCAGAGGAAGCTGGTCCCAGCTTATTCCTCGTCTTAAGTTCCGGTAAATTCAGCCACCACAAGAGGGCCGATTTTATATGTCCTGGAAGTGGAATCCTTTTTGACAGGTTGTTTGGATACTTCCTTGCGTTTACCAGGACGTATGACTGGAGGACTCGCGTGTGTGCCTGTGCCCAGGATACCGCCTGAATACACGATGTAAGGGAACCCAGGATAGACATGGTGTCCCTCAGAGTCTGTGCCCTTTGTTCTCTGAATCGGATTATTCTCTGACGAAGGTCTGATTGACGATCCTCGGGGAGAAAGGACGTCCTCTTTTCTGAATCTAAGAGGATCCCTAGGAATTTTTTCCTTGGGGAAGGATAAAGGGCCAAGTTCTGGAGATTCGGGATCCACCCTAGGTATTCGAGTATCTGCAGGGTCTTTGATACGTCCTGGTTCAGACGGGATACCGATGGAGCGACGATGAGCAGATCGTCTAAATATGGCACAATGCAGATCCCCTGAAGATGGATAGAAATGACTGCTTCCCTCATGATTTTCATAAATACCCTTGGTGCCAGGAATACGCCAAATGGGAAGGTGTTGAACTGGAGATGGCTGATCCCCTGGTCGTGGGAGACCACGAACCTCAGGAACTTCCGGTGATCCGGATGAATTGGGACGTGGTAATAAGCGTCCCTTAGGTCTATCGTAGCCATCTGCCAGCCCTGTCCAATAAGAGGGATTGCCGATTTCACTGACTCCATCTTGAACCTCCGGTATTTGATGAAGCGATTCAGGGGTTTCAGGTTTATGATAAGCCTGTGCTTGCTTGAGGGCTTTCTTATCAGGAACAGGCGGGAGTAATGTCCTCTGCCAATTTCTTGTGGAGGTACGTACGAGATCACTTTTTCCCGTAATAGATCTTCTATCTGAAGAAGCAGGACCTTTTGGAGACTTGGGGACTGTGCAGGGGTGACTCTTAAAGCATGTGGGGGGGGGGTTCAGTTTCAGTCCTGACTGTATAGTATGCAGGATCCACTGGTTCGAGGTCGTGGCCTGCCATTGGGCAAAAAACTGAGTGAGTCGACCCCCCACTGGGGAGTCACTGTTTGTCCGGGGGCTGTTGTTGCTGGGGGACAAGGATGTTTCTCCCTTTACCCCCCTTCGGGTAGCTCCATCGTCCCGGCTTGCCTTTCCCTCTGAATTCCTTCTGGGAGGACTGTTCTCTTGAGGGATGAAAAAATCGTCTTTTGGTGGCTCTCTGCTCCGGCAGCGATTTCTTTTTGTCGGAAGCCTTTTTGAGGATGTCATCCAAGACTGGCCCGAACACGTGGTGCCCCTGGAAGGGGATGGCACAGAGTTTTGTCTTAGAGGTAATGTCGCCTCCCCATGACTTCAGCCACAAGGCTCTTCTAGCCGAATTTGAAAGGACTAGGGACCTTGCTGCTACCCGCACCGTTTCTCCGGGAGCATCGGCTAAACAACCTGTTGCTTTCTGGAGGATGGAAAGGAAATCTAAGATTTCCTCTCTGGGGGTACCCCCTGAGAGCTGGTCCTCTAACGTACGCAGCCAGAAGAACAAAGATCTGGCGATGCAAGTGGATGCAATATTCGCTTTGAGCAGGTTCGTAGAAGCTTCCCAGGATTTTTTAAGGTGACTTTCTATCTTGCGATCCATAGGATCCTTCAACTGGGAAGCATCCTCGAAGGGAAGGGACGTCTTCCTAGTCACTTTAGAGACCGGAACATCTATTTTAGGGATCTCCCAAATATAGCTGTCACCTTCGAGGGGAAAGCGTTTTTTTAGTTCAGAGGGCACGCTGAGTGCCTTCTCGGGAGAGGACCACTCCTGAACTATCAAATTCTGTATAATTTCATGAACCGGGAAACCCTTTCTACCCCTTGGTTTCAACCCCCCAAACATCTCATCTTGGACTGTGAGCTTGACCTCCTCCTCCTCCACTCCCATGGTATTTCTCACCACGGAGACCAACTCCTCCATATCCTTAAAGGAGAAATTGTATTTTTTTGTGTTGTGTTTGGAGGTGGATGTGGAGCCCTCATTCTCCCAAATATCCTCTGATCCTGAGGAACGGACTTCCCCCGAATCTGAATCTGCTTCCGTAGGTGCCCTTTTCTTCTTTATTGGGGGGAGGGCCCTGGGTCACCGGGTTCTGGGCTGCCATGGAGGTCTGAACCTCCTGCCTAATGAGAGTCTTTATGCTGTCAAACAGGGAGGGTTGGTCGGTGCGCAAAATATTCTACGTACAGGGTTGGCATAACTTCTTTTTATAATCAGAAGGGAACCTGACACCACAGATACCACATTTGCGGGGGTTTCTTGGGGCAAAGGCCTTGTCTTCCTGTAAGAAGAGAGAGAAGGCTTTACTCAGACCCGTGCCACCCAAGTTTGACAGATAAGGGACCGGCCCTGCTACTCACTGTAGGAGGGGGAACGCTGGGCTCTGCAGATGCAGCAGCTGAAGGCTTCTCACCATCCATGTCCGCACTCACTCTAGACACACTGCGCTTACCTGGAGTCTGTGGCACCCTTATGTGGGTGTTGCAGCGTTTGGTTGTTTTGTGCCCCTCCTTCCTCCTGTCCCTGGGGAGGAACGATCGTCCGAGCCCTGCTTCCATAGGATTCCCCGGGCGCTGACGCATGTCTCCCATCACAGGAAACGCTGGGGGATGCAAACCAGAAGCACGCGCCGACGTCACTTCCGGACGAGAGCCCGCCCCCTCCGACGCACGCGCGACCTCCGTACAACAGCGTGGGAGGAAGGAGGAAGCCAGGGAGGTGACTGGAGGACCCCGACCGGCACCATACCGCCCCGCTTTACCCCAGAGGGGACGGGAGGGGCGGAAGAAGTCCCGAGTCACACCAGAAGGGGTAGACGGGAGCAGCGCCCGGAGGAGGAGAGGCGAACCCCCCGACCTCTGCTGCCCAGCTGTGAGTATATAGGAGCTCCGCTCGCTGGCCACGGCAGCCCCTTGTAACCTCTTCAAGCCCCAGTAGGGGACAGGAAAAACACTGGAGGTAGCAGGAAGGGGAGGGTTTTTTAACCTCTTTGTGCTTCCTGTCCCCCATTGGGGGGGAGACAACCTCCAAGGTGGCTGTTGTGGAAGGTGACTAGAGAAAAATATGCTTGACTCCAGCGCCTGCACGTCTCGCAGCTGTTCAACAGCCACAAAACATATTTAGATTGTCTGTTTGTTAGGCAATCCCTGCATGTGTTGTGACTGTCGAACAGCTGCAAGCCATGCAGGCACGGGGACTCAAACATATTTTTCGAGCATGCAAAACTCAATTGGTTAACATCTGAGCATGTTCGCTCATGACCAGTGGCAAGGCAAAAGCCTTTTCTTACAAAGAAAAATATCCAAGCCCAGCAAAGTTTTGCCAAAACCTACATAGTCTGCCAAACGCATTTGGGAAAACATGTTATGGTGTGATGAGACCAAGGTTGAACTTTTGGCTATAATTCCGAATGGTATGTTTGGTGCAAAGCCAACCCTGTGAATCACCAAATAACAGTCAATATTTCAACAGAACTTTCAGGCCTCTGCTAAAAAGAAGAGGAGGAATTTCACCTTTTAGCATGACAATGCCCTAAGCAAACCTCTAAATCAACAAAAGAATGACTTACCCAGAAGATCAAAGTTTTGCAATTGCAAAGCCAGAGAGAGGTAAGACCTGTAATTATTTTTTTTATATTACTCACTAATATAGCGCCATTAATTCCACAGTGCTTTACAGACATTATCATCACTGTCCCCATTGGGGATCATAATCTACATTCCCTATCAGTATGTCTTTTGCGTGTGGGAGGAAACCGGAGAACCCAGAGGAAACCCACGCAAACATGAGAAGAACATACAAACATGCATACTTGCAGATCAGATGTTGTCGTTGGTGGGATTTGAACCCAGGACCCCAGCGCTGCAATGCAACAGTAGTAATGACTGAGACACATTGCTGCACTAATACAAATGACAATCTGTGTGTTCACCTGAAGAGGGCGCTGTACACAAGAGTTGCATTTGCAATCTACCAGACTTGAAGCACCACTGCAAGGAATTTATATAGATGCATATTTATGCAGAACATCATTTTAATTCTTGATTTCTCTTTTTCCACTCGAAAGTTTTTCTGTTCACTTTTCAAGTGAATTGTCCAGATGTTTGCTGACATTAAAGGTGGAAAAAATTCTCAAATGATTCTTTTTACATGACAAAAGCCTGGCATTTTAACAGGGGTGTGTGAGTTTTTATATCCACTTCCACTGTATCTTACCAGAGAACTCTGCTTCTTTCTCCACTTAGATTGATCTTTCACTCTCAATTTAGGAGCAAAATCTGTTTTTAGTGAAGAGAGTTTTCCCATTGCTGAGATAGGAGATGACAGTTGGTTCTAACGAAGTTCTATGGAGTGGGGGAGGAGGAGAAGCTAGACATTGACACTGATATTATGCTGCAAGTTCTACTGAAACAAGTTACAGAAGGACTATATGAGCAACAACTGTCATCTGAGTACTGGGAAAATCTGTATTCACTAAAGCCAGATATTAGCTTTGAATTGAGAATGACTGGTAAGAAGAGATGGAGAAAGAGGTAGATTTCTGATGAAAAATTACAAAGCTGCTTATTTTCACACGTACTATTGATTTCTGAGAAAACAATCAAAACAACGTTTATTTATTAAAAGCCTGGTGACGCATCTCTGTCGATGATTGGCCGTCAGAACATTTCTGGTCATTTTGTTGTGTCAAGAACGGGACCAGGAAGCAGAAACTAGCAAGGACCGGACGAGGAAGAAGAAACTAGTAATGAACGGATCTGGAAGCAGAAACTTGCAAGGACCGGATCAGGAAGTAGAGACTAGCAAGGACTGGATCAGGAAGCAGAAACTAGCAAGGAACTGACCAGGAAGAAGAAACTAGCAATGAACGGATCTGGAAGCAGAAACTTGCAAGGACCGGATCAAGAAGCAGAAACTAACAAGGACCGGATCAGCAAGCAGAAACTAGCAAGTAACCAGATCAGAAAGCAGAAACTAGCAAGGACAAGGTGATCATCAAAACAGGTGCTTCGGGGAAATGAGAAAAATGGATTAAAATCTTTAATTATTTAATACCAAGCTGAGGCATTTAAAAAATCCCTGGAACACCTCTGCCTCCCCTAAAGTTGTGAGTCTAATGTGATACACAAACACTGTGTTAGTTGCTATAGAATAAAGACGTGGCTTATCTACTAGCTTTCTTCACAAGAAAGAAAAATATATCTGGACTTTTTATAGAAACAAATCACACACTTATTAAGTTTTAAGCAGCTGTAACTTTCTTTTTCCTCCACTGCAAACCCATACAGTAATTATTGTACTCTACAGGTAGCTGTAGTAATCAAGCCAAAAGCAACTTTGTAGCCATGTCATTCTTAAAAGATCAGCATTTTCCCATGCTTCTGCATAACAAATGTGTCGCAGATTAATTGAAAGTGTACAGGGCATCTCAGTGCTGAGATTAATCCGAGCATTTGATATCCCTTTCACTTCATATGGAAATGCCATTCAATGGAACCATTTTCATTGGGACAATGTGTTTTTGATAACAAGTGGAATGTAAATCTCATGAGAAAGAAATCAATCCAACCAAAGTAGTCCTCTGTATTGATTTGTGTGCATTATAATTTCACAGACTTGAATGGAATTTCAATGTAACAAAAAACAATTTCGGAGCAAGAGAAAGAGAAATTATCAGGGAAAATGGGAAGTCTGGAATTTCTTGTGAAAAAAAGACTGCAAAACAATGTAAATTAGCAATGAGAAGCCAGTGAACTAGATATTTATTATACAATAATATATTGCTACTATTTTTTAAGTTTGTACTTATTATAATATAAACAAGGAGAAAAAAAGGGAAATATAGAAATGAACAACCTACAAAAGTCATATTTTCTTCTTAACAGTTTGGTAATAGGAACCAACCTTCTCAGCAAGATATAGACCAATGGAATAAATATACATCCCAAAAACACGTAGGCTACGATCCAGAGGAGAATATCAAGGCAATCCAGGAGTCAAGGAGGGTTCATAGGTACAAGTGTGGCAATTCCAAAACAAACACTTCTCGATGCACTCAGGGAAATTAAATAATATCCATGCAAAAAGGCATACCCATGGATACACACTAACACCCACTCACTCACTTCCAACCTGAGAGTAGTAGTACAATGAAAGACCAACTGAAGTAAACCCCATTCTATAATAATTTAGGGGATGCCTCAACAGCAATTGCAGCTTCAGACTCAAGAGAGAGTGACTAGACCCCTCTCAAATTTGTTTGAACATTTCCTGGCCCCAATTCATCAAAGAAAGTTTACCAGAATTCTGGTGTAAATTGTTTTGAAAAATCACAAAATTTTGGCACAACTCCTAGTTGTGTAAAACGTTTGTGACCTTTGGCATTTGCACGCCAATTTCTCCAAAGTGGTCAAACCGGGGCGGAACAGCATGTCCAATTCATGACAAGCTGTGGTGCTCTTTACGCCAGAAATCTTACGCTGAAATTTCTGATGTGGCGCACGGAGGAAAAGACCACTCGTCAGACGTTCCTGAGTCAAGAAGAGGTATGCACCGATTCATGAATCAAAAGAGTCCGATTACACAATGCCCCGCTCATCAAGAAAATCAACGGTCTTGATGAATTTGGGCCATAAAGTACTTTGTAGAGGGGAATATATATATATATATATATATATATATATATATATATATACACACACACACACACACAGTGGGGCAAAAAAGTATTTAGTCAGTCAGCAATAGTGCAAGTTCCACCACTTAAAAAGATGAGAGGCGTCCGTAATTTACATCATAGGTAGACCTCAACTATGGGAGACAAACTGAGAAAAAAAAATCCAGAAAACCACATTGTCTGGTTTTTTTTCCATTTTATTTGCATATTATGGTGGAAAATAAGTATTTGGTCAGAAACAAGCAATCAAGATTTCTGGCTCTCACAGACCTGTAACTTCTTCTTTAAGAGTCTCCTCTTTCCTCCACTCATTACCTGTAGTAATGGCACCTGTTTAAACTTGTTATCAGTATAAAAAGACACCTGTGCACACCCTCAAACAGTCTGACTCCAAACTCCACTATGGTGAAGACCAAAGAGCTGTCAAAGGACACCAGAAACAAAATTGTAGCCCTGCACCAGGCTGGGAAGACTGAATCTGCAATAGCCAACCAGCTTGGAGTGAAGAAATCAACTGTGGGAGCAATAATTAGAAAATGGAAGACATACAAGACCACTGATAATCTCCCTCGATCTGGTGCTCCACGCAAAATCCCACCCCGTGGGGTCAGAATGATCACAAGAACGGTGAGCAAAAATCCCAGAACCACGCGGGGGGACCTAGTGAATGAACTGCAGAGAGCTGGGACCAATGTAACAAGGCCTACCATAAGTAACACACTACGCCACCAAGGACTCAGATCCTGCAGTGCCAGACGTGTCCCACTGCTTAAGCCTGTACATGTCCGGGCCCGTCTGAAGTTTGCTAGAGAGCATTTGGATGATCCAGAGGAGTTTTGGGAGAATGTCCTATGGTCTGATGAAACCAAACTGGAACTGTTTGGTAGAAACACAACTTGTCGTGTTTGGAGGAAAAAGAATACTGAGTTGAATCCATCAAACACCATACCTACTGTAAAGCATGGTGGTGGAAACATCATGCTTTGGGGCTGTTTCTCTGCAAAGGGCCCAGGACGACTGATCCGGGTACATGAAAGAATGAATGGGGCCATGTATCGTGAGATTTTGAGTGCAAACCTCCTTCCATCAGCAAAGGCATTGATGATGAAACGTGGCTGGGTCTTTCAACATGACAATGATCCAAAGCACACCGCCAGGGCAACGAAGGAGTGGCTTCGTAAGAAGCATTTCAAGGTCCTGGAGTGGCCTAGCCAGTCTCCAGATCTCAACCCTATAGAAAACCTTTGGAGGGAGTTGAAAGTCCGTGTTGCCAAGCGAAAAGCCAAAAACATCACTGCTCTAGAGGAGATCTGCATGGAGGAATGGGCCAACATACCAACAACAGTGTGTGGCAACTTTGTGAAGACTTACAGAAAACGTTTGACCTCTGTCATTGCCAACAAAGGATATATCACATAGTATTGAGATGAAATTTTGTTTCTGACCAAATATTTATTTTCCACCATAATATGCAAATAAAATGAAAAAAAAACAGACAATGTGATTTTCTGGATTTTTTTTTCTCAGTTTGTCTCCCATAGTTGAGGTCTACCTATGATGTAAATTACAGACGTCTCTCATCTTTTTAAGTGGTGGAACTTGCACTATTGCTGACTGACTAAATACTTTTTTGCCCCACTGTATATATATATTTTTTTTTTTTTTTTTTTAAGTAGATTAAGCCAATGACTTAATCTACTTAAAATGGGCTAACGTTAGGGTTGGGGCTAACTTTAGAGTTGGAGCTAACGTTAGGGTTGGGGCTATGGTTGGGATTAGGGTTAGGGGTGTGTTATGGTTAGGTTTGTGGATAGAGTTGGGATTAGGTTTAGGGTTATGGTTAGGGTTGAGATTAGGGTTAGAGGTGTGTTGGGGTTAGGGTTTGAGTTAGAAATGGGGGGATTCCACTGTTTAGGTACATGAGGGGCAAACGCGACATGGCGCCACAATTGATTCCAGCATATTTTGTGTTCAAAAAGTCAAATGGTGCTCCCTTCCTTCTGAGCCCTGCCACATGCACCAAACAGTGGCCTTTCCCCACATATGGGGTATTGGCGTACTCAGGAGGAATTGCACAAAAAAATTTTGTGGTCCAGTTTCTCCTGATACCCTTTTTTGTGTGGGGCTTGGACCGAGCCATCTAATAATAGTAGGAGCAGTGTCCTGCTATGGACTGTTCCCCTCCTTCCCCACAAACCTCAGTGGCCACCACCTCTCTTCTATAGTTTATGGAACAGCTCTCGTTTTGTGATCTATGAAGAGTGATGAACTCTACAGCTAGAGAATATACATGCTATTTCCTCACTCACCAAAATTTCTCTCGTATTGATTACTTCCTCATCTCCACACAACTGATTCGATTCCCCAACACTTAAGCTCTAACAGACTCCAGCCCTTGGACATGACACTGGAGATTTCCATCCTACGTGACAGAATAAGATTATTTTAAAACCTTCCTCAAGTCCCACTGGAATAACTTTCTAGATGACAACGTCACCAACGTTGATGATGTTCCTTTGCTCTTGGCCACTTCTAAGGCTGTCATGAGAGGCCATATCATCAGTTATCTGTCGTGTAGGAGGAAACTGCATAAAAAGAAATTTGACGCCTTGCATGCCTCACTCCTTCAGACTCAGATAATACTTTCCCTGTCCGCTTCCCCGGATGCACAACAAGCTCTATGGCCAAACATCTTCTGACTCGTTTATACATTCTCAGTCGCACTGGCAAATTCAATTAACCTGAAATAAATTTTACCGCTGGGGAAACAGGACGGGCAAATTACTAGCTACCCTAACCAAAAATAAACAATCCTGCAAACCAGTTATTAAACTAAAAAACCCTGCAACAGGCTTACAGGCTACTAGCCGTGAAGAAATCACACAAATTTTGAGTGACTATTATGAGGAGACTATATCGAGCCTCTCCTGCCAGTCCCACCGCAACTGACTCCTTCCTGAACCTTATTAACCTACCATCACTGACTATTGATCAACAAACAATGTTGGACTCAGAGATCACCGAGGATGAGAGGCAGGCTATATCAGGGGATCAGGGGCATCTAATGGTAAGACCCCGGGCCCTAACGGTTTCTCTGCAGAACATTATAAGATTCTCACCCCTAATTCGGTACCCATTTTGACTAATCTCTTTAATGAAGCCTTTCTCCAGGGAGCTGCTACTGATCAATTTACAGATTCACGCACAATAGTTATTCCCAAGTCTAATAGAGACCCACTATTGCTACAATCTTATCACCCAATCTCACTCCTCAATCACGACTATAAACTCTTGGTGAGGATCCTGGGGAACCAAGTACAGATGCTGCTACCTGGCCTCCTATGTGCGGCTCAGACATGATTTACCCAGGGACGGAGCAGTGTGGTAAATATTCGCATGGCGGTTGCAGCCATGGTCCTGGCTCAAGATGTACCGAGGCCACCTGCAATACTGATGAGTCTCGATGCCGAAAAGGCCTTTGACAAAGTGGCATGGCCTTTCCTTTACGAAGTCCTGGATAGGGGAAATTTCGGCCCAATGTTCCTACAAAATGCTCAATACCTCCATACTAACGTTTATACCCGGGTGTCAGCCAATGGACACGATACGCCAGCAATTCATCTTTTTCAGGGAGTTAAACAGGGATGCCCTCTATGACCCCTCTTATTCAACCTCTCTGTAGACTCCCTGACATAAGTCGCTTATCCATGTTATGTAAATAAAAGCTTATAACCTGACATTAAATTCATCCATTGGTTGTATAAATTATTCTTTTGAAAGTTGAAACCCTCCGAAATGTGGTTTAGGTTAGTAAAATAAATTGGCATCAATGCAGAAACATTGATCATTTAATGGACACAGAATGGTCAGATTTTGGCAACACAAAAGTTTTGTCGCCTGGTCATATAATGCACTCAATCCTAGTTTACATCCTCACCTGTGCTCAGTAAATGATCGGTTAATTAGTGGGTGTGTATAAAAAGAAACCCAGCACCCCAGACCTTCACTTGAGCTCTGACAACATGCCAAACATTCACTCTGTGACCAAAGCCTGGATTATTAAGAGGCTGAAGACCAGATCCACTGCAGAGGTGGCTGGCACCTTTCATGTGTCTCAGAGTCAAGTACAAAGAATTAAAAAAAGATTCGAAGAGACTGGAGATGTGTTTGACAAGCCCAGGTCTGGCAGACCCCGCAAGACAACTGCTCAGGAGGAACGTTTGTTGGTTAGAAAATCCAAAGCAAGCCCCTCTTCCACTGCAGCAGACCTCCAACAGGCCTGGTCACCTCAAGTCCCTGTGTCTACTAGAACAGTTTGTAGGATTCTGTCTTGAAATGGCCTCGATGGTCGAATCAGTGCCCAGAAGCCAGCAATAAACAAAGGGCAAATAAAAAAACCGTGTGGCATTTGCAAGTCCCACAGCCTGCTAAACAGATGGATGCTGGAAAAGTGGCAGAAGGTGGATTTCTCTAATGAATCTTCAGTAGAATTACACCACAGCCGCCGCAAATACTGCAGGAAACCTACTAGAGCCCATATGGATCCAAAATACACCCAGAAAACAGATAAATTTGGTGGTGAAAAGATCATGGTCTGGGGCTACATTCAGTATGGGGGTGTGCGAAACATTTGCAAGGTGGAAGGCAATATCAATAGCCTAAAATATCAAGAAGTATTAGCTACCTCTTATATTCCAAATCATAAAAGGGGTCAAATTCTGCAGCAGGATGGTGCTCCATCTTATACATCCATCTCTACAACAAAGTTCCTCCAGGCAAAAAAGATCAAGGTGCTCAAGGACTGGCCAGTCCAGTCACCACACATGAACATTATTGAGTATGTTTGGGGTAGGATGAAAGAGGAAGCTTGGAAGACAAAACCAAAGAATCTACCGTATTTTTCGGACTATAAGACGCACCGGACCATAAGACGCACCCCAATTTTCAGTAGGAAAATAGGGGAAAAAAAATAATGTGTCAAATGGGGGTCCGTCTTACAGTCCGAATTCAGCTTACCTGGGAAGGGATCCGGCACAGGTGGAGAAGTAGTCACAGGGGTCATTCAGTGGTCCAGGCTCGTGCGGTGGCGGCTCTGTGCTGGGGCAGGTTGGTTGTGCTGGGGCAGCTGCGCTGGGGTAGGGGCAGCTGTGCTGGGGCTGGGGCAGCTGTGCTGAGGCAGGGGCAGCAGTGCTGGGGGGCAGCTGTGCTGAGGCAGGGGCAGCTGTGCTGGGGCAGGGGCAGCAGTGCTGGGGCAGGGGCAGCAGTGCTGGGGCAGGGGCAGCAGTGCTGGGGCAGGGGCAGCAGTGCTGGGGCAGGGGCAGCAGTGATGGGGCAGCAGTGATGGGGCAGCAGTGATGGGGCAGCAGTGATGGGGCAGCTGTGCTGGGGCAGCTGTGCTGGGGCAGGGGCAGCTGTGCTGGGACAGGGGCAGCTGTGCTGGGACAGGGGCAGCTGTGCAGGGGCAGCAGTGCTGGGCAGGGGCAGCAGTGCTGGGGCAGGGGCAGCTGTGCTGGGGCAGGGGCAGCAGTGCTGGGGCAGCTGTGCTGGGACAGGGGCAGTTGTGCTGGGGCAGCAGTGCTGGGGCAGGGGCAGCAGTGCTGGGGCAGGGGCAGCAGTGCTGGGGCAGGGGCAGCAGTGCTGGGGCAGGGGCAGCTGTGCTGAGGCAGGGGCAGCTGTGCTGAGGCAGGGGCAGCTGTGCTGAGGCAGGGGCAGCTGTGCTGGGGATGGGGCAGCTGTGCTGGGGATGGGGCAGCTGTGCTGGGGATGGGGCAGCTGTGCTGGGGATGGGGCAGGTGGGCTCTGCGGTGGTGGCAGCGGGCGGCGCTCTGCGGTGCGGTGGTGGCAGCGGGCTGTGCTCCGGTGCAGGGGCGGCGGCTCCGCCGGCATTTCTTCGCAGCCCGGAGGCCTCCGCACTTCCCTTGCTGGCCGCCGCCATGTTGCGGTGGCCTCCGGGAGCATGGACGCCGGAAAGATGGCCGCCGGTCCGGGGACGGCGCATGCGCGGCATCAGATCTCGTCCCGAGATCTCGGGGGACGAGATTCAAATCTCGGCAATGAGATCTCGTCCCCCCAGATCTCGGGACGAGATCTGAAGCTGCGTATGCACCGTCCCCGGACCGGCGGCCATATTCCCGGCGTCCATGCTCCCGGAGGCCACCGCAACATGGCGGCGGCCAGCAAGGGAAGTGCGGAGGCCTCCGGGCTGCGAAGAAATGCCGGCGGAGCCGCCGCCCCTGCATCGGAGCGCCGCCCGCTGCCACCACCGCGCCGCCCGCTGCCACCAGCCACCAGGTTAGTACCGTGTATTGCGACCCTAAGACGCACCCCCCACTTTCCCCCAAAATTTTGGGGGAAAAAAGTGCGTCTTATGGTCGGAAAAATATGGTAGATGAACTCTGGGAGGCATGTAAGACTGCATTCTTTGCTATTCCTGATGACTTCATTAATAAATTGCATGAATCATTGTTGAACCGCATGGATGCAGTCCTTCAAGCTCATGGAAATCACACAAAATATTAAATATGACTCTAATAGCATCACAACTTCATTCACCAATGTTATGCAACATATATTTGTATTTTAAGTTAATTATTTGTTTGAATATCACATTACTTTCTGTGGCCGACAAAACTTTTGTCTTGCCAAAATCTGACCATTCGGTGTCCATTAAATGATCAATATTTCTGCATTGATGGCAATTTATTTTCTTAACCTAAACCACATTTCGGAGGGTTTCAGCTTTCAAAAGAATTATTTATACAACCAATGGATGAATTTAACGTCAGGTTATAAGCTTTTATTTACATAACATAGATAAGCGACATAACTTCTGTCAGGGAGTGTTTTGCGCCATCAACTGCAGACCCCTACCTTTGAAGGGCTTACGGGGCCCTTCCAGACCTTTGTGGATATCAAAGTTCCTGTGTCAATTTACTAACGGCTTATTGAAATACTTGGGTATGCAGGTGTCAAAACACCCAGCCAAATTATACAAAACTAATAATTCATATCTAGTGATGAGCGAGTATACTCGTTGCTCAGGTTTAACTGAGCATGCTCGGGTATCCCTTTTCTTTTCTGTACTGTTTTGGATTACATGTAGTATTGTGAGTTATTTGTGTGATTTTATATGCTAATTACTGAATAAAATTTGTATTACCGTTTACATTTATCACCTCTGACTCCCTTTCTTTCCCCTGGTTGGTATTGTGGTGTAGGAACCACTGTGTCCGCTAGGGGGGCGCTGTGTGGATGTCCCAAGAGAAAGGATGAATGGCAGAATACGGAATGGCCGTTATGTATCCCAAAGTGGGTGGCTTTGGGATGGAGACTTATGTGTTGGTCAGCAATGATATTGCTGAGGTGTTGTTTCAATGTGTAAGGGAGAAGTCTCCAGGTAACTAGAGAGATGTACGGGCCTGGTTACCTACAAACCCACCCAGGGGGTGTGTTTAAAGCACTGTTGGAAAGAGTGTATAAATGCTTGAAAAACCTGTGATGAGGTCAGAGTCATGTGACCTTGTGGGCGTGGCTATGAACCATATAATGTGGCCAGGGTAGGTCACAGGTGGTGAATGCTTGGACCTGGTTGGTCCAGTGTGGAAGGTCCCGCTGAGATGGGGCTTCCTGCCTGACAGCACGTGTGGACGCTGTGAGTAATGGCTGCAAGTGCCTGAGCGTTCCCTGGAGGGAATGAATGTCTGCAGTATGGAGAAGCAGCCATGAGAGAACCCTGAAGGGGTGAGATATAACTGTGAAACTGAAAAGACTGCGTATTGGACATTGCTAACAGAGTGAAGCTCTGTCATGGACGCTATGCCGTTTATATATTGCTGGTCATGGTTTATGATGTTTAATAAACCGCATGGACTATATTGGTTTATGGAAAACCTGTGCCGGATCTGATTTTGTGGCTGCCAAGCGAGTGATCCCCTACTTAAATAACAGCGCTACCTCACAATTGGTGGAGAAAGCTATGGGCATTGTTGTAGCCTTGTTGCTGGGAGCAACGGAAGAGGACTGCAAAGTCGGTTGCTAAGGTTAACGCTGAGCCAGGAAGGCTGACGGTTGGGGAAGCCACTGCCCGGCTGTGGTTCTGGAACCGTGGGGCGGCCTAGTGAGTAAGGCACTGTCCGGATCGGTGAGCCCAGTGCGGCCATTTCCCCAGGAGAAAGAGACTTATAGGATACCTCTGCGGTAGAGGGGTCCAAGAACCTGCGCGGCCAGCAGGTGACAGTCGTGAAAACCGTGTTGTACTGAGCGGGGTCGGTCAGTGAGAAAGAGACTGGTGATTGATAGGGTGCCTCTGTGGAGAAGAGGTATCCGAGGACCTGTGGGGCCGACACAGGTAATGGACAGGTTCGTGTTGTACTGACCTGGGTCAGTGAGAGAGACTGTGTACCTGGAGGGTTCAGTGAGCAAGGTCCTGGAGGGTCAGTGTTGGGAGATTCTAGGAGAAGAATCGGATCCCTGGAGCGCATGGTATGACCTTGGACTTGGTGAGGCGTGAGTGTTGGGCAGTCTCAGGAGGAGATGGATGTCCTGAAGAGCACCCGCTAAGCCCCTGGACCTGGTGAGGCCGGTGTGTTGGGAAACCCTGGGAGGAGGGCCGCTCCCTGAATAGCACCCGATGCGCCCTGTGTGTTGGACGGTCTCAGGCGGAGACGGAACGTCCAGAATAGCACACAGACAGGACACGAGTTTTGTGTGGTATGTTGGTGTGGCCGGTGTGCTGGGAAACCCTGGGAGGGTCGCTCCTTGAATAGCACCCGGTGCGCCCTGTGTGTTGGACGGTCTCAGGAGAGGAGACGGAACGTCCTGAATAGCACACAGAAAGGACACCTGAGTTTTTTGTATGGTGCTTTCTTTCTTTTTTCAACTCAGCCTGCAGTGGCTCAGTGGGAGTTAAGAAGTTGACAAGTGGCTTCCGGTAACTCGGCGGGGTTACGAAGGGGACAAGCGGCTTCCTGTAACTAGGCGGAGTTACGAAGAGGACACCAGCCGCTGTGTGTGAACAGCAGCTGGTGGTGTCGGTGATCGGTGACAGCAGGAGCTGTGGTGGTGCCATCAAGGACTTGTGTGGTATCGTTAAAAGACAAACTGTGTTGTGTGACCTGTGGTCTGAGAAGACCGGTATAACTGACATGGGGAAATCCCGGAAGGGGGCAGTGGCCCAAACCGGGGTGGTAGCCCAAAAGGGGGTGGAGTCCTAAATCGGGGTGGTAGCCCGAAAGGGGATGGCGTCCCAGAAGGGGGCGGTGACCCAAATTGGGGTGGTAGCCCAAAAAGAAGTGGCGTCCGAGAGGGGGGCGGTGACCCAAATTGGGGTGGTAACCCAAAAAGGGGTGGAGTCCCTGGAGGGGGTGGTGACCCAAATTGGGGTGGTTCAGGAAATGGCAGCACTGGTTGCCTCAGTGGGTATGTCTGGGGAACCGCAGTGTGTCTGTATGAGTTTTGAGGAGTGCGGCATGTATTTTCCGTATAATGACGGGCCACAAGTGTGTACCGTGATGCTGCACCAGGAAGGAGTTTCTGGTAGACTGGACTCAGAGTCAAGTGACTGTTGTGAACTCATTTTCTGGTTTACCTCTGGCTTCTGGTGAGGGTGGTGGAGCTGGATGTTTTGACAGAGGAGTCGTGAGTTCTCCATCCGGGCTCCCTCTAGTGGTAACAGTAGGTAATGAAGCTGATCTAAATGGCAGAGACCTGCCACCTGAGGAGGAGGACTGTGAGTGGACATCAGGAGTCTTTGACTGGATTTAAGACAGCCGACTCCCTAATTTTGTGCTGGCGATTTTTTTCCTGCCCTGAGTGTTGTGAGTTCATTTTCCCCTTCACCATTGAGGTCTGATGAACTCCCTCTTCTGGTGAAGGAAGGTAGTGAGGCTGATTACAAAGCACCTGAGCAGAATGATGATGACTGGGTGACTGGAATTGCTGACTGGATATAAGGCAGCCGACGCCCTTCTTCCTTGCGGGTGATTTCTCTGAGGGATTCTTGGAGACCAGTCTGATTCCTGCTCCTCAAAAGCTAAGTTTTTCTGCTCTGCTTTTTGCAATTGTGTTTTGGTTTTGTTTTGCTTTGTTTTTCTGATTTCTGCCTTTCCTTGCTGGGTGAGCTGAATTCCTTTTTGCTCTGTCTTCAGAAAATACCTGAGTACTGATATAGTCTTTTTGAAGCCTAGCGTCTTCAGGGCTTTTTTCCCTATCAGTCTGTTGACTTTTGTTTTTGAGAGGGTTTTGGCGGATTGCAGACAGCAGCTTTTCTATCCTGTCCTATATAGTTAGCTTGGGCCCAATCATTTGCTCAGCCTATCTTTCTATCTGTGTGTTTTTTCATCTTGCTTCACCGTCATTATTTGTTGGGGGCTGCCTATTGCTTTGGGGTCTGCTCTGGGGCAGTTTAGATTTCCCTTTCTGTCTTTAGGCTATGTAGTTCTCCGGCTGTGATCGAGGGGTCTAGGGCACCGTAGGAACCCCCCACGGCTACTGCTAGTTGTTGTTAGGTTCAGGGGTCTGCAATCCGATAGTTGCCAACTTCTCTGGTTTTCTGGACTTAGCTAGTATTTCTGTTTTTGCCTCCTACGGTGACTCATTCATAACGCCTGAGGTTCTGGTTTCCAGTTCTGTTCCTGCCTTCTCAAGCTAAGTGTGCTCTGCTATTTTTTCACATGAGATTTGGTCTGCTTACTCAGTTTTTGTGGTCAGCCAGCCCCGGCTGGGGCTGTGCTGAATTCCCATTCTTATGTCTCTGTTTGCTTTTTGTCCCTGATCAGATTGGTATATTCTGAAGACAGAGCAAAAAAAGACCAGAGTGCTGATATAGGGAATTGAAGTCTAGTGACTTCAGGGTTTTTGTTATCAGAAAGTGTTGGGACATTTTTTGACAGGGTTTTGTGCGAGATTGCAGACAGAATCTTTCCTTTCCTGTCCTTTCTAGTTAGTGTGGCCCCATCGTTTGCTCAGCCTATTTTTCTATCTGTGTTTGTGTTTTCACCGACAATACATGTTTGGGGGTTGTCTATTGCTTTGGGGTCTGCTCTGGGGCAGTTTAGATTTCCCCTTTTCTTGCTTTAGGTTTATTTAGTTCTCTGGCTGTGACAAGGCATCTAGGATCATCGTAGGTACGCTCTACTGCTAGTTGTGTGGATAGGATCAGGGGTCTGCAATCCGCTTAGTTACCAACCTCTCTGGTTTTCTGTGGCTTAGCTTGTTTTTGTTTTTCCTCCTCGGTGACTCATTCATAACAGGTGACTGTGACAGGAACGCCTCTCGTTTTGTTCTTTGACCGAGAAAAATGCCAGGGTTCGCTGTAAACATGGGGTCACGGTTAACTATGCAGTAGACCAAGTAATGTTAGAGGGGACCAAAGGTGGTGCGTGCCAAGGGGGCGGGATACCACGTGACTTAGTCTATGCCTTGGAGAGGGGCCGGGACTTTGTGTTGTTTGATGATGCATGGTCGAATGAGGGAGACGTTTCTACTGTTGGATTAACAGACGTTGAGACGGTGACGCCACCTAAAGTGGACAGGTCTGATGTAGAAGTGACTGGAAGAAGAAGTACATCTGCCCAACTGACGGACCTGACGTCTCGTGATAAGACAGATGGTGGGCTGGGAGATAAGGTGAGTGGAGCGGACACAAGGTCAGAGGGTAACTGGAGGGTTGACTCAGATGATCGGCGTGACTCAGACTCTAGGGGTGACTGTGGCTTTGAGAGAGAGAGGGAGCACAGACTAGATGACCTAGAGAAAGAAGTCTTCGAGCTCAAAGGTCACCTGGCATCGTGGCAAGGTCTGAATAAGTCCCTCAGAGAAGAGGTAGGAGTACTAACAGAAACTGTAAGAGGTCTTCTGCGGGAGAAGAAGTGGGACGAAGACTTACAGCGGCCAGGCCTGAATGAGGAACAGTGTGAAGACAAAAAGAAACTGAAAAGTATGGAAGCAGAGGTGATTCATTTGCAGACGGAGCTTGCTGCTGCAGAGTGTGCTGAAAAACAAGCACAGCAGGAAAGAGATGAACTGGCTGATGTGATTGCCAACAACAGAGGTGAAGGTGCTCTGGCTTTGGAAGAAAAGAGGCGGTTAGAGTCTCGCATTGTTCAGCTTGAAGAAGAAGTGGAGGAAGAACACGGCAACGTTGAATTAGCCAATGACAAGCTGAGAAAGGCCACACTTCAGGTTGACCAGATGGATGCTGATCTGAAGACAAAATGTAGTAATGCTCAGAAGAATGAGAGTGCCCATCAGCAATTAGTTTGCCAGAATAAGGACCTAGATGCAAAGGTTGCACTACTGGAGGAACAGCTTGATGCAGAAATTAAAGTGCTAGCAAACAAGTACGTCGTACGGAGAAAAAACTGAAGGTTGTACGAAGGCAAATGGATGATGAAAGGCGTAATTCTGAGCAGTACAAAGGCCTGGCAGAGGGAAATGATGTGCGTCTGAAACAGTTGAAACGACAGGTGGAAGAAGCAGAGAAAGAGGCTCAACGTGCCAATACGTTGCACCGTAGATTACAGTGTGAACTGTGAGGTTAATGCACTGAAAAGTAAACTTAGATGTGGTGGGGTACCATTTCTTACAAGACGCTTAGATAGAGAAAGGATGGTGACTAACCAGTGTCTGACGACACAGACAGACCGTGACTGGGGGGTCAAAGCCAATGACCGATATTCTGACCGCTGGAGGCGGGAGAGGTCTAACGTAGGAACAAGGCCGTATAACAGATGGAGACGGTTCTCTCGACCTGTGGGGCAAGGTGTAATGAGTCTCAAGAGCTTGATGTAAGGTTGTGTGTTTCAACCCCACAAGTTTGAACAGAGGGGAGAGGTATGTGGTGTAGTAACCACTGTGTCCACTAGGGGGCGCTGTGTGGATGTCCCAAGAGAAAGGATGAATGGCAGAATACGGAATGGCCGTTATTTATCCCAAAGTGGGTGGCTTTGGGATGGAGACTTATGTGTTGGTCAGCAATGATATTGCTGAGGTGTTGTTTTAATGTGTAAGGGAGAAGTCTCCAGGTAACTAGAGAGATGTGCGGGCCTGGTTACCTACAAACCCACCCAGGGGGTGTGTTTAAAGCACTGTTGGAAAGAGAGTGTAAATGCTTTAAGGACCTGTGATGAGGTCAGAGTCATGTGACCTTGTGGGCGTGGCTATGAACCATATAATGTAGCCAGGGTAGGTCACAGGTGGTGAATGCTTGGACCCGGTTGGTCCAGAGTGGAAGGTCCTGCTGAGATGGGGCTTCCTGCCTGACAGCACGTGTGGACGCTGTGAGTAATGGCTGCAAGTGCCTGAGAGTTCCCTGGAGGGAATGAATGTCTGCAGTATGGAGAAGCAGCCATGAGAGAACCCTGACGGGGTGAGATATACAGTTAGGTCCATATATATTTGGACAGAGACAACATTTTTCTAATTTTGGTTCTAGACATTACCACAATGAATTTTAAACAAAACAATTCAGATGCAGGTGAAGTTCAGACTTTCAGCTTTCATTTGAGGGTATCCACATTAAAATTGGATGAAGGGTTTAGGAGTTTCAGCTCCTTAACATGTGCCACCCTGTTTTTAAAGGGACCAAAAGTAATTGGACAATTGACTCCAAGGCTATTTCATGGACAGGTGTGGGCAATCCCTTCATTATGTCATTCTCAATTAAGCAGATAAAAGGCCTGTAGTTGATTTGAGGTGTGGTGCTTGCATTTGGAAGGTTTTGCTGTGAAGGAAACATGCGGTCAATGGAGCTCTCCATGCAGGTGAAACAAGCCATCCTTAAGCTGCAAAAACAGAAAAAACCCATCCGAGAAATTGCTACAACAATAGGAGTGGCAAAATCTACAGTTTGGTACATCCTGAGAAAGAAAGAAAGCACTGGTGAACTCATCAATGAAAAAAGACCTGGGCGCCCACGGAAGACAACAGTCGTGGATGATCGCAGAATAGTCTCCATGGTGAAGAGAAACCCCTTCACAACAGACAACCAAGTGACCAACACTCTCCAGGAGGTAGGCGTATCAATATCCAAATCTACCATAAAGAGAAGAATGTATGAAAGTAAATACAGAGGGTTCACTGCACGGTGCAAGTCACTCATAAGCATCAAGAATAAAAAGGCTAGACTGGACTTTGCTAAAAAACATCTAAAAAAGCCAGCACAGTTCTGGAAGAACATTCTTTGGACAGATGAAACCAAGATCAACCTCTACCAGAATGATGGAAAGAGAAAAGTATGGCGAAGGCGTGGTACAGCTCATGATTCAAAGCATACCACATCATCTGTAAAATACAGCGGAGGCAGTGTGATGGCTTGGGCATGCATGGCTGCCAGTGGCACTGAGTCACTAGTGTTTATTGATGATGTGACACAGGACAGAAGCAGCCGAATGAATTCTAAGGTATTCAGAGCCATACTGTGTGCTCAGATCCAGCCAAATGCAGCCAAACTGATTGGTCGTCGTTTCATACTACAGATGGACAATGACCCAAAACATAAATCCAAAGCAACACAGGAGTTTATTAAAGCAAAGAAGTGGAATATTCTTGAATGGCAAAGTCAGTCACCTGATCTCAACCCAATTGAGCATGTATTTCACTTGTTAAAGACTAAACTTCAGACAGAAAGGCCCACAAACAAACAGCAACTGAAAACCACAGCAGTGAAGGCCCGACAGAGCACCAAAAAGGAGGAAACAGCGTCTGGTGATGTCCATGAGTTCAAGACTTCAGGCAGTCATTGCCAACAAAGGGTTTTCAACCAAGTACTAGAAATGAACATTTTATTTACAATTATTTAATCTGTCCAATTACTTTTGGTCCCTTTGAAAACAGGGTGGCACATGTTAAGGAGCTGAAACTCCTAAACCCTTCATCCAATTTTAATGTGGATACCCTCAAATGAAAGCTGAAAGTCTAAACTTCAACTGCGTCTGAATTGTTTTGTTTAAAATTCATTGTGGTAATGTCTAGAACCAAAATTAGAAAAATGTTGTCTCTGTCTAAATATATATGGACCTAACTGTAACTGTGAGGCTGAAAAGCCTGCGTATTGGACATTGCTAACAGAGTGAAGCTCTGTCATGGACGCTATGCCGTTTATATATTGCTGGTCATGGTTTATGATGTTTAATAAACCACATGGACTATACTGGTTTATGGAAAACCTGTGCCGGATCTGATTTTGTGGCTGCCAAGCGAGTGATCCCCTACTTAAATAACAGCGCTACCTCACAGTATACATGTATTTATGCTGTCTAGCAGTCGCAAATCATGCAGCTCTGTCGACAAACACTAAATCCTCGAGCACGCTGAAATATTCAGAGGACACTTGAGCATGCTTGGGAAAACCCAAGCAACGAGTATACTCGCTCATCACTATTCATATCTTAAAAACTTAGAATCTACCCTAGTCAAATGGAAGGATTTTAACTTGTCATATCTAGGCTGAGCCAACTTAATTAAGATGATGGAATTCCCACATCGCCTCTACCTTGTCCATACTCTCCCAATCTATCTAGCTCCTAAGGCCAGGGTCACACCACCGATGAATACGGACGAGTGCTTTGCGATAAAATATCGCATAGCACTCGGACCAGTATTCATCTATGGGGCAGCTCCCATCACCGTTTTTTTCCTCAGCCGTATTCTACGTGAGTGAAATCGCAGCATGCTGTGATTGTCACCGACACGCCGCCGAGTCTCGGCTCACTCGCACCCATATAAGTCTATGGGTGCAAGTGACACAACACACATCACTCGGATATTATCTGAGTGCAGTGTGATACACGCTGACCCCGGCAATGAAGGAGATGGAGAAATTAGTTTCTCTGCCTCTTCTGCAGCTGTGCTCCGAACCTCTCTGTGCGAGAGGCTCAGAGCACAGTCGCATGACACTCAGCTCTCGCTCGCAGCAGAGCAGGAACCGAGAGCCATTAGCATATCGCATTCGATGCTCTCGCATCCGATGCCATATGCTAGTGTGACCCCGGCTTAAGGAGAAAAGCGGATTAACTATCTGTATGGCTCAATCATCTGGGAGAGAATAAAGCCTTGTACAGCCTTTAAAATACTCCAACAATCAAGTGGAAACAGGGGGATAACTTTCCCTGACATTAGACACTATAACTTGGCATCTCTGTACAGGGTGGTGGCCTGGAATGGGGTCTTACCCCGGGACTGGCTCTCCCTGCTCTTCTATATCTCCCTTAGGCTAGTTTCACATTAGCGTTTTTTTGCGCAGCGCATCGGGCGCATAAAAAACGCAAAGAAAAACGCAAAACAAATGCGCGTTTTTTTAACGTCATGCGCACGCTGATGTGTAAAAAAAACGCAGCGTTGTTTGCGTTTTACATGCGTTTTTTGCATGCGTTGGCGTTTTTTATGCGCATGCGTTTTTAAGTGTGACGTTTTTTCCATTGTCTAGAGAACATTCTAGACTTGTTTAACTCAAAAACGCATGCGCAAAAAAACGCAAGCGTGCGCAAGACCATGCGCACGCATGCGTTCCCATAGGCTCCAATGTGGTGTTTTTGCGCATTCCGTGCGCAAGCGTGCGCATGCGTTTTTTTGACGAGACAGGGCGGAACCAAAAATGCAACATGTTGCGTCTGGCGCGCCTGGCGCAAAAGACAAAAAAACGCATGCGCACGAAAACGCAAGTATGCGCAAGACCATGCGCACGTCATGTTAAGTATAGGTGCGCAGTGCGCATGCGCACGGGTGCGCACGATGCGCTGCGCACAAAAGCGCTAATGTGAAACCAGCCTTATACTGAATTGCCGGTTGAAGTGCGAGCTAACCCACATTTAAAGTCTACATGGAGGGCGTGGCAGGAACTACATTGACACTGCCAGCTCTCTCCCTGGATGTCTCTTCTTCTTCCACTTATTGGTAACCCCCACTTTCAGGATGGGCACTCTCATCCCGTCTTCTGCCAGTGGTACTCTCAAGGTATAACATCTATAAGGCCTGTTTCACACTTCAGTTTTTTGTGTCAGTTAAAAGCCGCCAAAATGGCGGAAAGCGGATCCGTTGCTAACTGATGTGAATGGATGCCACCGGACCGTTTTTTGACGGATCCGATGAACGAAGAATTTTAAAGGAACCGCAGCCAGGGAAGGAGAGAGAGAGAGAGAGAGAGAGAGAGACAGAGAGAGAGAATTTTTTCTGTTCGCCAGAAATGATTTCAGGGTTAAATTTCCAGCTGACTTCATTCCTCCGGGCATGCGCACAATAAAATGCGGATCCTGCAGCAAAAAAAACGTTGCATGGTCCGTCCAGGCATGTCGGCGGATGCAAAAAAAATTGACGGATCCGCAAAAAAACGGATCCAACGGATGGCCATCCGTCAAGATCCGCCGGTAATGCAAATCAATGGGGAAAAAAACGGATCTGCCAAAAAAAATGGCGGATCATTTTTTTTTTTTTTGCAAAACGGTGGATTTTGACTGATGGTCAAAAACGGAAGTGTGAAACAGGCCTTAAGCACTTAGTCTACCCCGAGGAATGACGTATATACTCAATGGAGGAGTTGAAATATAAATATCCCACTGTCATGCCCCCTCTATTCCAATATCTGCAAGGTAAAAGCTATGTATCAAAAGTATAAACACATCTACCTGAATATGAATGGAGACCATCCGTGCTTAAATGGTTCACTAAATCTAATTCGTCATCTGGCCAAATAGCCACCAATTACAAATTCATCCATGTAGCCAAGGATTCTGAACAATTACAATTTCCATTAACAAAATGGCAGACTGAAGACCCGAGCATGTCCTGCAACACTATTCGGAAAGTTCTAAACCAAGCCTACAAATTCCTCCCTTCAGCCCGTTTTCTAGAAATGAGATTGAAAATCTGTCATGGCTGTTACCTGACTCCGCAAAAGGGTCACATAGAATGGGGCTGTACACAACTTCTAAAAGTTTTAAATGCCATTCCCCAGAAGCCAACTTGTTTCATTGCTTGTGGGCATGCCCAGTCATTAGACAATTTTGGGAAAGAGTATGACAATACACTGCCACACATCTGACAAACTTTGTTCCTGACGAACCCTTAGGGGCCATATTTGGATACCTAAAACCAGATAACTACACCTGTTCTCCAGGGGCCCATAAACTACAGCATTTGGTGGCGGCAGCCGGTGCTAAGGCCCTTTTACAGACATGGATCCACGACCATGCCCCTCCGTTCAAAATCTTTCTAGACAAGCTGTCATTCTTGCTTCAAATGGACTGGGTTGAGGCCTCTTTACATAAAGAGGGAAGGGTGCAGACATTTTTCAAAACTTGGGAAAGCTTCAACTCCCTGCTCCCACAACGCATACAGAGTGATGTTAAGGCTGTGTGCACACACTGCGGATTGTGGTGCGGATTCATCCGCGCGGATTTTGTAAAATCCACAGGTGAAACCATAGGTCAAAAGACCTGCGGTTTTACCTCCGGATTGCTCTGTGGTTTTGCCCTGTGGTTTTTCATCTCCTCAATGGAGGAGATGGCAAACCGCAGCAGAATCCGCAGAAAGAATTGACATGTCATTTCTTTCTGCGGATTGAAAACGGGAGATAATCCGCGCGGAAAATTCCGCACCGTCTGCACTGCGGTTTTTGATTCCCATAGGGAATCATGGTACTGTACACTGCAGCAAAAAACTGCTACGGGTCCGCAGTGGCCAAATCCGCTGCGGAACCGCAGCAAAATCCGCTGCGTGTGCACACAGCCTAAGACCTGTTTTCAGAAAACGGTTGGGTAACAGGAGCAACTTCTACTGGGGAATGACACTCGTCCAATTATGTAGCTGGGTGAATTGCTGCGGAGAGACTCTTTGGAGGGGGGGGGGGGGGGGGTTGGGGTGTACTTTAATGTCGGTGGGTCCTGATCTTAATGTTGGACACATGTGCTGGATGTCTGATGGGTAAACATTATGCTTGTTTCTGACACCCCCTCCCTTTTTTCCCTTCCCCGTTTTTCTGTGTTTATCTAGATCTATTGCTCTGTGTACCAATGCTGATGTATTTGTTATATATGCCTCAAACATTATCTGCATTAATATATGTATGAAAAAATTTTTTGCATTCAATAAAAACAAAGATAAAAAAAAAAAGTGAAAAAAGTAAAATGTTCATTTTTTCCTTCCACATTGCTTTAGTTCTCGTGAAGCACCTAAAGGGTTAAAAAAACGTTTTGAATGTGGTTTAGCGCAGTTTTTAGAATGGTGTCACTTTTGGGTATTTTCTGTTATATTGACCCCCGAAACTCACTTCAAATGTGAAGTGTTCCCTAAAAAAAATGGTTTTGTAAATTATGTTGGAAAAATGAGAAATCACTGATCAACTTTTAACCCTTATAACTAACAAAAAAAATTATGTTTCCAAAATTGTGCTGATGTAAATTAGACATGTGGGAAATGTTATTTATTAACTATTTCTTGTGATATGACATTCTGAGTTAAGGGCGCAAAAATTAAAATTTTGAAAATTGCAAAATTTTTAATTATTTGCCAAATTTTCATTGTTTTCATAAATAAACAAGTCATAGCAAAGAAATGTTATCACTAACATAAAGTACAATCTCAATCAGTGGGATCCGTTGAAGCGATCCAGAGCTATATCCTCATAAAGTGACAGTGGTCAAAATTGTAAAAATTGGCTTGGTCATTAAGTACCAAATTGGCTATGTCACTAAGGGGTTAACCCCTTCATGACCCAGCCTATTTTGACCTTAATGACCTGGCCATTTTTTGCAATTCTGACCAATGTCCCTTTATGAGGTAATAACTCAGGAACGCTTCAACGCATCCTAGCGATTCTGAGATTGTTTTTTCGTGACATATTGGGCTTCATGTTAGTGGTAAATTTAGGTCGTTAATTTTTGCGTTTATTTGTGAAAAAAATGGAAATTTGGTGAAAATTTTGAAAATTTTGCAATTTTCAAATTTTGAATTTTTATTCTGTTAAACCAGAGAGTTATGTGACACAAAATAGTTAATAAATAACATTTCCCACATGTCTACTTTACATCAGCACAATTTTGGAAACAACATTTTTTTTCGTTAGGAAGTTATAAGGGTTAAAAGTTGACCAGCAATTTCTCATTTTTACAACAAAATTTACAAAACCATTTTTTTTTAGGGACCACCTCACATTTGAAGTCACTTTGAGGGGTCTATATGGCAGAAAATACCCAAAAGTGACACCATTCTAAAAACTGCACCCCTCAAGCTACTCAGAACTACATTCAAGAAGATTATTAACCCTTCAGGTGCTTCACAGGATCTAAAGCAACATGGAATGAAAAAATGGACATTTTAATTTTTCCAACCAAAATTTTCTTTTAGCATCAGTTTTTTCATTTTCACATGGGTAACAGGATAGAATGTATCCTAAAATTTGTTGGGCAATTTCTCCTGAGTACACCGATACCTCATATGTGGTCATAAACCACTGTTTGGGCGCACGGCAGGGCTCAGAAGGCAAGGAGCGCCATTTTACTTTTTGAATGGAAAATATGCTTGAATATCTAGCGGTTGCCATGTCACGTTTGGAGAGCACCTGTGTGCCTAAACATTGGAGCTCCCCCACAAGTGACCCCATTTTGGAAACTAGACCCTCCAAGGAACTTATCTAGATGCATAGTGAGCACTTTGAACCCCCAGGTGCTTCAGAAATTGATCCGTAAAAAAAAAGTACTTTTTTTTTTCCACATAAATTTTATTTAGCCTCAGTTTTTTAATTTTCACATGGGTAACAGGATAAAATGTATCCTAAAATTTGTTGGGCAATTTCTCCTGAGTACATCGATACCTCATATGTGGTCATAAACCACTGTTTGGGCACACGGCAGGGCCCGGAAGGGAAGGAGCGCCATGTGACTTTTTGATTGGAAAATTAGCTCCAATCGTTAGCGGACACCATGTCTCATTTGGAGAGCCCCTGTGTGCTAAACATTGGAGCTCCCCCACAAGTGACCCCATTTTGGAAACTAGACCCCCGAAAGAACTTATCTAGATGTGTGGTGAGCACTTTGAACCCCCAAGTGCTTCACAGAAGTTTATAACGCAGAGCAGTGAAAATAAAAAATCATTTTTTTTTTGCTCAAAAAGGATTTCTTAGCCCGCTATTTTTTATTTTCACAAGGCTAACAGGAGAAATTGAACCACAAAAGTTGTTGTGCAATTTGTCCTGAGTACAACGATACCCCATATGTGTGGGGGAACCACTGTTTGGGAGCACGGGAGAGCTCAGAAGGGAAGGAGCGCCATTTTGGAATGCAGACTTTGATGGAATGTTCTGCGGGCGTCATGTTGCGTTTGCAGAGCCCCTGTGTGCCTCAACAGTAGAAACCCCCACAAGTGACCCCATTTTGGAAACTAGAACCCCCAAGGAGCTTATCTAGATGTGTAGTGAGCACTATGAATCCCCAAGTGCTTCACAGAAGTTTATAAATGCAGAGCCATGAAAAAACATAATATTTTTTTTTCCTCAAAAATGATTTTTTAGCCCGCTATTTTTTATTTTCCCAAGGGTAACAGGATAAATTTGACCCCAAAAGTTGTTGTCCACTTTGTCCTGATTACACTGGTCCCCCATATGTGGGGGGAAACCACTGTTTGAGCGCACGGCATGGCTCAGAAGGGAAGGAGCGTCATTTGATTTTTTGAATGGAAATTTAGCTCCAATCGTTAGCGGACACCATGTCGTGTTTGCAGAGCCCCTGTGTGCGTAAACTTTGGAGCTCCCCCACAAATGACCCCATTTTGGAAACTAGACCCTCTAAGGAACTTATCTAGATGCATAGTGAGCACTTTGAACCCCCAGGTGCTACACAGAAGTTTATAACGCAGAGCCGTTAAAATAAAAATATTTTTTTTCCTCAAAAAATGATTTTTAGTCCACTATTTTTTATTTTCACAAGGGTAACAGGATACTTTGGACCCCAAAAGTTGTTGTCCAGTGTGTCCTGAGTACGCTGGTACCCCATAAGTGGGGGGGACCACTGTTTGGGCACACGTTGGGGCTCGGAAGGGAAGTAGTGACGCTTTGAAATGAAGACTTGATGGAATGGTCTGTGGGCGTCATGTTATGTTTGCAGAGCTCCTGATGTACCTAAACAGTGCAAACCCCCCACAAGTGACCCCATTTTGGAAACTAGACCCCCCAAGGAACTTATCTAGATGTGTGGTGAGCACGTTGAACCCCCAAGTGCTTCACAGAAGTTTATAACGCAGAACCGTGAAAATAAAAAATCATTTTTTTTTCCACAAAAATAATTATTTTAGCCCCATGTTTTTATTTTCCCAAGGGTAACAGGAGAAATTAGACCCCCAAAGTTGTTGTGCAATTTTTCCTAAGTACCCTGATACTCCATAAGTGGGGGTACACCACTGTTTGGGCACATGTCGGGGCTCGAAATGGACGGAGCACCGTTCGACTTTTTGAACGCAAAATTGGCTGGAATAAATGGTGGCTCCATGTCGCGTTTGGAGACCCCGTGATGTGCCTAAACAGTGGAAACCCCTCAATTCTATCTCCAACCCTAACCCCAACAAACCCCTAACCCTAATCCCAACCCTAATCATAACCCTAACCTCAACCCTAATCCCAACACACCCCTAATGAAATCCCAACTCTAACCCTAACCACAAGCCTAACCATAATCCCAACCCAACCCTTAGTCCAACCCCAACCCTTAGTCCAACCCCAACCCTTAGTCCAACCCCAACCCTTAGTCCAACCCCAACCCTTAGTCCAACCCCAACCCTTAGTCCAACCCCAACCCTTAGTCCAACCCCAACCCTTAGTCCAACCCCAACCCTTAGTCCAACCCCAACCCTTAGTCCAACCCCAACCCTTAGTCCAACCCCAACCCTTAGTCCAACCCCAACCCTTAGTCCAACCCCAACCCTTAGTCCAACCCCAACCCTTAGTCCAACCCCAACCCTTAGTCCAACCCCAACCCTTAGTCCAACCCTAACCCTTAGTCCAACCCTAACCCTTAGTCCAACCCTAACCCTTAGTCCAACCCTAACCCTTAGTCCAACCCTAACCCTTAGTCCAACCCTAACCCTTAGTCCAACCCTAACCCTTAGCCCAAGCCTAACCCTTAGCCCAAGCCTAACCCTTAGTCCAAGCCTAACCCTTAGTCCAAGCCTAACCCTTAGTCCAAGCCTAACCCTTAGTCCAAGCCTAACCCTTAGTCCAACCCTAACCCTTAGTCCAAGCCTAACCCTTAGTCCAACCCTAACCCTATTTCTAACCCTAACCCTAGCTCCAACCCTAGCCCTAACCCTAATGGAAAAATAAAAAAAAAAATATTTTGTTTTTTTATTATTTGTCCCTACCTATGGGGGTGATAAGGGGGCGGTGATTTACTTTTTTTTTTTTATTTTGATCACTATGAAAGTTTATTATAGTGATCAAAATAAATGAATGAATGTGCAGCGTTGCAGATTCAATTCGGCGCACTGCTCATGCGCCCGCCATCTTCCAAGATGGCGGCGCCCACGACGCTGGACGGCGGGACACCGGGACGGATAGCGGGAGATCGGAGGCACAAAGGAGGGTGAGAGGGGGTGATCGGAAGGCTGAGGGGGTGATCGGAGGGCTGGGGGGGCGGAGGGAAGCCGTGGGGGGCCAATTATGACGGCGGCTGCCAATCGGTGCCGTCAGACGGTGGCGGCAGCCGATCGGTGCCGTCAGTCGGTGTGGGGGGGGGGGGGGTGTCGGGTCTCGGTGTCCAGCCATGGCCGATGCTATTTCAGCATCGGCCATGGCTGGATTGTAATATTTCACCAATTTTCATTGGTGAAATATTACAATCGCTCTGATTGGCTGTTAAAAGTGAAACTGCCAATCAGAGCGATCGTAGGCATGTGGGGGCTAAGCCACACCCCCAGGTGTTAACTCTGAAGGGTCCTTTGTGTGCGGGTCGGGTGACCTTTCAGTGACCCCGGTCACCCGACCCGCAGGGGGGCAATCAATTCATGACGCCACATAGGCGTCATGGGTCGTATTGTCACGACTTTTTATGACGCCTACGTGGCGTCAAAGGTCGTGAAGGGGTTAAATAATAGTTGAATTATTATCATGTTATTAACTGTGCACGGTTTTCTTGAATATACGCAAGCTCGGCTTAACTGATGGCTGAGCTCCTGTTGTAACAGCCAGGTGACAGCATGGCCCCTGGCTGTTTAACTCTGTAAATGCTGCTGTCAATAACATTTAAAGGGTTGTAAGAGGGAGGGGGCTTCCTTTCTCAGCCGATCAGCACCCTCACAAGGATCGCAAGGAGCCAGTTGGTGTCAAATACTGACCTCTAGGTCAGACAAGTACAAGGGCCTGCTACACCCAGCCAGAAGCAGGGTCTAAAAGGTGTTCTGTCATTGTCAAAATGACAGGTGTAATGCATTGCAAGTCATCTGTCTTGCAATACACTGAGCAGTGATAAAGAAGTAAAAGTTGAAGCCCCATGAAGAGACTTCGGAAAGAGAAAAAATATTTTTTTTTTTTATATAGAGTTCTACAAAATAATGAATGAAAAATCCCCTGAAAAAACATTACACCAATATATAAGCATATTTTTGTAAGTTGTAAGTACACATAGCATACCCCCGAGAAAGCCCACGCGAAACGCGCGTGGGGGCTGCACACACAGGTTACTACAGTGGAGACTATGGGTAAGGGCTTTATTTGGCACTCTCAGTGATATTATTGTTCTCTTAGGCTGTGACCAGACTTGCGAGAAACTCACACAAGTCTCGCACTTCAATACCCGGCATTGCCGCCGGCACTCAGATCGGAGCATTCAGCTGCATATATTTCTATTTCAGTGTGCAACCCAGTAAGTGACACATTGCTGGAATCAGGGTTTTTCCCCCACATCATGCTGCTCTCAGATGTGGTACCAAAAACTTGGTGACAGATTCCCTTTAATTCTTCTGATCTGGTCGCCAGTCAATGCAACTTTGGTGATGACAAACATCTTACTATTTGATCAAAACTGAATGCAGCAGCCATTTAAGAATGCAAAATGTTGTGTTTTATCACACATGGAGCCTGATTCATCTAAGCTTTTATGCCAATATTCTAGCGTAAAATGTTTTGACAAGTAACATAATTTTGGTAACTCGAGGCTACGCTAAAATTTTGCGACTTTTGGCGTTCTCATGCTATTTTCACCCAGCTCCAACAAAATGGGTGGAGCTGGGATTGGATGGGGCGCAGCAACCACCGCTAGTGAGATTCATCACAAACAGTGGTGTTTGCTCTGCCACAAATCTTACGTCAGCAGGGACTGGAGGAGGATTTCTAGCAATGTGCCCACAGAGGTATACACCGTCCCTCTTGATGCATAAGGAATGTCTGACTCCAGCATACCTCATCAAGACCGGAGTGAAAACCATGTAGCGAATTGTCCCTTCCCTAAACATGGCAAATCACAGTTTAATGCATGAGGTTTTGATGCAGCAGTTTTTCAATGTGTGAATAATTACATTCATGGTTAGTGGTTTAAGAAACAATCATTATACCAACCTGGTGCACAGAAATTTCCAGCCTCCGCAGATAAACCATTCCAGCCCTCTTTTTTTTCGCCTTATCCTGGCTCTTGGTAAAGTGTGATAATCGCTTTCGTCATTCTCAAAACCTTCTTCTGACATCATGAGTGGCATTTCATCCAGGGGAGATGCTTCATCTTGATACCTGACAAAACAGGTTTACAGCTATTATAATCAATTGGCATCAAAGGTGCAAGCTTCACATGAAGACCCATTATTTTTTAATAAGACAGAATTTTTCTCTGCCTACCCACCATTCATTCTGTGGCAGGCGACTTCCATGCGGCAATAGAAGCAAATACAGGTAATGGAAGATCCAGTTCCAGAAGTTAGAGAATAAGATAAAATTGCACTTTATTTCATCTTCAATAAAATCCCCTAGCAAATTAAAAAATACAGGGAAACAAGTGGCCTACGCGTTTCAATCCCCAATTGGTTCTTAATCATAGCAAAGTATGATACATAGTTTGACATTTATATGTGATCCACCACACCGGACATAAATCTGTTCAAACAGAAATCCTTCTAACTAGTAACACCCATCAATGGTCAGGAGATGTAACAGTATGATTAAACTAAATGAAAAATACCTCCAATTAGAAATGCAGTACAGTTCCTCTGATTAGCTATGTCACTTACACCATGTGCAGGGCACTGGAGTCGTTTAGGTATCCATAGTTACGAGAACTCACATAGTGACAGTTATTTGTTAGTGGTTGTAACCATGGATACTTAAGCTACTGCAATGGCCTGCACATGACGTAAGCGACATAGCTTATCACAAGAACTAGGCTATATTTCTAATTAGAGGCATTTGCTAATATTAATATTACACCTACTACATATTGGGATAGGATCTTGGAGATGGGCTGATATAACCACTTAAGTGAGATCTGTAGTTTAAACATAATATAATTCGCTCTGCGTTGAGCGCTTACACCGGAGTGTCCATGTAAATCTCTGAAATACGAGATTCAGACGGAACCTCTGGCAGAAGATTCCCAAAAAATGAGGTAGATGGAGACACTGTGGATGCCGTCTGACCTGTGATCTGGCGGAGTCTGTCTTTTTAGGATTGCATGAAAGTGTTGACAGCCACTAATTCTCTTTTATGGTACGTGTAGTGCAGCCTACATAGATGGACATCACATGAACGACATTTCACTGTGTACACTACATGTGTAGTATTACAATTTATGTATGACTATGTGATACAAGGAATTGTATCTTGTTGGAAAGGTACTTGCTTTATACAGATTGCAGCGTGTGCCTCCACACTGGTACGAGCCTCTGGTGCTAATAAGCCATGTATTCACAGAGGAATCGGGATCCGGGAACATGGCAGGACAGAATAAATTACCAATGGAAGTAGATTTTTTTGCAACATAATTTACTACCTTTTTCAAAATATTCATGGAAAGTTTGTCATGGTTTGGTATAGGTAAATACTTTTTTGAAAGACTAAACTATATAGGAATAGTCCTTACTGTAGGACGTGAAAATATAAGTGACTTATACTTATTTACTAAAATTATGACTTTTATGGGTATTTTTGATTCCATCAGAAAGGTAATCAGTTTGTGTTTTCGTGACAACTTTAGATTTAGCATAATTGATGCATTTTTCATAGTATCGATGTTTTCTGAGGAGTTTTTCAATAATGTGACACTCAAATTATAACTGGATGCTGTCATTGACCACATCAAGCTTAAATTCTCCCAGTAGAGTAGAGGTGCTTAGATAAACTATTCCTAAAAGTATTTTGGGGCCAAAGTAGAGGACACAAGTAGTAGCTTGGCTGAAGTTGCGCCTCACCGAGACAAAATTGTGGGGCAATTTGATCATCGATGTGGAGGCGTTTTAGCCACATGCAGTTGGTCACACCCTTAAGGGAGACCCCACTCTCACTGGCACATTCTTGGTTGCATTTTCCTTGGCATTTATACCGTATATTATGCATCAAAAGGTCTTACTGTACGTCATTGCTGGCTGTTAACTTTTGGAGCTGGCAAATAGACCTGGATTTTCTGAATGTACCACCAGCTTTGTACTACAGTCTGAAGAGAATTCATTATTATTGGTACTTTACAGAACTTAATGAATTTGGCACATCTGGAGGTTCTCCGTGCGCTAGAATAATACCTGGAGCAGATTTCTATTATAATTTAAACCACTTTCTGGTGTACAGAATAGTGAATCTCGTGGGCATCAGCTGGCCATGTCACCTCAACTAAGCCCACCCAATGGTTTTCTAATGTGCCAGACTGGCATAGCAACTCAAAGTTGACAAAAAATGGCGACTTTTGCAAGCCATTTTTCAAGAGTAAAAGTCATTATGAATTCGCCTCCTCCATGTTTTTCAATTCCTTGCTATTTTTAAGATCTCTGGATAAGGATAAAGGGAATAAGTTAGGGGAGCGTTTTAAACATAACATTCCTAGTAAAGATCCTCACTTTTGTGAAGATTCCCGATTTCCTTAACTCCCATGTAGCGCCTTTGTTTAGGCTCAGATAAAGAGGTTCCACAGCGCTGATCCTAATACTACATTTCCTATGGTTCTGCTCTATCATATTCCAGAAACTTGAATTATATACACACTTTATAAAATCTTTTTAGCTCTTTAGGCAGACAGGCAGCTTCAATACACAGAAATTGAGTTCTGCAGTGCTCAAAAAAATAAAAAAATATTCAGGATTGAGAGTCCTCAGTAGTTGATACCTTTTAATGGCTAACTGAAAAGATGGTAACACATTGCAAGCTTTCGAGACTACTCAGGTCTCTTCATCAGGCTAGACTAATACAAAATCTGAAGTCACATATTTATGCACAATACAGCCTGTATTGTGCATAAATATGTGACTTCAGATTTTGTATTAGTCTAGCCTGATGAAGAGACCTGAGTAGTCTGGAAAGCTTGCAAAGTGTTACCATCTTTTCAGTTAGCCATTAAAAGGTATCAACTACTGAGGACTCTCAATCCTGAATATTTTTCTATCTACTGGCTAACACGGTACAAAGATATACATCTTTCCTGTATCAAAAAATAAAAAGTCACTCTCTGCCATTGTGAAAAGGGCTATTCTTGGTGTGGCGCAGTTTTATATATAAATCAATTATTACCCCTCAAATTTCTTTGTAATGTTGATTCATACCAAAATGTCCACCGTTCTTAGATCTCCCTGGTGGACTCCTTCTCAGTCTACTCTTCTAACAAAACCGTTGGCACTACCCTTTGTAAACCGGAATGGTGCACAAGTAGGATCCCAATCCGTGAATATCAATACATATAAACTTGGCACACACCCAAAGGATGATGTTGCAAAAATGGTGATTTTAATAGATGGCAGTACATACATAAACGTTTCGGTCTATGACCTTCATCAATGTACGTTAGAATGTACTGTGAGCACTTTGTGAATGGGTTTTAAGGAAAACCAATGCTGCTGGGAGGTAACTATAGCCGTCCCACGTGCAATTTTGTGGCGTGTGGATGCGGTATCCGCCGCGGATCCTATGCCGCCATAGGATCCGTGGCGGATACCGCATCCACACGCCACAAAATTGCACGTGGGACGGCTATAGTTACCTCCCTGCAGCATTGGTTTTCCTTAAAACCCATTCACAAAGTGCTCACAGTACATTCTAACGTACATTGATGAAGGTCATAGACCGAAACGTTTATGTATGTACTGCCATCTATTAAAATCACCATTTTTGCAACATCATCCTTTGGGTGTGTGCCAAGTTTATATGTATTTATTCCTTCTCAGTCTAGTCTACAAATTAAGTAGTGTATAGCCTCCTATAGCTGGACTTGCAGCTTCAGGGTGGTTAATTGTGCTGGGTAAAATGCACATGCCAACACAACCCCAGTACACAATCAAAACCCAAGACAGAAACAAAATTAAAAATTACCCTACTGTAACTACACAAGTAAAAAAAATAGTCTATATAAATAACATAGGGTACTTGGTAAACACCGTTTTTAATTTAAAAAAAAAAAACGTAAAAGCAATCCCACCAACGTCAAGGTGTACTACAATCGGGATGGTCCTAATCTCTAATATTAAAACCTTACCATGCGTCATAGTGATGTCCTGTGTGAATAAGAGCCAAGCGGAACCGGGTCCCAAACACGGACACACAGGTAGTGGGTAACTTTGTAAATCATAGAATCATAGAATCGTAGAGTTGGAAGGGACCTCCTGGGCCATCTGGTCCAACCCCCTGCTCAAAGCAGGATTCGCTAAATCATCCCAGTCAGATGTCTGTCCAGCCTCTGTTTGAAGACTTCCATTGAAGGAGAACTCACCACTTCTCGTGGCAGCCTGTTCCACTCATTGATCACTCTAACTGTCAAAAAGTTTTTTCTAATATCTAATCTGTGTCTCCTCCCATTCAGTTTCATCCCATTGCTTCTAGTCTTTCCTTGTGCAAATGAGAATAAAGTTGATCCTTCTACAATGTGACAGCCCTTTAGATATTTGTAGACAGCTATTAAGTCTCCTCTCAGTCTTCTCTTTTGCAAACTAAACATTCCCAAATCCTGCAACCTTTCCTCATAAGACAGGGTTTGCAGACCGGTCACCATTCTGGTCGCTCTTTTCTGAACTTGCTCCAGTTTGTTGATGTCTTTTTTAAAATGTGGTGCCCAAAACTGGACACAATATTCCAGATGAGGTCTGACCAAAGAGGAGTAGAGGGAAATAATGACTTCACGTGATCTAGACTGTATGCTTCTGTTAATACATCCTAGAATTGCATTTGCCTTTTTTGCTGCTGCATCACACTGTTGACTCATATTCAGTCTGTGATCTATTAGTATACCCAAGTCTTTTTCACATGTGCTGTCACTTAGCCCTATTCCTCCCATTCTATATATGTTTTTTCCATTTTTATTGCCCAGATGTAGTACTTTGCATTTCTCCCTGTTAAAAACCATTCTGTTAGTTGCTGCCCACTTCTCCAGTTTATTTAAATCTTTTTGAATCCTCTCTCTCTCTTCTCTAGTATTAGCTATCCCTCCTAGCTTTGTGTCATCAGCAAATTTAATCAGTTTACCCTCAATTCCTTCATCTAAATCGTTGATAAAGATGTTGAACAATACAGGGCCCAGGACAGAGCCCTGTGGTACCCCACTTGAGACATTCTTCCAACTGGATGTGCAGCCATTTACGACCACTCTTTGGGTCCGATCACTAAGCCAGTTATGAATCCACCTAACAGTTGCCTTGTCCATTCCATACTTAGCCATTTTTTCAATAAGGATTGTATGAGAGACTTTGTCAAATGCTTTGCTGAAGTCAAGATATACTATATCTACAGCATTTCCTTGATCCACCCAATCAGTGATTCCATCATAGAAGGAAATTAAGTTAGTCTGACATGACTTATTAGTTACAAACCCATGCTGACTCTGTTTAATCACTTCATTCTTATCCAGGTATTGACATACATGTTGTTTAATAATTTGTTCAAAGATCTTTCCTGGTATAGAAGTCAGACTCACCGGCCTATAGTTACCTGGGTCCACCTTCTTCCCCTTTTTGAAGATAGGAACAACATTTGCTCTTCTCCAGTCTTCTGGCACTTCTCCTGTTCTCCAAGAATTTTCAAAGATTATAGAGAGGGGTTCAAAAATTTCTTCTGCTATCTCCTTCAGTACTCTGGGGTGTAATTCATCGGGACCTGGAGACTTGAATTCATTTAGGCTAGCTAAGTGTTTCCTCACTATCTTTCTGTTTATAGATATCCTGGATTCTTCTATTCCCTTAATAGGACAGTGAATAACAGTTGATGTAATACCCAGCTCAGAGGAGGGGAGACCACACTCTTACCTGCACTAAATGCAGAATCCTAAAACTAAACTGAAAAAAAAAGAACTGTTGGTATGCGTGCAAAATAGGAGAATGTTCACACTGGCCATAAAACAGACAAAACCCAAGATAGAAACAAAACGACAAAATACCCTGCTGTCAGTATATAAGTAAAAGCAATTGTGCATATAAATAACATATGGCACTTAGTAAAAAACATTTTTGATCACTAGCTGTGTGTCCATGTTTGTGACCGGGTCATGCTCAGCCCTTTTTCACACAGGACATCACTATGACACATGGTAAGGCTTTAATATTAGCCGTTAGGACAATCTCGAACTTGGGTACACCTTGACACTGGTGGGATGGCTTTTATGCTTTTTTTTTTTTTATCAAAAACGGTGTTTACTAAGTTCCCCGATATTATTTATATGCACTATTGCTTTTTCTTATTTACTTACAGCTGGGTATATTATCATTTTGATTCTGTCTTGGGTTTTGTCTGTTTTATAGCCAGTGTGAACATGATCCTATTTTGCATGCATACCAAGTTGTACTCCAGTTCATTTTTTTTTCCTTTTCATCAGTTAAGCCAGTACGCAGTGTCTGGAGCAGGGGTAACCAACCTGTGGCTCGGAAGCCACAAGTGGCTTGTGGACACATGTTGTGTGACTTTTTACAATCAGCCAGCTTGATGTATTAACACCAGGTTTAGCAAACAATTATGAGAATTCCTCCAGATTGTGACATCTTTGCGGAAGCCTTTACAGAAAGGATGATACTGCCGGCTAGAGGGATGCTTGAAGTTGGATGCTTGAAGTTGGCTGCAACAGTGTGGCAAGTGTGCTTGATGCAGGAGACATTATCATGTAAGTCATCATATATTCATTACAAGTAACAAAATCATGGGAGGAGCTGTGTCCCCCAATGAAGACTCTGAGAAACAGATTTTACGGTAAGCAACCAAAATCCTGTTTTCTCTTTCGTCTCATTGGGGGACACAGGAACCATGGGACGGACAAAAGGAGTCCCTGGGGTAGGAGAAGACAGAAACTTCCTTCAGGTCGGAGAACTCACCACTGCCGCCTGCAAGATTCTTCTGCCTAGGCTGGCGTCCGCTAAAGCATAGGTATGGACCTTATAGCACGGATGACCATGTGGCAGCCTTGCACAACTGCATGGCTTGTGCCCTATTGTGTACCGCCCGGGTTGAATGGGCCTTGACCCAGCAGGGGACACCCTGTCCTTCACCCGGTAGGCTTCCAGATTTGCTATTCTGATCCAGCGGGCAATTGTTGCCTTAGAGGCAGGCAAGCCTCTTCTCACCTCATTGGGGATAACAAAGAGCGAGTCTGCCTTCCTGAAGGGAGCTGTAATGTCCAGATAGACCCTTATCGCCCTGACCAGGTTTAACTTATTCAAAGAACGCTCCAGAGGATGGGATGGATCATGACAAAATGACAGAAGGATTATATCCTCGTTCAGGTGGAAGGCCGATACCACCTTGGGAAGAAAGTTAGGAGGCGGCCGCAAAACAACCTTGTCCTGGTGCATAATTAAGAATGGGGGGCGACAGGACAATGCCGCTAATTCTGAAACCCGCCTAATAGAGGTGATGGCTATGAGAAATACAACCTTCCAGGACAATAAAGACATGGGAGCTTCCTGGAGGGGTTCAAAGGGTGAATCTGTCAAGGCTTCCAAGACCAGGTTAAGATTCCATGGAGCCACTGGGGATCTGTAAGGAGGGGCTGCATGTGCCACCCCTTGCAGAAATGTCAACCTGTAAACGGGAGGCCAAATTTCTTTGAAAAAGAATAGAGAGAGCAGATACCTGGCCTTTCAAAGAACTTGGGACCAGACCGGCATCTAACCCTGCCTGGAGAAAAGCTAGGACAGATGGTAGGGAACAGGGCATAGGTGTGATGTGATTAGACTCACACCAGCCAAAATAGGCCTTCCAGGCTCAATAATAGACCCTGGAAGAGGATGGCTTCCTAGCCTGGATCATTGTATTAATGACTCGATCCGAAAATCCCGCTGCTCTCAGTATTGTGGTTTCAACGGCCATGCCGTCAAATTGAGCCACCGAGAATTCGGGTGGTTATACGGCCCCTGAGCCAGGAGTTCTGGTCTGTCGGGGAGTCTCCAGGGGGTGCCTGCGAGAAGATTGATCATTTCGGCGAACCAGGCCCTCCTGAGCAAGTACGAGGTGATCAACATGACCGGCACCCCTTCCGCCTTGATCTTCTTTAGCAGTCTTAGCAGGATTAGAAGGGGAGGGAACAGGTAAGGGAGTCTGAACTGTGTCCAGGGAATGACCAGCGAGTCAACCCCTATTGCTAGAGGATCGTGGTATCTTGAGACAAACTGTTGGACCCTTCTGTTCTGTTGCGACACCAGAAGGTCCACGTCTGGAGTCTCCCATAGCCGGCATATCTGACGGAACACGTCCTGATGTAAGGACCATTCTCCTGCCGCGAGCACCCCCCAACTGAGGAAGTCGGCGGCCGTGTTGTCTGTGCTGGGAATGTAAACTGCCGAAATTGCCGGAATTGCGGTTTCTGCCCAGTTGAAGATTCTGGATACCTCGGCCAGTGCACGGGAACTCCTGGTTCCCCCTTGGTGATTAATGTATGCCACCGCTGTGGCATTGTCCGTTTGAATACAGACTGGCTGGTTGTTGAGGCATCTTTCCCAATGTAGGAGTGCTAGAAAGACCACCCTCAGTTCTAGAATGTTGATTGATAGTTAGGATTCTTGCCTTGACCATCGTCCCTGGACCGTCAGGTGACGGAATACCACACCCCAGCCCAGGAGACTGGCATCTGTAGTTACCACCTGCCAGTGGACAGGGGGAAAAGGCCGTCCCAGATGAACAAGGGGGGAGGTCAGCCACCACTTGAGGGACTCCATGGTCTGAATGGAAGGGAGAAAGGGGCGATCCAGCGAAGAGATGGACCTGTCCCACTGAAGGAGGATGGTCCTCTGCAGTATCCTGGAATGGAACAGGGCAAAGGGTATTGCCTCTGAGGCTGCCACCATCCTCCCCAGGACTCTCATGGCAGTGCGAAAGGATAGAAGCCGGAATTCTAACAGAGAGTGAATTCCCTGCTGGAGGGTAATCTACTTTCTTTCTGGGAGAAAGACCCTCGAGTGGCGCGTGTCAATTATCATTCCTAAGAATTCTAAGCATTGTGTTGGCGTTAGGTGAGATTTCTCCCTGTTTACGATCCAACCAAACCGGGACAGCGTGTTTAAAACCACCGCTAGGTTTTCCTGAGTGAAAGAGGACGCTTTGACGAGAATATCGTCGAGATATGGTACTAATATTATGCCTCTGACCCTTAATATAGCTACCATCGCTGCCATAATCTTTGTAAAAATTCTGGGGGCTGTTGCCAGCCCAAATGGCAGGGCCACAAACTGGAAATGCTGCTTATGAATAGCAAAACGTAGAAACCTTTGATGTCCCTAAAAAATGGGGACGTGCAGGTAGGCATCCCGAATATCTATGCAACATAGGAATTCCTGATCCTCCATTGACGTAATTACCGACCGAATTGATTCCATCCTGAAATGGCGTAAGCGGACCCATTTGTTTAGCCTTTTGAGGTCTAGTATGGGACGAAATGAGCCATCCTTTTTTGGTATCATAAATAGGTTTGAGTAAAAGCCGGTAAAACGTGCCTGCTCGGGAACGGGGATGATTACTCCTGCGTTGAGGAGAAAGTCGATTCCCGCAAAATACGTAGAGCCATAGCAGCGTCTTTTGGAGGTTGCGATAGAAATGGTCTTGCGGAAGTGCAATGAAGTCTATCTTGCATCCTGTGGATACTACCCTCCTTTACCCAGATATCCTCTACTGAACTCTGCCAGACATCTCTGAAGAGAAGGCGGCCTCCTAGTCTGGGAGAGGTACTGGGAAAGGAGTTGGATTCCCTGCCGGCGTCAGGCTGAAGTGGCTCTGCTCGTCTCTGACCTGGTAGCTCTGCTGTTGGAACTGCGGGAATGCCATGAAGGGGTGGCCCGAAAGGATACCCTCCTCCTACCTCTAGGTGCTTGCGACCACTGTGGGCCTTGAGCATAAGCGCCTGTTGCTGGGGTACGGCGAAAGGGCTGAAAGGGCTGAGCCCTATGTTTGAAAACATATCGACGAGGCTTGGCCTGAGGGAGAAGGGAGATTGTACCCCCCGCTGCATCCTTAATGATTTGATCTAACATTGACCCAAAGAGTCGGGCACCCTGAAACAGCAGATTGGTCAATGATTTCTTTGAGGACAAATCAGCCTGCCAAGCCTTTAGCCAGACCGTCCGCGGGACGGCTACCACGTTACTGGATGCTTGAGCTGCGCAAGACGCGACATCCAGGACTGTTGATACCATATACCTCCCGGCATGAGAGATTTGATCTGTGAACTCCGCCAGTTCCGCTGGTGGTGACCCGGCCAATATGCCCTGTCTAAGCTGTTTGGCCCATTCTGTAACGGACTTAGCTACCCAGGCTGAGGCGAAGGCTGGACACGATGTAGAGGCTGCTGCCTCAAAGGCGGATTTTGCCAGGGATTCTATCCTATCATTGGGATCCTTTAGGGCTGCCCCACTGGCGAGTGGGAGGACTGTATTGGTAGAGAGTCTAGTCAATGGTGGATTCACCGAAGGTGAGGCGGTCCAGTTGGCGGTGAGATCTGGAGGGAAAGGATATAGAATCCCAAAACGACTTCCCCTCTGAAACCGCCTGGTTGGGTTTTCCCTTTCCCTGGCCAACACTTCCTCAAAATCCTTGTGGGAGGCGAAGACCCTAGAGGGGGACTTATGACGCTTAAATGAAAAAGCCTGATCTTTAGGTTTTGATGTGGCGTCCCCAATGTTAAAGGTCTCATTGACTGCGGCAATGAGGCCCTGAACCATATCCTTGACACCCTGGGACTGTTCTGGCCTGTACTCAGAACCCTCCTCTGAGTGTGTCTCTGATAATACCTCGCCTGATTCCGGGGATGAGGACCGGTAGGAGGAAGACGGCCAGAGGAATTCTGGCGGTGAGATGGAGTGAGAAGGGGACCTGGGTTGGTGGTCCTGTCTAAACCTTTAATGGCCTCTAGAAGGCCCAAAAGGAGGCTCCTTTGATGCTCCTGTGTCCACTGGAGTCTGAAATGGCAATCTGTCAAGCACCGTTACCAAGGTCTGTGATACCTTGGTAAGGTCGGCCACGGACTTAGATAAGGAAGAGGCCCATCCTGGACACTCACTGTCTCCCGTGGCGATGGATGGCCCCTGGGCGGCAGGCAGGGTGGCTTCCTCCTGCTCCAGGGATAATGCGAGAGCTCTGACAGGTAAGGCGGGGGGGATGCACCTGCTCTCTAGCGTAGGTGACACCGTGGGTCTGCTACAATCTGAGCAGAGTGGCGAAGACTGACCTGAAGGAAGCATGACATTGCATTTGGTACATACAAAATATTTGACCAAGGTCGCTGAAGCGGATGAGGAGGAGCGGGACTGCTCTCCCTTGGGCATACTGACAAGCTTTACCTGGTGCCGACTGTTGGGGGTAGAAAAGGGAGTGAGGGAGCAACCTGTAGTGCAGTACTCACATACCCACGACCTGTGTCCCCGCTCTAGCTGCCGCCCGAAGGCTGAGGGAGAGAAAGCGAGGTGAACAGCCCCCGCTGCCTAGAAGCTTTATGAAATCCCTGCCCGGAAGCGGTGGGCGGGGCCCTGCTCCGGCCTCCTGGAGCACCAAGATGGAGCTGGTACAGGAAGAGGAAGCCGAGGGGTGGAGTCTGCTGCAAGCCGGAATCTGGTGTCGGTCGTGTTGGGCTCCTGCTGGCGCCCAGGGCCATAACGCTGCCATGGGAGGAGGCTGGAACCGCGCTGCACCGCGCGCTTGAAAGTAAGTGTTGGCTCTTAAACTAAATATAAAGCCATGGGCTGCAAGCCCGAGCGCTGATTAGAGTGATCACATTCAGCAGGCGGCTGGTGAGCAGAATATCAAACGCTGCAGCCTCTTACCTCCAGTTCACCCCATAACAGGGGTCGGTTATCTGCATGAAAAGATTGCTGTCCCAAACCTTTTCTGCAGGGCGTCTCTCTCGATCATCAGGCTCTGGTGGGCGAGTGATGGGAGACGAAGGTCAGGACCAAGAGCGGCCATCTGAACACGTGTCCTGTGTAAGGGGTTAGGGTCCTGCCAGTGGGATTCATGAGGATACGGGGTGGCAATACATGCTGTACTCATAATCCCAATGTGGGAATACAGATGTAGCAGATCTACTCTGTATCCCTCCATGGTTACCTGAAAAGGAACGACGCACATTGAGGTAGGCATGGGTCTGTGAGAGACCCCTGTCCACCTCCTGCTGACACTAAGCAAAACTGATTGTCCTACAGCCGGTCGGAGGGGTGTATACTGCGGAGGCAACATTTTTTTCATGGCATAGTGTCAACCTCCTAGTGACAGCAGCACACACCCACAGTTCCTGTGTCCCCCAATGAGATGAAAGAGAAAAAGCATGCGCACTATAGGCTAGTGGTGTTGAACGAATGACACGCATGCCAGATGGGGCACGCAGAGCCCTCCAGATGGGCGTGCGCCATTTCCTCAGTACTACCACCGCTGCCACTCTCCTGTGCACATGCACCATCTCCTCAGCACGCGCATCATCCCATCAAGCCGCGCACATGTTGACAAGGGTAAGTGTGGTGGCACTAGTGCTGAGGGGGTGGTGCGCGCAGAGGAGAGTGTCAGTGGCGGTATTATGGAGGAGAAGGGGCACGCCAGCCCACCATTAGCACTGTGATATATGAAGCGTCCAGAGCTGCAGGGCAACGGCAGAGGTGAGTTTTTTGTTTTTTTGTTTTTTTTTAATATAGGGCTATTAAACGGTATGGAGCACAATGTGGAGCCATTATACATTACAGAGCAACATTTTGGGCCATTATGTAGTATGGAATACCATGTTGGGTCGTTACACTGTATGGAGCATCTTGTGGGGCAATTATACTGTATGGAGAATCTTGTGGGGTCATTATATTTTATGGAGCATCTTGTGGAGCTAAGTATGTCTACATATATAGTAATGTATGAAAGACCTACCCAGCTGTGTGGAGGAACTATTTACCAACATGAAAAAGTTATTCCAAAATGAAGGTGTCAGAAGAAACTTCAATTTTATTGATGATCTAGTCTTTGAGCTGTAACTGGCAAGTTCATATATCACACATGGTACATAGTGTATTTCTAACCGCCCACACGTGACAAGCAGCGATAGTATCCATAACTATAACTTATAATCTCAGATACTTGCACACGTGGTCAAAAATGTAGGCACCCTTCGTTTAATGATAGAAAAACCCAAAATGATCACAGAAATAACTTGAATGTGACAAAATAATGAATCAAAAATCTATGAAAATTAACAAAAGAAAGTCAGACATTGCTTTTCAACCATGCTTCCACAGAATTTAAAAAAAAATAAAATTCATGAAATGGGCCTGGACAGAAATGATGGTACCCCTGAAAATAATGTGACAAAAGGGACATGTTAAATCAAGGTGTGTCCATCACAGTTGTCTACAATCTTGGAATCAGTGAGTGGGCCTGTATATAGGGCTACAGATACTCAATGTGCTGTTTGGTGACATTGTGTGTATAACACGCAACATGGACCAGAGGAAGCGAATTAAAGAGTTGTCTCCGGAGATTACAAAGAAAATTATAGTCAAACATGTTAAAAGTAAACGTTATAGGACCCTCTCCAAGCAGCTTGAAGTTCCTGTGACTGCAGTTGCACATATTAGTCAGAAATTTAAACTCCATGGGACTATAGCCAACCTCCCCGGATGTGGCCGCATGAGGAAAACTGAAGATAAATCAAATAGACGGATAATACGAACGGTAACAAAAGAGCCAAGAAAAACTTCTAAACAGATTAAAGGTGAACTTCAAGCTCAAGGAACATCAGTGTCAGATCGCACCATCTGTCGTTGTATGAGCCAAAGTAAACTTCATGAAAGACGACCAAGGAGGACACCATTGTTGAAAAAAATCATAAACAAGCCAGACTGGAATTTGCCAAACTACATGCTGACAAGCCACAAAGTTTCTGGGAGAATGGCCTATGGACAGATGAGACCAGCATGGAACATTTTGTCAAGGCACATCAGCTCTATGTTCACAGATGAAAAAATGAAGCATATCAAGAAAAGAACACTGTCCCTACTGTGAAACATGGAGGAGGCTTTGTTATGTTCTGGGGCTGCTTTGCTGCATCTAGCACAGGGTGTCTAGAATCTGTGTAGGGTACAATGAAATCTCAACACTATCAAGGGATTCTAGACAGAAATGTGCTGTCCAGTGTCAGAAAGCTTGGTCTCAGTTGCAGGTCATGGGTCTTGCAACAGGATAATGACCCAAAACACATAGTTAAAAACACCCAAGAATGGCTAAGAGGAAAACATTGGAATATTCTGAAATGACCTTCTAGGAGCCCTGTCCTAAATCCTATTGAGCATCTTTGGAAAGAGCTGAAACATAGCCATCTGGAAAAGACATGGAGACAACTGGAGCAGTTTGCTCTTGAGGAGTGGGCCAAATTACCTGTCGAGAGGTGCAGAAGTCTCATTGACAGTTACAAGAATCATTTAATTGCAGTGATTGCCTCAATAGGTTGTGCAACAAAATATTAAGTGAAGGGTATCATCATTTCTGTCCGGGCCTATTAAATGCGTTTTTTGTTGTTTTTTTTTAATTCCGTGGAAGCATGGTAGAAAAGCAATGTCTGACTTTCATTTGTTCATTTTCATAGAATTTTGATTTATTATTACTTTTTTCAGATTCAAGTTATTTCTGTGACCATTGTTGGTTTTTCTGTCATTAAATGTGGGGTACCAACAATTTTGACCACGAGTGTACAATTTCCATTTTTGTATGGTTCTTTACAACTTTCTACCTGATTTATTTCAGTACATACCAAGTTCTTTGAATACAATAGAAAGACAGAATGCTAAACATTATGGAGAAAAATAATTTAAAAAACCATACACGTCCCAAAAAAAGAGGCACAAAATAAATAAATATATATATATATATATATATATATATATATATATATATATATATATATACACACACAATGGACACCTTAGAAGACAATTATGCTTTGCTCCATTTTGCGAGATGTGCACTCAAATTTACAGCTGCAATCTATTGTGAAAAAAAATCCATGCAAAGCTTCATCATGTTTAGCATCATCGACTTCAAAACGCAGCCTTTGAACTGAGATGCAATTTATTCTATTTCAAAAGCAATTTTCCTTTTGTGTAGTAAAATTTTACCTCTGTATTTAAAAACAATAAGACGATGAATAATGGATTTTTCATAGCTGAGATGAGGACAAAGTCTAATTTTCTTTGTAATGTGTGTCTTGCACACTTAATTGGTTTGTCACTCATAGACAATCAAGGCGTCAAGCAATTAACTATAATATAAGAAACTTTTCTAAAAGGAAAGTACTACAAACAAACTACACAAAATGCTGGGAAAGAAGACTTCAAAACTCACAGCATGAACGTTATAATGGTACAATTCTGCCTGCCTGGATGATATATACATCAAGACCAAGACGACAATGCATTTCCCAAAAATCCTCTGTATTTATGTCCCAGGAATTTCCTGCAGTAATGTAGAACAGCTATTGGAAGCTACAGCAAGTTCATGGCTGCATCACTTCCAGGACAGGGGTGGACTAGTTAGCGACTACTAACCAATTCAACTTTTTTCAGTAGGCAAGCAATAAGAACTTTCCTAGGCCCAAAGAGAAAAAAAAAATGGGGCCTTACCCCACTGGATCTCCAAAAAAGTCCTGTGCTGGCAAAGCCACTAGCTACTCATTAACAGCCCAAACATGAAACGTTCAGCAACTGATAGGCTCTGTTCACATCTGCTTTTTGAGTTCCATTGTGGCACCTCTTTTTTCATTAAAAAAAAAAAACAAAAAACAAAGGGTAAACTAGTTGAATACTATTATAGGTAATAGGCCTCTTTGCTCACATTCACACCCGTTCTAGAATGGACCCATATTCCACATTACTCCAGTTCCACTACCTCTCAAAAGGAATAGGGAAACAGAACTACAATATCCGTCACCGACACAGACTCTTTTGTACAGCACCTATTAGGGTAAGTTCACACTAGGCGTTTTTTCAAAGTTTATTTTCTGCAGCAAAACCTGATCTCTAGGCAGGAAAGAAGCTGCAGAGAAAAAGAATGTTTTCCTCAGTTTTTCTTGCATTTTTTGCTACGGTTTAGGCATGCTAGATTTGTCTCTTGTGCATGCTGATAAAGTTTGGTGTTGAAAAACAAAAAAGGCCTATTCTATAAAATCAGGTTTTGGCACAAAAAACGAGGCAAAACATGTTACCACCCATTCATTTTAATCAGTGAAAATTGCTGAAAAGTAACATGCTTCATTGTGTCAAAAACCCCGAAAAGCACAAAATTCTGCTGACGAAAAACCAAACTGTGTGTATGAGATTACTGAAATCTCATACATTGCTGGTACTGTTAAATGCACAAAATAAACACCTAGTGTGAGCGTAGCCTTAAGGCTGGGGTCACACTTGCGAGAGTGATGCGAGAAACCCGTGCAAGTCTCTCGCATTAATACCCAGCACTGCTGCCAGCACTCGGGACCGGAGCGTTCGGCTGCATGCAGCCGCACACTCCGATCTTGAGTGCTGGCGGCAGTGCCGAGTATCGATGCGAGTTCCTCGCATCACACTCGCAAGTGTGACCCCGGCCTGAGGATTTTTCTCATCTTAAAAAGGTTTTCTGTTATATAAAACCCTTCTCCAATGGCTGCAGTTTGCTTTAACCCCTTAGTGACCACCATGTCTGTTTACTGACCCGAGATATAAGAGGATAGCTGTCACGTTGTTGTCACCTCCATCGGGCTGTGTTCGCCATAAACCTGAGGGTCAGGTGTCTGCAGAGGTGAACTCTGGTGGATCGAGGAGTCCTCAACCATGTGTCGTTTTCTGGTGAGATCCAGTGTTGAGAGTCCAGAGGCCCCTCATTGAAAGGGAGTACTGTCACGATTAGAGTTGAGCGAAACGGGTCGAAAAATTTCAAAAGTCGCCGACTTTTGGCAAAGTCGGGTTTCATGAAACGAAACCCGACCCTAGGATGAGGTCGGCCACGAGGTCGGCGACTTACGCGCCAAAGTCGCGTTTCAAAAGTTTGTTTTGCGCTCTTTTTCAGCCAATCAGGATCCACGGACACTGAGGGCAACGTGATGACATAGGCACGGGTCACCACCATCTTTCAGAAGGGCATGCAAGTGATTGGCTTGCTTTGGGGGGCGTCACAGGGGGTATAAAAGGGCGTGCACGCCGACCGCCATGTTACTCATGCTGATCTCAGAATAGGGAGAGCTGCTGCTGATGATGATTTTGTAGGGAGAGCGTTAGGCAGGGAAGAAGACACCAAAAACTGCTTCTGCTGCTAGCGATTTTGCCTGTACAACACACCAGTCACTGTGTGTGCAGTGCAAGGGGAGGCTATATAGTGGTGTATCAGTGGTGTTGGTTGTTGGGCTGCCTTCTAAGGCTTCCTGACATTCCTGCATTGCTGTTTACCCACTGCTCCGCAAACTGCTTTTTTAAAAGCAATCCCAATTTTTTTTTTTGTCCTGCTGAGAAGAAAAAAAACTGCTTCTGCTGCTAGCGATTTTGCCTGTACAACACATCAGTCACTGTGTGTGCAGTGCAAGGGGAGGCTATATAGTGGTGTATCAGTGGTGTTGGTTGTTGGGCTGCCTTCTAAGGCTTCCTGACATTCCTGCATTGCTGTTTACCCACTGCTCCGCAAACTGCTTTTTTAAAAGCAATCCCAATTTTTTTTTTTTGTCCTGCTGAGGTACTGAGCGTGCATTTTTTCACACCATACAGCGGTGTACGCTCCTCACACAGTACCGTGTAACGGCTGTTATCACAGCCACAGTGAAGCTATCAGTGTGTCACTCTGTGAGAATAAAACGAAGACATGTTCCGTTCTTACAGACCTGCACTCTAGGGAGATTCCTATTCTGCCCAATTCTACATACACCTTGTAGTTTGTGATACACTAGCCAATTTCTGCCTGTGACATAGCGCTATGATATTCAGTGGGCCTCACACAATCCATAAGTGTCCAGTGTCCACAAGTGTGTGCAGATATTCAAAATCTCCCTTATCCTCTAGTCACTTTGGTCACAGGCACAGCTGTGCCATCGAGCCTGTCACATAGCGCTCAGATATCAGTGGGCCTCACACATTCCAAAAGTGTCCAGTGTCTACAAGTGTGTGCAGAAATTCAAAATCTCCCTTATCCTCTAGTCACTTTGGTCACAGCTGTGCCATCGAGCCTGTCACATAGCGCTCAGATATTCATTGGGCCTCACACAATCCAAAAGTGTCCAGTGTCCACAAGTGTGTGCAGAAATTCAAAATCTCCCTTATCCTCTAGTCACTTTGGTCACAGCTGTGCCATCGAGCCTGTCACATAGCGCTCAGATATTCATTGGGCCTCACACAATCCAAAAGTGTCCAGTGTCCACAAGTGTCTGCAGAAATTCAAAATCTCCCCTGTCCTATAGACACCTTGTACCTTGTTTTACATTACTATATAGTTTGTTGGATTTTGTCTACATTTCTACCAAAAATGAGGAAGGCTGGTGGAAGAGGCCGTGGAATTGGGCGGGGGTTGGCAGCTGGTAATGATGGTGTTGGTGGTGGATCTGATGGTAGTGGCAAGAGCAAAATAGGACCGAATGCAGGAGGTGTTGAGCCTGCGTCATCGTCTGGCTACATAAGGCCTCGAACGCTTAGTTTTCTAGGAGTTGGCAAACCGCTTTTAAAGCCAGAGCATCAGGAAAAAGTTTTGTCTTACATTGCTGACTCAGCCTCCAGCTCTATCGCCTCCTCTTCTTCAGTTGTAAAAAGTAAAAGCACTGAGTCGTCATTGGAGGCTCATGTTCATGAACCACACCTTTCCTTGTGTCCTTCACCCCAACCAAGATTGAAGGATGACGCAGGCCATACTACTGATTACTCCATGGAGCTGTTTTCACATACCATGCCTGGATTATCAAGTGAAATGGTGAATTACCCAGGCCAAGATGAATCTGACATGGAGTGCACTGATGCACAGCCGCTGATGGATGATTCTGCTGGTACATTCACTCAGAGCACTACATTGTCCTCGCAGTGTACAGAGCCAGATTCTGACCCTGATGAGACTCAGGTGCCCCTTCCCGCACACTATACCACCATACACGGTGACACAGAGGAAGGTGCACATGACATAGAAGAGGAGGTGATGGATGACCCAGTTGTTGACCCAGATTGGCATCCATTGGGGGAAGAGGGTGCTGCTTCCAATAGCTCAGATGAGGAGCATCCACAGCAGACATCGCAACAGCTGTTATCTGGCAGGCCCGGAGCACTCCAAAGACAGGTTCCAAACATCAAAAGAGTTGCTGGACAGCTTGTCCAGAGGGTCAAAAGATCACAGCGTGCTAGGCTGCAAAATGTCTGCCAAAGTAGGAAGAGTGCAGTGTGGCACTTTTTTGAACAAAATCCTCATGATCAGGCCAAGGTTATCTGTAAGAAGTGCGCAAAGACCTTTAGCCGAGGGAAAAATCTGAAAAATTTGAATACCAGTTGCATGCTTAGACATTTAACCAGCATGCACTTGCAAGCGTGGACACAACACCAAACCTCAAGTGCCACATGTGCAACTGATCAAAACGAAGGTAGTCAGCAACGCTACATTGTTTCCCCCACTGTAAGCCCACCGGTTAGCACAGCAGCAAATGTTGAGGTGTCGTTGCAAGGCCACAGCAGTCAGGGAATCCCACTGTTATATCAACGAAAGACTGATTCTAGGCCATCAGAAAGAACACCAACTCCATCACCATCATCAACCCTCTCTCAGTCCCCCCTGTCCACCGCTACTTCCACCATATGCAGCTCTCAAGTCCAGCTCACCCTCCCAGACACTATGAGTAGGTCAAGAAAGTACTCAGTCTCTCATCCGCGTACACTGGGTTTGAACGCCCACATTGCCAAACTAATCTCGTTTGAGATGATGCCCTTTCGGTTGGTGGAAAGCGCAGCTTTCCGCGAACTCATGGCCTATGCAGTACCACGCTATGACCTACCCAGTCGCCACTTCTTCTCTCGCAAAGCCATCCCAGCCCTTCACCATCATGTGAAAGACCGCATTGTCCATGCACTCAAGCAGTGAGCGGAAAGGTGCACCTCACAACTGATGCATGGTCCAGTCGGCATGGCCAGGGCCGTTACGTGTCCATCACTGCGCACTGGGTTAATGTGGTGGATGCAGGGTCCACAGGGGACAGCGGTGGTGGGACAGTGCTGCCTAGCCCACGGTATAGGAAACAGTTGGCTCTAGGCGTTCGACCCTCCTCCTCCTCCTCCTCCAGAAGCGAAAGCTCGTCCACAGAGCGCAGTCGTACGAGCACTCCATCTGCAGCTGCCACTGTTGCACACGAGGTGTCCCCCTATCGAGCAGCTAGTGGAAAGCGTCAGCAGGCAGTGTTGCAGATGATGTGTTTGGGCGACAGACACACCGCCGAGGTGCTGGCCGAGTACTTTCAGCGACAAACTGAGTTATGGCTGGGCAGTGTACATCTTGAGGCAGGCAAGGTAGTTAGTGATAACGGGCGTAATTTTGTGGCAGCCATAGCCCTTTCAAAACTCAGCCACATACCTTGCTTGGCTCACACCTTGAACCTGGTGGTGCAGTGCTTCCTCAAAAATTATCCGGAGTTAACAGCCCTGCTCCAGAAGGTGCGAAGACTGTGCGCGCACATCCGCCGGTCGCCTGTACACTCCGTTCGTATGCAGAAGCTGCAGCGATTGCTCCACCTTCCCAACCACCGCCTCATTATCGACATTGTAACAAGGTGGAACTCCACCCTGCACATGGTGGAGCGGCTGTGCGAGCAGAGGCAGGCCATAATGCATTTGTGGGAGGATACACGGCCAGGCACTTTGAGAGCAGACATGGAGTTGACCGGTGTGCAGTGGTCGAAGCTGAAAGACCTCTGTAAAGTACTTCAGTGTTTTGAGGAATGCACACGGCTGGTAAGTGCCATCCTAAGCATGAGCATCCCACTTATGCGTCTGCTCATGCAAACTTTGACGCACCTTAAGGAGCAGGCTTCTGCAGCCAATGTTGATGAGGAGGAAGAGGAGGAGGGAATCCTTGATGACATTCAGCCATTGTCTGCTCAGGGACCTCTCCTGGACGAGGTGGAGGAAGAAGAGGAGGAGGAGGAGGATGATGGGGATGATTACTTAGGGGAGGAGGATGCATCTCGTGGGGCAAGTGAAAATGTTGGCGTGGCAAGGTCTGGTACAGGGTTTGTGCATTACTGGAGGGATGTGGATTTGCCAGAAAGTGCTCCTCCAACCAGCACTCGCAGTGCATCATTGACACCGGGAACATTGGCCCACATGTCAGATTATGCCTTGCAGATCCTAAAAAGGGACCCCCGCATTGCCAAAATGATGAACGATGACGACTACTGGTTGGCCAGCATCCTGGATCCACGCTATAAAGGCAAATTACAAAACATGCCACAGGAGAACCTTGACCTAATATTGGCTAATAAACAAGCAACTCTGGTAAATCGGTTGCTTGAGGCATTCCCAGCACACAGCAGCGGTGATGGTTCTCACACGAGCCGTACGGGCCGGGGGCAGCTTGGCAGAGGTGTTCGTGGTGCACACAGCAGAAGGGGCGTTGGAGACAGGGGTTTCATGACAATGTTGTCGACTGATTTTTCAAGTACCGCTCACACAACTGGTAATACTGCATCGATGGAAAGTGACAGGAGACAGCAGTTGTCAACTATGGTTACAAACTACTTTTCCTCCCATATCGATGTTCTCCCACAAAGGTCATTCCCCTTTGACTATTGGTCCGCTAAACTGGACACCTGGCCTGAATTGGCACAATATGCCTTACAGGAGCTCGCTTGCCCAGCTGCAAGTGTGCTATCGGAAAGAGTCTTCAGTGCAGCTGGATCAATCCTGACAGAAAAAAAGACCCGTCTGTCAACCCAAAATGTGGATGATCTAACCTTCATTAAAATGAACCACGCATGGGTTTCCAAGGATTTTGTCCCACCTTCCCCTGATGACACATAGGGTGACAGAAAAATGGCTTGCTTTGGTCCACCTCTTCCTGGGACTTGACCTATTTCACCTTTTTTCATCAGCTGAATGTACAAAATCAACATATGCCACTTTCTAAAACTCCCTAACTGTGCTGCCTCCCCCCCCCCATGGCCGGGGTCACCACCTAGCGCACGACACCGTGCGAGTGCCGTTGCCCTGGACAGGTGGGTAGGCCGACTCTTGGGCGCGGGCACTGGCACAGGGTCCTTCATAGTGCAATCAAGTGTCTCTGACGGTGGTGGTGCACACCCGCCGTCAGACACACCGCCGTACTATGAGGGGCCCAGTGTCAGTACCGACGCCCACGAGTGGGCCCCCCTTGCTTGGGCAGGGCCCCAGCATTTGCAATCTTTACCTCTCCCTGCTCCTCCGCTGTGTAGTCTGGGCCGTCAAATCCATACTGGGCCTAACACCGTCTGAGCCTGCCTCCTGATGTATAGACATATATTTTGAATGTGTACGCTATCCATACATGTTATCTGGGGATACGGTACCCTTTCTAACCTTTGTGCAATCACGTGCAATCCATACTGGGCCTAACACCGTCTGAGCCTGCCTCCTGATGTATAGACATATATTTTGAATGTGTACGCTATCCATACATGTTATCTGGGGATACGGTACCCTTTCTAACCTTTGTGCAATCACGTGCAATCCATACTGTGCCTGACACCGTCTGAGCCTGCCTCCTGATGTATAGACATATATTTTGAATGTGTACGCTATCCATACATGTTATCCGGGGATACGGTACCCTTTCTAACCTTTGTGCAATCACGTGCAATCCATACTGGGCCTAACACCGTCTGAGCCTGCCTCCTGATGTATAGACATATATTTTGAATGTGTACGCTATCCATACATGTTATCTGGGGATACGGTACCCTTTCTAACCTTTGTGCAATCACGTGCAATCCATACTGGGCGTGAGAACGGCTGGCGAGCTATTAAGCAAGCTACAGCACCTGTGGTTTGCACACGTAAGTTTTTCATTTTTTCAGGAATGACGGTTAGGCCTAATTCCGGAACTGCGGTTGACCTGCACTTACTGGGAAATCATTGTTCGCGGGTAATAATTGTAATCAGTGTTCCTCATCACTAACGTTGTTCAGCGGGTTATCTGCACCTGTAAGCGACAAACGCTGGCCTTTTCAGTGTAGCGCACATGCAGCCACGGACATGTAAGGGCATGACACACCAGTTATTGGCCAATCTCATGTGCCAGAGCCTCACGTGTCCCTCTAGTAAGCCGGACTCGGACCGCGGGGCATGACGGAGTCTCGTTCGTTAACGGAATTAAGCTTGCAATGTGTGCATCTGTTCTGTAGCTGGCATGGTTGAGGTTTCCCAGGTGGAGTCGAATTTAACCGTAGGCTCCACTCCTGGTGGTGCCCTTCTGGACATTCATTTAAGGTTCAGCTTTGCAACCATACTGCCCACGTAAAACAAACACTTTGCCTTCATGAACGCTGTTTGGAGGGTCATGACTCGTGGGAATAACGCCGCCCAATCAGTTAACCTGCTAGAGAGATCGTTCGTTGCTCCCAAGCATGACATCACACTCCCTTGGAAGAAGGTAATGCCACTGTGGCGACCGTACTCCTGGGGGCGACACAAGTGCACTGATGCCCAGCCACTGCTCGATGAATCTGCTGGTACATTGACCCAGACCACTACATTCCCCTCGCACGCTACACGACCTGAATCTGACCCTGATGAAACTCAGGTTACCCTTCCCATATACAGTTCCATCTTACACGGTGACAAAGAGGAAGCTGCAGATGAAAGTGCAGGTTCGGCCCACCCGCCATCAGACACACCACCGTACTATCAGGGGCCCTGTGCCAGTGCCATCGCCAACGAGTGGGCCCCCCCTGCTTGCTCAGGATCACAGCACTTGCAAAGTTGAAATACTGTGCAGTGAGATGGAAGATGGGGACGACGAGGAGTCCAGACAAGTACAGGGATTCCCTAGCGAGGAGACTTATTTGATTGTTTTCAATGTTGGGACAGCAATTTTTGGGGAGCACTATACTCTGGAGAATGATAGATGGGGCCCACCATACACTGGAACATTCCAAAGGTGGACATCAGACACTGGAGCAGCATTTACAGGGCCCATTATACACTAGAGCATTAGAAATGGGGCCCATTATGTTTGGAGCATTATTTGGGCCCATAAGACAGTGGAGCTTCATCCATGGGGACCAACATATACTGTAGCATTATGTGGAGCTCATCATATACTGTTTCAAACATTATATGGGACCAATGATTCTGTATGGAGAAATAGATGGGCCTCGTCATGAGATGTAAAAAGTGAAGTATTTTTCATTGTACTATACCGCTATTTCTCTGCCGTATCGGAGCATGATGAGTTGTGGTATGTGTTAAAGGGGCGTTCTTTCGCCCAGGGCACATGAAAACCTGCAGCCAGCCCTCCCCCCCCACAACTTTAGCCAAATAACCCCCATTTTTCAGTGCGTAACTTGTATTATGAAGTTAATTAAGGTTGACAAGCTTAAGTAAGAAGAATTGATGCTTTTGGCATTCAAATGGGCACTGTAGGTGTGTTTCCTGTCCTCCTCTCACTGCCGACTTTTATTCCCCATTGACTTACATTGGGTTTCGTGTTTCGGGACGACCCCGACTTTTCCCTATAATCGGACGATCTTGCTCGACCCGACTTTTGGAAAAGTCGGGTTTCACGAAACGAAACTCGACCCTAAAAAAACAAAAGTCGCTCAACTCTAGTCACGATCCATTTTTGGATTTGTGGCCGCTGTGGTTCCATTCAGTTAAAACTTTTTTTCTTTTGGACCATCGGGGCTTAATGTCAGTCCCCCCCTCCTTGGCAATCTGTTACTGCAGTGCTGCTGGGTCAGCTGATGCAGGTGGTGACCACTCCTACCATCCTTTAAAAGGTTACTTGATGCATCAGCTGACTGTTGGTGATACAGTTCCTTTCTGGAGACCAGCCTAGCATGAGCAGCTCTCTGGTGTTAACCACATCTGGTGATGGACATTCAGTTGCTGTTATCTGCAATGTAGAGCTTAGCAACGGAGTCCATAAGCTAAGTTGTTGTTTTTCTCCGTTCCTTACTTGTTTATCACCATCCTCGGTGTGTTATAATCTGTAGTGGCTAGGCTAGCGCCCTACGCCAGCCAGTGCACTGGCAGGGCAGTTTAGGTGACAGTGAGGGATGAGGTATCCTGACAGCGCGCGGGGGGGGGTTGGGGAGACCCGCATAGAGCGTTAGGTTAGTGCAGGGACAGGCTCAGGTTGGAGATCAGGTGGTGACCATCCCTCATTCCCTATTGGTAGGGCCTTCCTCTCACCTATACCATCCCCATTGACTGACCATCCGTTGGGTCATGTCAGCATGTGACAATAGCTTTCCCCATCAGGTGAAGATGCTGCAGCAGCTGTCAGCTGCACACTATAGCTCACATCCTGATTCATCAGTCAAAAACTGTGTTGGCATCGACCATGGCCATTTAACCCCTTAGATCAGTGTAGTCGTAGATAAGATGAATCTGTGGTGCACTTTATGTACATGTTGAGTAGTGACCAGTGCTGTGGAGTCGTAGATGAGATGAATCTGTGCTGCACTTTATGTACATGCTCAGTAGTGACCAGTGCTGTGGAGTAGTAGTGGAGATGAATCTGTGCTGCACTTTATGTACATGCTCAGTAGTGACCAGTGCTGTGGAGTCGTAGATGAGATGAATCTGTGCTACACTTTATGTATATGCTCCGTAGTGACAAGTGCTGTGGGGTCGGGGGTGAGATGTATCTGTGCTGCACTTTATGTACATGCTCAGTAATGACCGATGCTGTCTAGTAGTAGTGGAGATGAATCTGTGGTGCACTTTATGTACATGCTCACTAGTGACCGGTGCTGTGTAGTAGTAGTGGAGATGAATCTGTGGTGCACTTTATGTACATGCTCAGTAGTGACCAGTGCTGTGGAGTGGTAGATAAGATGAATCTGTGGTGCACTTTATGTACATGCTCAGTAGTGACCAGTGCTGTGGAGTGGTAGATAAGATGAATCTGTGGTGCACTTTATGTACATGCTCAGTAGTGACCAGTGCTGTGGAGTCGTAGATAAGATGAATCTGTGCTGCACTTTATGTACATGCTCAGTAGTGACCAGCGCTCTGGAGTCGTAGCTGACCGGTGCTGTGGGGTCGCACATACATCAGCGCCCCCCCCCCCACTGACCAGAGATGGGAGCAAGACCTCCTGTACAGTGTTAGTCCGCACATACATCAGCGACCCCCCCACTGACCAGAAACGGGAGCGACACCTCCTGTACAGTGTCAGTCAGCACATACATCAGCAACAACCCACTGACCGGTGACGGGAGCGACACCTCCTGTACAGTGTTAGTCCGCACATACATCAGCGACCCCCGACCAAAGACGGGAGCAAGGCCTCCTGTACAGCGTTAGTTCGTTCGCACATACATCAGCGACCCCCCCCCACTGACCAGAGACAGGAGTGACACCTCCTGTACAGTGTTAGTCAGCACATACATCAGCAACAACCCATTGACCGGTGACGGGAGCGATACCTCCTGTACAGTGTTGGCACTCACATACATCAGCAACAACCCACTGACCGGTGACGGCAGCGACATCTCCTGTACAGTGTTAGTCAGCACATACATCAGCGACCCCACCACTGGCCAGAGACGGGAGTAAGACCTCCTGTACAGTGTTAGTCCGCACATACATCAGCGATCCCCCCACTCACCAGAGACGGGAGCGACCCCTCCTGTACAGTTTTAGTCAGCACATACATCAGCAACAACCCACTGACTAGACACGGGAGCAAGACCTCCTGTACAGTGTTACTCCGCACATAGATCAGCGACCCCCCCCCCTCACTGACCAGAGACGGGAGCGACACCTCCTGTACAGTGTTAGTCCGCACATACATCAGCGATCCCCCCACTGACCAGAGACGGGAGCGACCCCTCCTGTACAATTTTAGTCAGCACATACATCAGCAACAACCCACTGACTAGACACGGGAGCAAGACCTCCTGTACAGTGTTAGTCCGCACATACATCAGCGACCCCCTCACTGACCAGAGACGGGAGCAAGACCTCCTGTACAGTGTTAACTTAAGCCACACATACATCAGTGACCCCCCCACTGACCAGTGACAAGAGCGACACCTCCTGTACAGTGTTAGGCAGCACATACATCAGTGACCCCCCCCGACTGCTGATGGGAGCAACACCTCCTGTACAGTGTTAGGCCGCACAGACATAAGTGACCCCCCCACTGACCGGTGAAGGGAGCTAGACCTCCTGTACAGTGTTTTAGGCCAAACATACATCATCGACCCCTCACTGACCAGTGATGGGAGCGACACCTCCTGTACAGTGTTAGGCTGCAAGTTCTCCAGCGACCCTTCTCCAGCGACCCCTCACTGACCGGTGATGGGTGCGCCACCTCCTGTACAGTGTTGGCACTCACATACATCAGCAACAACCCACTGACCGGTGACGGGAGCGACACCTCCTGTACAGTGTTTTAGGCCGCCCATACATCAGCGACCCACCATTGACTGGTGATGAAAGCGATACAAGTGGTACTTGAATCCATACATCCTCATAATCTCAAAAGTCTAAGTTTTCAGAATTATTAAGTTTTAACACAGCTATGTTGCAAATTTTGTATTGCTACGAGTGATGAGCAAGTATACTTGTTACTCGAGACTTCCCGAGCATGCTCGGGTGGCCTCTGAGTATTTTGGCGTGCTCTGAGATTTAGTTTGGGTCGCCACAGCTGCATGGTTTGAACCTGCTAGACAGCCTGAATACATGTGAGGAATGCCTGTTTGTTAGGAATTCCCACATGTATTCACCCTGTCTAGGCTGTGGATGTCGATGTGATCGCTGGGACATTGTTAGCTGATCGCTGGTGAGCTGTCACATAGAGGTGGAGGCAGAGCGGCGCAGACAGACTGGCGTAGCTCTGCTATCTGCTACTCCGGTCTGACAGACTGGAGTAGCAAATAGCAGAGCTACTCCTGTCTGTGCGCCGCTCTGCCTCCACCTCCCGCCCTGCCTGCAGTGCACGCTGGTATCTAGGGTAAACATCGGGTTTCTAAGGGCCCCGCGGGCATTAGAAACCCGATGTTTACGTTGGTAACCAGCGTGCAGCGTCGCTCATCGCTGGCTCCCGCTGCAGGAGACCAGCGATGAAAAAACGGGCCAGGACGATCCAGCACGATCAGCGATACCACGCGGGGGGGCCGATCGCTGCTGGATGTCACACACAGCGATCTCGCTGGAGATCGCTGATGTGTCACAAAATCAGCGATCTCGCCAGCGAGATCGCTGTGTGTAACGGGCCCTATATGTCATATGATGTAACATGATATTGGTCAATAAAGTGTTATACTGCATTATCCATTGTGTGGTGCTTGTTAAAACACTGAGATAAGTGCGGTGGGGTGGGACCTTTTAACCTCTTGTGTGCTTTTCCTGTCCCTGTAAGGAGGAGGAGGATGCCCTCCATGGTGCTGTCAGGATGGATGCCTTGAAACATAATTACCGGTAGGTCTAACACCTACATTTGTGCAGCAATTTTCTTACTGCCAAGAGAGAAGGTTTTGCCTGCAGAAAAAAATGCATAAAAAATGCAACATGTAAACATAGCCTTAGAGTCTGTCAGATACTTTTGAGCTAAAGTTAGTATCATTTAGGTTGTAAAAGTAACATTTTTTTCCCTCTCATACCACTTTGCATTAATTTCTGAAAAGCACCTGAAGAGTTAATTAACTAACAGCAGCTTTGAATATGTTGAGGGGTGCCGTTTTTAATATAGCACTTTTGTGGTTTTCCAATATATAGGTCCCCAAAAGACACTTCAAAACTGAATAGGTCCCTAAAAAAATAAATTTTGTAAATTTCCTTGAAAAAAATGCTGCTATATCTTTAAATCGTCTAACATCCCAACATAATAAAAGAACATTTTACAAATGGTACTGATGGAAAGCGGACATGAGGGAAATGGTATTTAACTATTTTGTGTGATATGAAAGAGGAAAACCCCTTTAAACACAAGGGATGTCAGCTAAAAATTGGTGTAAATTATAGCATGGATCTACACGCCCTCATAACTTACATACATTTATGTTTGGCTGGAAAAGACAGTCTCCAATGAGCTATATCAATGTGGTACATCTTACCAGGGCTGTGGAGTCAGAAAGCCAAACTTCCAACTCCCACGACCCAACAGCACTTGTCACTACTGAGCAAGTACATAAAGTGCAGCACAGCCTCATCTCAACTAGGTCTCTACAGCACTAGTCACTACTGAGCATGTACATAAAGTGCAGCACAGATTCATCTCATCTACGACTCCACAGCACTGGTCACTACTGAGCATGTACATAAAGTGCACCACAGATTCATCTCCACTACTACTCCACAGCACTGGTCACTACTGAGCATGTACATAAAGTGCAGCACAGATACATCTCATCTACGACTCCACAGCACTGGTCACTACTGAGCATGTACATAAAGTGCAGCACAGATACATCTCATCTACGACTCCACAGCACTGGTCACTACTGAGCATGTACATAAAGTGCAGCACAGATACATCTCATCTACGACTCCACAGCACTGGTCACTACTGAGCATGTACATAAAGTGCAGCACAGATTCATCTCCACTACTACTCCACAGCACTGGTCACTACTGAGCATGTACAAAAAGTGCACCACAGATTCATCTCATCTACGACTCCACAGCACTGGTCACTACTGAGCATGTACATAAAGTGCAGCACAGATTCATCTCCACTACTACTCCACAGCACTGGTCACTGCTGAGCATGTACATAAAGTGCAGCACAGATTCATCTCCACAGCACTGGTCACTACTGAGCATGTCCATAAAGTGCAGCACAGATTCATCTCCACTACGACTCCACAGCACTGGTCACTACTGAGCATGTACATAAAGTGCACCACAGATTCATCTCATCTACGACTCCACAGTACTGGTTACTACTGAGCATGTACCTAAAGTGCAGCACAGATTCATCTCATCTACGACTCCACAGCACTGGTCACTACTGAGCATGTACATAAAGTGTAGCACAGATTCATCTCATCTACGACTCCACAGCACTGGTCACTACTGAGCATGTACATAAAGTGCAGCACAGATTCATCTCAACTGCGACCCCACAGCACCGGTCACTACGGAGCATGTATATAAAGTGCAGCACAGATTCATCTCAACTGCGACCCCACAGCACCGGTCACTACGGAGCATGTATATAAAGTGCAGCACAGATTCATCTCACCTCGGACTCCACAGCCCTGGTCACTACTGAGCATGTACATAAAGTGCAGCACAGATTCATCTCAATTAAAAGCCCAGATCCTTAGATCAGGAACAGAGCAGACATTTATAGGACATTTCAGAACTTTCCCAAATTCTTATGAAAAATTACAGCACATGGAGCCGTGGACAGGAGGATATTTTGGAGCGGAGCAGTGGGCGGGGGATATTTTGGAGCGGAGCAGTGCGTGAGGGACATTTTGGAGTGGAGCAGTGCGTGAGGGATATTTTGGAAAGGCACAGGGTCGGAGGAGTGAGTTTAGGGTAAATTTTGAAAAGGCACAGTGTGTGTGGGACCTTTTGCAGAGGGGCAATGAGAAGGGATATTTTGGAGAAGAGCAGTGTGTGGGGGGATATTTTATGCAGGAAGCACAAGCAATTATTTAATCAGGCGTGCAGCATGGGAAATTTATTTATGGGGCAGTATAATGATACTTAAATTTTTGTGGGCGCGGTGTCGGGAATCGCAGCTGAAGATGGAAAAGAGGGACGTCTGAGGAGACGAGCTCTGGGCATCACATCATGGCATCTGTGCAACATGGAGACAAAAAGTGATGGGAACCACTTCAGAGAAGATGTCACCTATAAGGTACTTGGATGTAATTATTTGCGATACTGACTATGTCTCATCAGTACTGTGGTTCCTGTTTGGTCTGCAGTCTGATGATTGCTGGTAACAACAACTTGCTGTATCTCCAAAATCAGTGTTAAAGACTAGGGGAGTTGTAGGTTCATGTGATACAATTGTATATGGGGCTGACCTGACATTGAAAGTGATAGCTGTACCTAGCTTGGTGACTTATTCATGTACTAATGGTGGCTCTGATCTTGTACCCATGTTGCAATTAGTGATGAGCGAGTATACTCATGGTTGGGTGTCCTCCGAATAATTTGGCGTGCTCGGAGATTTAGTATCTGTCACCATAGCTGCATGATTTGCGGCTACTAGACAGGCTGAATACATGTGGGAATTCCCTAACAAACAGGCATTCCTCACATGTATTCAGGCTGTCTAGCAGGTTCAAATCATGCAGCTGCGGTGACCCAAACTAAATCTCAGAGCACGCCAAAATACTCGGAGGCCACCCGAGCATGCTCGGGAAGTCTCGAGTAACGAGTATACTTGCTCATCACTAGTAGCAATACAAAATTTGCAATATAGCTGTGTTAAAACTTAATAATTCTGAAAACTTAGACTTTTGAGATTATGAGGATGTATGGATTCAAGTACCACTTGTATCGCTTTCATCACCAGTCAATGGTGGGTTGCTGATGTATGGACGGCCTAAAACACTGTACAGGAGGTGTCGCTCCCGTCACTGGTTAGTGGGGGGTTGCTGATATATGTGCGGCCTAACACTGTACAGGAGGTGGCGCACCCATCACCGGTCAGTGAGGGGTCGCTGAAGAACTTGCAGCCTAACACTGTACAGGAGGTGGCGCACCCATCACCGGTCAGTGAGGGGTCGCTGAAGAACTTGCAGCCTAACACTGTACAGGAGGTGTCGCTCCCATCACTGGTCAGTGAGGGGTCGATGATGTATGTTTGGCCTAAAACACTGTACAGGAGGTCTTGCTCCCTTCACCGGTCAGTGGGGGGGTCACTGATGTATGTGCGGCTTAACACTGTACAGGAGGTGTTGCTCCCATCAGCAGTCAGTGGGGGTCACTGACCTATGTGCGGCCTAACACTGTACAGGAGGTGTTGCTCCCATCAGCAGTCAGTGGGGGGGGGGGGGGGGGGGTCACTGATGTATGTGCGGCCTAACACTGTACAGGAGGTGTCGCTCTTGTCACCGGTCAGTGGGGGGGGGGGGTCACTGATGTATGTGTGGCTTAACACTGTACAGGAGGTCTTGCTCCTGTCTATGGTCAGTGAGGGGGTCGCTGTTGTATGTGCGGACTAACACTGTACAGGAGGTCTTGCTCCCGTCTCTAGTCAGTGGGTTGTTGCTGATGTATGTGCTGACTAACACTGTATAGGAGGGGTCGCTCCCGTCTCTGGTCAGTGGGGGGGTCGCTGATGTATGTGCGGACTAACACTGGAAAGGAGGTCTTGCTCCCGTCTCTGGTCAGTGGGGGGGGGGGGGTCGCTGGTGTATGTGTGGACTAACACTGTACAGGAGGTCTTGCTCCCGTTTCTGGTCAGTGGGGGGGGGTCGCTGGTGTATGTGCTGACTAACACTGTACAGGAGGTGTCGCTCCCGTCACCGGTCAGTGGGTTGTTGCTGATGTATGTGCTGACTAACACTGTACAGGAGGTGTCGCTCCTGTCTCTGGTCGGGGGTCGCTGATGTATGTGCAGAGTAACGCTATACAGGAGGTCTTGCTCCCGTCACCGGTCAGTGGGTTGTTGCTGATGTATGTGCTAACTAACACTGTACAGGAGGTGTCGCTCACGTCACCGGTCAGTGGGTTGTTGTTAATGTATGTGCTGACTAACACTGTACAGGAGGTGTCGCTCCCATCTCTGGTCAGTGAGGGGTCGCTGATGTATGTGCGGACTAACGCTGTACAGGAGGTCTTGCTCCCGTCACTGGTCAGTGGGTTGTTGCTGATGTATGTGCTGACTAACATTGTACAGGAGGTGTCGCTCCTGTCACCGGTCAGTGGCTTGTTGCTGATGTATGTGCTAACACTGTACAGGAGGTGTCGCTAACGTCACCGGTCAGTGGGTTGTTGCTGATGTATGTGCTGACTAACACTGTACAGGAGGTGTCTCTCCCGTCTCTGGTCAGTGGGGGGGAGTGGGTCGCTGATGTATGTGTGGACTAACACTGTACAGGAGGTCTTGCTTCCGTCTCTGGTCAGTGGGTTGTTGTTAATGTATGTGCTGACTAACACTGTACAGGAGGTGTCGCTCCCGTCTCTGGTCAGTGAGGGGTCGCTGATGTATGTGCGGACTAACGCTGTACAGGAGGTCTTGCTCCCGTCACTGGTCAGTGGGTTGTTGCTGATGTATGTGCTGACTAACATTGTACAGGAGGTGTCGCTCCTGTCACCGGTCAGTTGCTTGTTGCTGATGTATGTGCTAACACTGTACAGGAGGTGTCGCTAACGTCACCGGTCAGTGGGTTGTTGCTGATGTATGTGCTGACTAACATTGTACAGGAGGTGTCTCTCCCGTCTCTGGTCAGTGGGGGGGAGTGGGTCGCTGATGTATGTGTGGACTAACACTGTACAGGAGGTCTTGCTCCCGTCTCTGGTCAGTGGGTTGTTGTTAATGTATGTGCTGACTAACACTGTACAGGAGGTGTCGCTCCCGTCTCTGGTCAGTGAGGGGTCGCTGATGTATGTGCGGACTAACGCTGTACAGGAGGTCTTGCTCCCGTCACTGGTCAGTGGGTTGTTGCTGATGTATGTGCTGACTAACATTGTACAGGAGGTGTCGCTCCTGTCACCGGTCAGTGGCTTGTTGCTGATGTATGTGCTAACACTGTACAGGAGGTGTCGCTAACGTCACCGGTCAGTGGGTTGTTGCTGATGTATGTGCTGACTAACACTGTACAGGAGGTGTCGCTCCCGTCTCTGGTCAGTGAGGGGTCGCTGATGTATGTGCGGACTAACGCTGTACAGGAGGTCTTGCTCCCGTCACTGGTCAGTGGGTTGTTGCTGATGTATGTGCTGACTAACATTGTACAGGTGTTGCTCCTGCCTCTGGTCAGTGGGTTGTTGCTGGTGTATGTGCTGACTAACATTGTACAGGAGGTCTTGCTCCCGTCTCTGGTCAGTGGGGGGGTCGCTGATGTATGTGCGGATTAACACTGTACAGGAGGTGTCGCTCCCGTCACCGGTCAGTGGGTTGTTGCTGATGTATGTGAGTGCCAACACTGTACAGAAGGTGTCGCTCCCGTCACTGGTCAGTGGGGGGGTCGCTGATGTATGTGCGGACTAACTCTGTACAGGAGGTCTTGCTCCCGTCACCGTTCAGTGGGTTGTTGCTGATGTATGTGCTGACTAACACTGTACAGGAGGTGTCGCTCCTGTCTCTGGTCAGTGGGGGGGTCGCTGATGTATGTGCGGACTAACTCTGTACAGGAGGTCTTGCTCCCGTCACCGGTCAGTGGGTTGTTGCTGATGTATGTGCTGACTAACACTGTACAGGAGGTGTCGCTCCCGTCTCTGGTCAGTGGGGGGGGTCGCTGATGTATGTGCGGACTAACGCTGTACAGGAGGTCTTGCTCCCGTCACCGGTCAGTGGGTTGTTGCTGATGTATGTGCTGACTAACACTGTACAGGAGGTGTCGCTCCCGTCTCTTGTCAGTGGGGGGGTCGCTGATGTATGTGCGAACTAACGCTGTACAGAAGGTGTCGCTCCCGTCTCTGGTCTGTGGGGGGGGGGCGGTCGCTGATGTATGTGCGGACTAACGCTGTACAGAAGGTGTCGCTCCCGTCTCTGGTCAGTGGGGGGGGGCGGTCGCTGATGTATGTGCGGACTAACGCTGTACAGGAGGTGTCTCTCCCGTCTCTGGTCAGTGGGGGGGGGGGTCGCTGATGTATGTGCGGACTAACACTGTACAGGAGGTCTTGCTCCTGTCTCTGGTCAGTGGGGGGGTCGTTGATGTATGTGCGGACTAACACTGTACAGGAGGTGTCGCTCCCGTCTCTGGTCAGTGGGGGGGTTGCTGATGTATGTGCTAACACTGTACAGGAGGTGTCGCTAACGTCACCGGTCAGTGGGTTGTTGCTGATGTATGTGCTGACTAACACTGTACAGGAGGTGTCGCTCCCGTCTCTGGTCAGTGAGGGGTCGCTGATGTATGTGCGGACTAACGCTGTACAGGAGGTCTTGCTCCCGTCACTGGTCAGTGGGTTGTTGCTGATGTATGTGCTGACTAACATTGTACAGGTGTTGCTCCTGCCTCTGGTCAGTGGGTTGTTGCTGGTGTATGTGCTGACTAACATTGTACAGGAGGTCTTGCTCCCGTCTCTGGTCAGTGGGGGGGTCGCTGATGTATGTGCGGATTAACACTGTACAGGAGGTGTCGCTCCCGTCACCGGTCAGTGGGTTGTTGCTGATGTATGTGAGTGCCAACACTGTACAGAAGGTGTCGCTCCCGTCACTGGTCAGTGGGGGGGTCGCTGATGTATGTGCGGACTAACTCTGTACAGGAGGTCTTGCTCCCGTCACCGTTCAATGGGTTGTTGCTGATGTATGTGCTGACTAACACTGTACAGGAGGTGTCGCTCCTGTCTCTGGTCAGTGGGGGGGTCGCTGATGTATGTGCGGACTAACTCTGTACAGGAGGTCTTGCTCCCGTCACCGGTCAGTGGGTTGTTGCTGATGTATGTGCTGACTAACACTGTACAGGAGGTGTCGCTCCCGTCTCTGGTCAGTGGGGGGGGTCGCTGATGTATGTGCGGACTAACGCTGTACAGGAGGTCTTGCTCCCGTCACCGGTCAGTGGGTTGTTGCTGATGTATGTGCTGACTAACACTGTACAGGAGGTGTCGCTCCCGTCTCTTGTCAGTGGGGGGGTCGCTGATGTATGTGCGAACTAACGCTGTACAGAAGGTGTCGCTCCCGTCTCTGGTCTGTGGGGGGGGGGCGGTCGCTGATGTATGTGCGGACTAACGCTGTACAGAAGGTGTCGCTCCCGTCTCTGGTCAGTGGGGGGGGCGGTCGCTGATGTATGTGCGGACTAACGCTGTACAGGAGGTGTCTCTCCCGTCTCTGGTCAGTGGGGGGGGGGGTCGCTGATGTATGTGCGGACTAACACTGTACAGGAGGTCTTGCTCCTGTCTCTGGTCAGTGGGGGGGTCGTTGATGTATGTGCGGACTAACACTGTACAGGAGGTGTCGCTAACGTCACCGGTCAGTGGGTTGTTGCTGATGTATGTGCTGACTAACACTGTACAGGAGGTGTCGCTCCCGTCTCTGGTCAGTGAGGGGTCGCTGATGTATGTGCGGACTAACGCTGTACAGGAGGTCTTGCTCCCGTCACTGGTCAGTGGGTTGTTGCTGATGTATGTGCTGACTAACATTGTACAGGTGTTGCTCCTGCCTCTGGTCAGTGGGTTGTTGCTGGTGTATGTGCTGACTAACATTGTACAGGAGGTCTTGCTCCCGTCTCTGGTCAGTGGGGGGGTCGCTGATGTATGTGCGGATTAACACTGTACAGGAGGTGTCGCTCCCGTCACCGGTCAGTGGGTTGTTGCTGATGTATGTGAGTGCCAACACTGTACAGAAGGTGTCGCTCCCGTCACTGGTCAGTGGGGGGGTCGCTGATGTATGTGCGGACTAACTCTGTACAGGAGGTCTTGCTCCCGTCACCGTTCAGTGGGTTGTTGCTGATGTATGTGCTGACTAACACTGTACAGGAGGTGTCGCTCCTGTCTCTGGTCAGTGGGGGGGTCGCTGATGTATGTGCGGACTAACTCTGTACAGGAGGTCTTGCTCCCGTCACCGGTCAGTGGGTTGTTGCTGATGTATGTGCTGACTAACACTGTACAGGAGGTGTCGCTCCCGTCTCTGGTCAGTGGGAGGGGTCGCTGATGTATGTGCGGACTAACGCTGTACAGGAGGTCTTGCTCCCGTCACCGGTCAGTGGGTTGTTGCTGATGTATGTGCTGACTAACACTGTACAGGAGGTGTCGCTCCCGTCTCTTGTCAGTGGGGGGGTCGCTGATGTATGTGCGAACTAACGCTGTACAGAAGGTGTCGCTCCCGTCTCTGGTCTGTGGGGGGGGGCGGTCGCTGATGTATGTGCGGACTAACGCTGTACAGAAGGTGTCGCTCCCGTCTCTGGTCAGTGGGGGGGGCGGTCGCTGATGTATGTGCGGACTAACGCTGTACAGGAGGTGTCTCTCCCGTCTCTGGTCAGTGGGGGGGGGGGGGGGTCGCTGATGTATGTGCGGACTAACACTGTACAGGAGGTCTTGCTCCTGTCTCTGGTCAGTGGGGGGGTCGTTGATGTATGTGCGGACTAACACTGTACAGGAGGTGTCGCTCCCGTCTCTGGTCAGTGGGGGGGTTGCTGATGTATGTGCGGACTAATGCTGTACAGGAGGTCTTGCTCCCGTCTCTGGTCAGTGGGGGGGGTCGCTGATGTATGTGCTGACTAACACTGTACAGGAGGTGTCGCTCCTGTCACCGGTCAGTGAGTTGTTATAAGTGACAATTTGAACAGCAATGTGAATATTAGATTTCCATATTCCCAGCAGAAATCCCATCCCTTTCCTGGTGATCAGTGGGTAAACCTGGGTAATTTTCCTGCCACTTTTGGGCAGTGTAATGGACAGCTGCCACCTGTCACTGACAGGCACTGCATGAAACACACTGCACTGTACAGACAGCAGGAGTGGGGATGAGGGGTTGTCATCGCCCACCAATCACAGTCCAGCTCTTATGCCTAAAAGACTTAGGGAAATGGAAACTGCCTCGTGATTGGCTGCTCTGGCGGTCACTGTGCCCGAGACTGAATGCTTAGCAATGACTGGAGACGTTCATTCTACTCCATGTTCACAGTCACACGTGAACTACAGGACAGGTGTACAGTAACCGGAGGCGGCGCTCTCTCCTCACCTCCTCTTACTCTTGTCTGCCGTGTAATAGGCCGCTCTTTTCTGCACCGGCTGGAGAGGTATAGTATCCGCCATCTTCCGCCGCCGCACAGAATGACGTCACTGGTGAACGATCAGCTAAGAGCGCGGAAGACTGAGGGATGTGACGTCACTGTCAGCTGACCCGTCAGCGTGCCTCCTGGGTGACGTCGCTGGCAGGTGACTGGGCGGGCGGCGCTAGTCCTGTCATTACGGTAACAGCACCACGTCTGTGGCTGCGGGCAGAGTGTGACTGGCGGAGACTGCAGCAGTAACGACCGGACGCTACCGCCGGCATGTGTGACCGCAGTGGTCTCGGCGTATCTCGGGAGCGCGTGCAGCTCTCGGGTGTTACCGCCTCGTCCTTGCCCCCCTCAGCTCCGGGACGGCTCTGCTTTTCCTGCTCCTGAGGGAGACACCCAGATAGCGCCCGCCCGCAGAGAATACCGCACCCCTGCTGCTGGGTAGGGTCTGTGCACACGTTGAGTATTTGGACGCAGAAAGTTCTGCACCGTTTCTGTATCTCTTGGCCAGAGAAGCGCAGCGGGCGTTAGGCCTCTTTCAGACATCCGTCTGTCACCATCAGTCAAAATCAGGCGTTTTGCAAAAAAAACGGATCCGCCATTTTTTTTCCCATTGAGTTGCATTACCGGCGGATCTTGACGGATGGTCATCTGTTGGATCCGTTTTTATACGGATCCGCCAAAATGTTGGCATCCGCCGACTTGCCTGGACGGATAATGAAACGTTTTTTTGGCCAGCCAGATCCGCATTTCACAGTGCGCATGCCCGGAGGAATTGACTCAGCCGGAAATTTAACCCTAAACTCGGTTCTGGCGGCTGAAAAATCTCTTCTCTCCTCTCCTTTGTCACGCACGGTTTGCTTTACATTTCTCCGGATCCGTCAAAATAACGGTCTGGTGACGCCCGTTTGTTTCGATCCGCCTGCGGATCCGTATTCCGCCATTTTGCCGGATTTCAGCTGAGCTAAAAACCGGATGTGTGAAACAGGCCTTACTCGCATTCTTGAGTATTTATCGCTGTTTGTAGCTTATGAAGCTACTGATTAAATAGATATCTGTGAGATATACAATTGCACAACTCCACATTCAATGAATGTGAGCTGCTATCGGGCTGGGAAAGCTCCTGGGTATTGGCCCCTTCCCAGCCCTCCGCCGCCCCAGAAGTAGAGCAATAGAGGTGCCAATTCTGCCGCTTCACCTCGGCTCTTCTCTTGCTTTGGTGTGTTGGCAATCGGGGTAATGCGGCTTGGGGTTGATGTCAGCTGTGAATTGTCCTAAATCCCAGCTACCATCCAGCCCTGGGGTTAGTAATGGCGAGGTGTTAGTCTGATACAAGCAGCAAAAACTTGAGCTCACTCTTGATGGAAACCAGGCCAGTTTCTGGTGTGGAGAAGCCCAAAACATTGGTATTGCTTGTCAATGAAGCGAGTCCATGATTATAATAGATATGGCAACCAGGGTGTCGGAGTCATGGAGTTAGTGTCCACTTTGGAGTCGGTATAAAATAGACCGGCTCCGACTCCTAAAATATATAATACATTGGGTACAGTAGTATAATGTAGGATGTGCTGTAAATGATTTCCTAAGAATTTGGGAGAGTTATGAAATGTCCTATAAATGTCCTGTCCCTGCTCTAAGGCCATGTGCACACGTTGCAGATTCTGTTGCAAATCCGCAGCATTTTCAGCCCTGCGGAACCGCAGCAGATTTTGCTGCATTGTACAGTACCATTGTATTCAATGGAAATTAAAAAACGCTGTGCACATGCTGTGGATTTTTCCATGCGGATTTGCTGCGGTTTCAAACCCGCAGCATGTCAATTCTTTGTGCGGAATCCGCAGTGGTTTTATACCTTCTCCGTTGTCCAGGTGTCAAACCGCAGGCTAATCCGCAGGTAAACCGCAGATCTTTTGACCTGCAGATTTTTCCAAGTCCGCGCATCACCTTCCACTACGTGTGCACATGGCCTAAGGCTCTCGACTTTTAGCTGAGATGAATCTGTGCTGCACTTTATGTACATGCTCAGTAGTGACCAGTGCTGGGGAGTCAGAAATCAGGGAAATCGAGGCGTTGGGGTCGGAGTCGGTGGTTTGGCTTACCATCTCCACAGCCCTGACGTTACCAACACTACAATATGCCTAGGCATGATTGGCGATATGGGGTGCAAGGAGTTGAAACTGGACGTGTTCTGAATGAGTGTTGCATTCTTAGGGTATGTGCACACATTGTTGATTTGGCCCTGCGGATCCGCAGCAGTTTTCCATGCGGTGTACAGTACCATGTAAACCTATGGAAAGCAAAAACCGCTGTGCACATCCTGCTGAAAATTCCACGCAGAAACTCAGCAGTTTATTTTCCGCAGCATGTCAATTCTTTGTGCAGATTCCGCAGCGTTATTACACCTATTCCATTATAGGAATCCGCAGGTGTAAATTGCAGGTCATTTTACCTGCGGATTCTGCGCAGAAAAATCGGCACAGCAATCCGCAACTTGTGCAAATACCTTTAGACTCGGTCTGATCATCATGAAATAAAGGACTTGATTTTGTGGATTGAAGCTGGACCCGCTTCCTTCACAAGTCTATCAGACGCCCCCGGTACTAACACACTACTAAAAAGAAACAAAGAAAAGTGCTTTATTTAAATAAACACTCCCCCACACTTTCCCTGGTCCACTTTATTGAAAAACAAAATCCCATGCAGATCCAACGTTGTCCGTGGAATCCGACGTAGTCCAGCGAATGGGAACTTGAAAAGAACATACCAAAACAGAGAAATAAAGCAGAGACTTTCCCTTGTTCACCACTTTAAAAAAATTTCCCCTGCAGGTCCAACATAGTCCACCAAATCTGACAATGGAGCCTCATGCTGACGCTCCATAGGCTTTGTAAACAGTCATCCAGGACCCGGCGATTCTGAAGGTTACTGACGTCACCTCTCTTCAGAGTCATCGGGTCTCACACAGCAATGTGCTGCAGATTTGAATTTGCACCAATTCTCCAAGTCAGAAATGAGCAACGTGTGCACGAGACTTCAGGGTTCTCTTTCACTTTGCTGGCATCAGGAATCCTTTTCAGACTTTTGGACAAATCTGCGTGGCAAAAACACCACGTGTGCACACAGCCTTGTGGTCTTGTATGAGACTAGGAATAATGGAGCTGTATGAGGATTTGTTTTTTTTGGCGTGGGAGCAGAATTGCCAATTGTCCATAAATTCAAGAACTGTTCATAAAAATAGGACAATTGATTGCCCTTTCCGTAAAAAAAAAAAAAAAGTTTTTAACCTGAGCAAACTTGTACAGAATGTGTTGACTAATTATCATTGGATACAGCTAATGTGTACATATCAGCATTATGGGCTGTAGACATAGTTTTTCATTATAAAGTGAAAATAATGGTCTATCAAGCTGTAGCTAGTTTCACAGGAGTACCAAAATGGCAGCGACTGGAGCCTTCAGCAGGGCCCTGGCTGCCATGGTGATCCATTGCTGCCCTGTGATCGCATCTGGTGAATATAAACATCGACGAGCACTCCATTTAAGTACCGGTATCAGAGATTGACAGCAGTATCTAAATGGTTAACAGCAGCAACTGGATGTCAGCTCTGGCCACGACTGTCAGAGACAGCCACCTGTGTAACACAGGCAGCTTCTAATGCGCGTGGAGTGGGGCACCTCTGATCACTGCCCCGTTCTCCACTGTGCAAAAACATTTTGGGTTTAACGCCTAAGGCCTCATACCCATTGTCGATTAAAAAAAAAGGTCCGATTTCTGGACAGGAAAAAAGGGTGGAGTGTTATGCCATTTCTTTGCGATTTTTAATCTTTCCATCCGTTTTTCATCTGTTTTTTTTTCCCAGCCACTCTTTTTCTACAGTTATTTACAGGACCATTTACAGTGTTCTATACCACAGAATGGTGATGTATCCGTTAAAAAGGATGGAAAACGGATGGTCCGGTTTTGGTCCGGTTTTTTAATCGCACCCATTGACTTCTGTTGGCGAAAATCGCAGCATGCTGCGATTTTTTTTTTTTTCTCAGACCGATTTTGGCTGAGAAAAAAATCGCAAGTGAGATGTCACCCATTCACTAACATGGGTCAGAGTGTAATCCGATTAAAAATCAGATTGCAATCGTCCGATTTTATCGCCAATGGGTATGAGGCCTAAAGGCCCTAGTAACTGTTCTGCGAAATAGCCCTGTCCCTTAGTTTTTTCTTAATAAAAGAATACAAAAAAGTTATAGGTGTTACCTTATAGGTACATTGCCTTGAAATGTATTCATACCCCGAGAATTTATCCACATTTTTTTAGTTACTCACATTTTTGGGGGATTTTATGTGATGTAACAACAGTAAGTAACAAGTGTTTGTGAAGTGTAAAGGAAATGATACATGGTTTTCTAAATAATTTTAAAATACAAATCTTAAAATTGTGCATTTGTATTCAGCTCCCTGTAGAATGATATCCTTAAATAAAATCCTTAGTGGCTAATTTCCTCCATAAGTCACATAATTAGAAAATTAAGTCCACCTGTGTGTAATTTATGCTTATTATAAATACAGCTTTTCTGTGTTTGAGAATGTTATGGCTCAAACAGCATCATGAAAACCAAGTAACACACCAGTCAAGTCAGGAATAAATTTGTGGACAAAAGTAAAACAGGGTTAGATGTTAAAAAAAAATATAGCCCAGGCTCCGAACATCTCATGGAACACTGCTCAAAATCCATCATCATAAAATGGAAGGGAGTATGGCACAACTGCAAACCATTCCAAGTCATGGCTGTCCACATAGACTGACATCCCAAGCAAGCAAGCTCACTTTAACCCCTTACCTACAATGGACGTAATATTCCGTCCATGTGACCCTGGACTAATTACCATGGACGGAATATTACGTCCCAGCGATCAGCGGCGCCCACGTGGTGAGCGCCGCTGATCGTGGCCGGGTGTCAGCTGATTATCACAGCTGACACCCGGCACAATGTGTCAGGGGCGGTCACGGACCGCCCCCGACACGTTAACCCCTTGTACACAGCGATCAAACGCCATCGCGGTGTACCGGGGGTTAAAGGGAAGCATCAGCAGGGAGGGGGCTCCCTCCTTGCTTCCCTGAGCCCCCCACAGCAGCGCAATGTGCAGCGCTGCTGCGGGGGTCTCTTTCCCTACAGGCCCCCGGATCCAAGATGGCGACGGGGGCCTGTAGGGAGCTGGCTTCCTCACTGCCTGCAAAGCGCAGGCATGAGGAAGTCTGCAGAACTGCCTGTGACAGATTGCTGATCTGTCACAGTGATCTGTGATGTGACAGATCAGCGATCTGTCACAGGACAGTGATGTCCCACCTGGGACAAGGTAATAAAGTAAAAAAAAAAGTGTTAAAAATAATTTTAAAAAAATCGCTAAATAAATGTGCAGCGCTGCTGCCGGGGGCTCCTTTCCTGCAGGCCCCCGAATCCAAGATGGCGACGGGGGCCTGCAGGAAGCTGGCTTCCTCAGTGCCTGCAAAGCACAGGCATGAGGAAGCCTTGTGCACTGCCTGTGACAGATTGCTGATCTGTCACAGTGATCTGTGATGTGACAGATCAGCGATCTGTCACAGAACAGTGATGTCCCACCTGGGACTATTTAATAAAGTAAAATAAAAATAAAGTGTTAAAATAATTTAAAAAAAATCGCCAAATAAATTACAAAAAAAAAAAATATTCCCCCAAATAAATCCATTTTTTCAAAGTAAAAAAAAAAAACAATAAAAGTACACATATTTGGTATCGCCGCGTCCGTAGCGACCCGCCCTATAAAACTGTCCAATTAGTTAACCCCTTTAGCGAACCCCTTAAAAAATAAAAAACTAAGCAAAAAATAATGATTTATTATCATACCACCAAACAAAAAGTGCAATAATGCGCGATCAAAAAGACGCATATAAATATCCATGGTACCGCTGAAAACGTCATCTTGTCCCGCAAAAAACGAGCCGCCATACAGCGTCATCCGCAAAAGAATAAAAAAGTTATAGCTCGCAGAATAAAGCGATACAAAAATAATTATTTTTTATATAAAATTGTTCTCATTGCAAAAAACCGACAAAACATAAAAAAAAGACCTAAATGAGCTATCGCTGTAACCGTACTGACCCGAAGAATAGAACCGCTTTATCAATTTTACCGCACGCGGAACGGTGTAAACGCACCCCCCCCCAAAAGAAATTCATGAAACACTGGTTTTTGTTGATTCTGCGTCCCAAAAATCAGAATAAAAAGCGATCAAAAAATGTCACGTGCCCGAAAATGGTACCAATGAAAACGTCAACTCGTCCCGCAAAAAATAAGACCTCACATGACTCGGTGGGTCAAAATACGGAAAAATTATAGCTCTCAATATGTGGTGATGCAAAAACTATTTTTACAATAAAAAGCGTCTTTTAGCGTCTGACAGCCGCCAAACATAAAAACCGCCGTAAATATTAAATCAAACCCCCCGTTATCACCCCCTTAGTTAGGGAAAAATAAAACTAAAAGAAAATGTATTTATTTCCATTTTCCCATTAGGGCTAGGGTTAGGGCTAGGGCTCAGATTAGGGTTAGGGGTGTGTTGGGGTTAGGGTTGGAGTTATAATTGGGGGGTTTCCACTGTTTGGGCACATCAGGTGCTCTCCAAAGGCAACATGGCGTCTGATCTCAATTCCAGCCAATTCTGCGTTGAAAAAGTCAAATGGTGCTCCTTCCCTTCCAAGCTCTGCCATGCGCCCAAACAGTGTTTTACCCCCACATATGGGGTATCAGCCTACTCAGGACAAATTACAAAACAACTTTTGGGGTCCAATTTCTCCTGTTACCATTAGGAAAATAAAAAATTGGGGGCAAAAATATAATTTTTGGGGAAAAAAATGATTTTTTTATTTTCACGCCCAGGCGTTATAAACTTCTGTGAAGCACTTGGGGGTTCAAAGTGCTCACCACACATCCCAATAAGTTAATTAGGGGGTCTAGTTTCCAAAATGGGGTCACTTGTGGGGAGTTTCAATAGTTTAGGTACATCAGGGGCTCTCCAAACGCACATGACACCCGCAGACCAATCCATCAAAGTCTGCATTCCAAAACGTCACTACTTCCCTTCCGAGCCCTGACGTGTACCCATACAGTAGTTTTCTCCCACATATGGGGTGTCAGCGTACTCAGGACAAATTGGACAACAACTTTTGGGATCCAATTTCTCCTGTTACCCTTGGGAACATAAAAAAATTGGAGACTAATTGATCATGTTTGTGGAAAAAATAAGATTTTTTTTATTTTCATGCCTGGGCATTATAAACTTCTGTGAAGCCCTTGGGGGTTCAAAGTGCTCACCACACATCTAGATAAGTTCCTCAGGGGGTCTAGTTTCCAAAATGGGGTCATTTGTGGGGTGTTTCCACTGTTTAGGTACATTAGGAGCTCTCCAAAGGCAACATGACACCTGCAGACCATTCCATCAAAGTCTGCATTCCAAAACGTCACTACTTCCCTTCCGAGCCCCGACGTGTGCCCATACAGTAGTTTTCTCCCACATATGGGGTGTCAGCGTACTCAGGACAAATTGGACAACAACTTTTGCGGTCCAATTTCTCCTGGTACCTTTGGGAAAATAAAGAAAAATGGGGACTAAAAGATGATGTTTGTGGAAAAAATACGATTTTTTTATTTTCACGCCCGGGCGTTATAAACTTCTGTGAAGCACTGGGGGGTTCAAAGTGCTCACCACACATCTAGATATGTTCCTTGGGGGGTCTAGTTTCCAAAATGGTGTCATTTGTGGGGGTGTTTCTACTGTTTTGGTACATCAGGGGCTTTCCAAACGCGACATGGTGTCCGATCTCAATTCCAGCCAAAAACGTCAAATGGTGCTGCTTCCCTTCCGAGCACTGCCATGCGCCCAAATAGTGGTTTACCCCCACATGTGGGGTATCAGCGCACTCAGGATAAATTGCACAATATCTTTTAGGGTCCTGTTACTCTTGGAAAAATAAGAATTGAGGGTTAAAAGATCATTTTTGTGGAAAAAATATGATTTTTTAATTGTACGGCTGTATGTTATGAACTTCTGTGAAGCCCTTGGGGGTTCAAAGTTCTCACCACACATCTAGATAAGTTCCTTGGGGGGGTCTAGTTTCCAAAATGGTGTCATTTGTGGGGGGTTTCCACTGTTTTGGTACATCAGGGGTTTTCCAATCGCGACATGGTGTCCGATCTCAATTCTAGCCAAAAACGTCAAATGGCGCTGCTTCCCTTCCGAGCTCTGCTATGCGCCCAAATAGTCATTTACACCCACATATGGGGTATCAGCATACTCAGGACAAATTGCACAATAACTTTTAGGGTCCTGTTACCCTTGGAAAAATAAAAATTGGGGGTGAAAAGATCATTTTTGTGGAAAAAATATGATTTTTTAATTGTACCGCTGTACGTTATAAACTTTTGTGAAGCCCTTGTGGGTTCAAAGTTCTCACCACATATCTAGATAAATTCCTTGGGGGGTCTAGTTTCCAAAATGGGGTCACGTGGGGGGGTTTCCACTGTTTAGGTACATCAGGGGCTCTCCAAACGCGACATGGCGTCCGATCTGAATTCCAGCCAATTTTGCATTGAAAAAGTCAAACGGCGCTCCTTCCCTTCTGAGCTCTGCCATGCGCCGAAACAGTGGTTCCCCCCCCACATATCAGGTATCAGCGTACTCAGGACAAATTGCACATTAACTTTTGCAGTCCAATTTCTCCTGTTACCCTTGGTAAAATAAAGAAAATTGAACCTGAAGTATTTTTTTTGTGAAAAAAAGTTAAATGTTCATTTTTTTTTAAATATTCAAAAAATTCCTGTGACGCACCTAAAGGGTTAATAAACTTCTTGAATGTGGTTTTAAGCACCTTAAGGGGTGCAGTTTTTAGAATGGTGTCATTTTTGGGTATTTTCTATCATATAGACCCCTCAAAGTGACTTCAAATGTGATGTGGTCCCTAAAAATAAAATGGTGTTGCAAAAATGAGAAATCGCTGGTCAATTTTTAACCCTTATAACTTCCTAACAAAAAAAAATTTTGGTTCCAAAATTGTGCTGATGTAAAGTAAACATGTGGAAAAAGTTATTTATTAAGTTTTTTGTGTGCCGTATCGCTGTGACTTAAGGGCATAAATTCAAAGTTGGAAAATTGCGAAATTTTCAAAATTTTCGCCAAATTTCTGTTTTTTTCACAAATAAACGCAAGTTATTTGAATGCAATTTTACCACTAACATGAAGTACAATATGTCACGAGAAAACAATGTCAGAATCACCGGGATCCATGGAAGCGTTCCAGAGTTATCACCTCATAAAGGGACAGTGGTCAGAATTGTAAAAATTGGCCCGGGAGTTAACGTGCAAACCACCCTTGGTAGTGAAGGGGTTAATTGAATCCCTTTGGATTTTTTCCAATATATAGGCTGTAAAAATCTTTTCAAAACTGAATAGTTCCCTATAAACATCCATTTTGTAAGTTTCCTTGAAAAAAAAATCAAAATTTGCTAATTTTTTAAATCTTCTGACATCTTAACAAAACAAAAGAACATTTCACAAATGGTGTTGATGTGAGGCAGACAAAAGGTAAATGTTTATTAACTATTTTGTCTGCTGTGACTATCTGCATTATTAGGCCGGGATCACACATGCGAGAAACTCGGATGAGTCTTGCATGTTAATACCCGGCACTCGGATCGGAGCATGCAGCCACACGCTCCGCTCCTGAGTGCCGGCGGCAGTGCCGGGTATTAACATGCGAGACTCGTCCGAGTTTCTCGCATATGTGATCCTGGTCTTAAAGGTATAAACATTCAAAGCTTGAAAATTGCAAATTTTTTGAAATTTGTCATATTTGTAATATTTTTATAAACACAAAAACATATCATCCTAAATTTTCCACTATCATAAGGTATGTGTCAAGAAAAGAAATCTCAAAGTCACTGGGATATGTTGAAATATTCTAGAATTGTTGCCAGATAAAGTGACGAACGATTTGAATTTGAAAAATTTAGCTTGGTCAATAAGTGTTTAAAATTATTTAGGTATTTATTCACTACCCATATCAACAGTGTAAGATTTAACCCTTTAGTGACAGAGCCATTTTGCAGCTTAATGACCAGGCCAATTTTTACAATTCTGACCACTGTCCCCTTATGAGGCTATAACTCTGGAACGCTTTAACGGATCCCAGTGAGACTGTTTTTTCGTGACATATTGTACTCCATGTTTGCTGTAAAATTTCTTCGATATGATTTGCATTTATTTCTGAAAAAAAGCGGAAATATGGCAAAAATTTTGAAAATTTTGCAATTTTCAAACTTTAAATTTTTATGCCCTTAAATCGGAGAGATATGTCACAAACATTTCTTATTAAATAACATTTTCCACATGTCTACTTTACATCAGCGCAATGTTGGAAACAATTTTTTTTTTATTAGGAAGTTATAAGGGTTAAAAGTTGACCAGCGATTTGGCAGGTGCAGAACTGTATAAGGATTGCGCCTCTGACTGTGGAGCCCATCTAACAACAATACAATACTGCCAGTGCCCAGTCCCCCCCCCCTCACACCAATCCCCTTGGTGATGCACTAATTGAGATGACTCGGCCGGCCAATGGTTCTTGAAGGGGAAGGGTCCTACGGCCACACCTACAGGGGTTAAAGCCAGGTGTCCGTGCCATTAACTCCCTCGTTCCCTCCCTGCGGACACCTGGAAGCGATCTTTAGGGCTATCAGCCGGGGAGAACCATCTCCCACGGCTTCCAGCCACAACAGCTGCCATGCTATCGCACGGGAAGGAGCCGTAATTCCACCATCACATGGTTGTAATCAGGCTCAAGTGCATGACAGTCCGTCATGCGCTCCATTATTGGCTAACAACCAGGAATGCGCTTCTCAAGCTTCCCTGGTCTCCAGACAACACATCGGCCAGTCCACCGCTATAGCGGGTGCCAGAGTTTCCCCATCCTGTGACATCACCCCGTCAACATCAGCGGGAGCCGGGGTTCCGCCAGGATCGGTGTTCACTCCCCCAGGATCACGCAGCGGTGAGTGTTCAAAAACTGGCGGGGAACTATTACACTATGGGGGTAACATGAAAGAGAAGGAGCTAACCTCAGCGATAAAGGACCTAATTCTACACCTATCGCATCCGAGCGACTCAGTGGGGAACACTACAACTACACAATCAGCGAGTATTCACAAAGACGCCTTCTTCTGCGGGATCAACCCGCTAGGCGCTCACATGGATCAGGAAACTAGGCAAAAAATCTGGAACAACGATTATGTTGACATATGGTGGCTGTTATCAGCTGACCAACAAACGGTGGATAGAATTAACGAACGGGGTTATGATAGGAATAGACCTAAAATAGCATTAACTATGAATAATTGGCTTCAGGCCTTCGCAGTATTGGGCTGTATTATGGGCCAGAAGCGTCCGGAACACTGCTCCAAATTATATATCAAGACACGATATATAGTTCATACAAATCGCACGGCGGTTCAGCCTGGCGTCGGTATGACGAGGAGTTCCGCAGGCAGCTTGCCCTACAGCCCAATCTAGGCTGGGGAGTTAAAGTGACAGACGTGTGGCTGCGTCTCATGCTATCACAGAAGCAGCCCCCCTTTTCAGCTACGGCCACTAATTACTCCGCAGCCGCAGGTCAAAACTCAGTGGTCGTATGAAAACCCGGGGCCTGCTGGCTGTTTAACGAGAGATACTGCCGTTTCCACACGCTATGCAAATTCAGACACGATTGCTCAGCTTGCGGGGGGGCATCCAGCATCACGGTGCACTCGACAGCCATACACAGCGACTGCAAGGCATAACCCCAGTGAGCGTAAACGCGATGGCCTCCTGGCTAGATCTCTACCCCAATAAAAATGCGGCACAGCAACTACTATCAGGTTTTACGGACGGGTTTTTTATCCCTTTCAAGTTTACAAGAATGCCAACCGTATCCGAGAACTTAAAATCTGCTCGTGAATTCCCTGAAATCCTAAGACAAAAAAATACAAAAGGAGGTGGAATAAGGTAGAATAGCAGGCCCCTTTCAATCACTGCCCTTCAAAAATATCAGAATATCGCCGTTAGGTATTATCCCAAAAAAGGAACCCGGTAAATACCGCCTGATCCATCATTTGTCTCAACCAAAGGGTGAATCTGTTAATGACGCCATCTCCCCAGAAGAAGCGTCTGTCACATACACGTCCTTCGATAAGGCGGTAGAACTAGTCTGGGCATCCGGACCCGGCGCCCTGCTGGCTAAATCTGACATAGAATCGGCATTCCGGTTACTACCAGTGCACCCCGAATGTTACCACCTACTGAGATGCAAAGTGGACCAGCACTATTATTTTGATATGTGCTTACCAATGGGATATTCCATCTCATGTCACTATTTTGAGTTATTTAGTACCTTTTTGGATTGGGTAGTTCGGTACGAAACAGGCAGCAAATCCCTAATTCACTACCTCGACGATTTTTTGTTCGTCGGACCAAGAAATTCTAAACTCTGCTCCTACCTACTAGAGAAATTCAAAACTATCTCACGGCACTTTGGCGTACCATTGTCGCCCGAAAAAACAGAAGGACCATGCAATATTTTGCCCTTTTTAGGCATCGAGATAGACACCAATTTGATGGTTTTCTGCTTACCGGTGGATAAAATACAAAAAACGCAGCAGATGCTTGAAGGCTTCTGCAAAGTTAACAAGGTAACACTCCAGCAAATGCAGGCATTATTGGGTCTACTGACGTTCGCCTGCCGCGTAATGCCGGTTGGCAGGGCTTTCTCGCACAGATTATCATTGGCAACTAAGCCCGGCCATAGAATTAGGCTCACTCGTGCGTTAAAAGCAGTTTTTCTAGCATGGCTGACATTCCTGCAATCGTACAACGGTCACACGTGTGTCATGGTGAGAGAGACTGCAAGCAAGGACTTGGGGCTGGCAATAGGGTGGAGCAGAAAAGAGGGTTTTGCGGCAATCTACAAAAACCAATGGTACAAAAACGAATGGCCGGAGATATGGGCCCCTTCAAGCTGGGGTTGCGTCCCAGCCCTAGGGGAGATATTTGCAATAGTGGCGGCTGTTGAGATATGGGCTAGTCTGTTAAAAAAAAAAAAAAAAAAGCAACATTCGTTTCCAAACAAAAAATACGAAAACAGCAAGGTGTCTGAACCAAATGTCATCTTCATCTCTACCCATACTTGCTCTATTACGTCAGTTAGCGCTGCTATGCCTACAAAACAATATTTGGTGTAGAGCCACCGTTGTGGCGGAAGTAGACGACAATATGATTAACGCATTGTTATTTTCCAATTGGCAGACTTTCAGAATCCAGCATCCCAATGCGCAAACACGGGGTATTCAGTGTCCACTATCCCTGCGGGACATAGTGGCCAATCACTGATGCCCCTAATCCGTGCCTCCATGTCGCCGGCTACCTGGCAGGTCTATGGTAAGGCTTGGGAGGAATGGTGCTCATTAGTTCAGGGTAGGCCAGTCGATAGATGCGACCGTACACGAGGCTCAGTGACGGCGGAGTTTCGAGCGCGGCTGAAGGAAAGCGGGGCGTCGGGGATGTTGGCGCAACGGAAATTATCAGGGTTAGCATTTTTCTTTCAATTCATGGGATGGGCGGACGTAACAAAGTATTTTTTCATTAAGCAAGCCATTAAAGGATGGAAAAGGCTACAACCAAGCCAAGAATCCGCCGCCCCATATCACTGAGATTATTGCATGACATTATTTCCATATCCCCATCAGTCTGCACATCGCAATACGAGGCGGTCCTCATATCTGCAGCCTTTGCAATCGCCTTTTTTCGGAGCGATGCGCATCAGCAAATTACTACCACGGTCAAAAAACGCGTCGGAAGGTGGCCTAATTAATGAGGACATAGTTGTATGCAGCGACGTTATGCGCATTCGGGTTAGGAAATCCAAGTGCGTTCCCACTGGTAGGGGCTCATGGGTTCTGGTTAACGCATCAAATGGCCCAGTTTGCCCGCTAAAGATCGTCGAAAAATACACCGTAATAAAGCATGCAAGTAGATTTTACTTCACTCATACAGACGGGTCCCCTCTGACAAAGTATCAATTCCAGGCAATTTTTAAGCTATGCTTGGAGAAAACCGGCGCAAATCCAAAAGAGTACAGGACACATTCATTCCGTATCGGGGCACCCACAGAAGCAGCTAGGGCAGGAGTGTCAGAGGCCGAGGTGCAGAGAATGGGGCATTGGAAATTCGCATGCTTCGCCAGATACATAAGACCTGATTTGCTGAATTAACATATGTTGTCTCTTGCAGGAGTTGAAGTTTGGGTTGTAGGACATTCCTATGTCTATTGGGCGGAAAAAAGCCCAAACTGCGTCCGGGAGGAAGGAATCTGTACCTCCCGGGCCTAGAGGTTAACTGGAGGGGTATCAGAGGCCTCCAGTGGAAATAGGTGTTTAAGGAGATGGTTGACATTTCAAGGAGGGCAAAGCGCCCGGTGATAATGGTGGTACACGCGAGGGGCAATGATCTTGGCAAGCAAAAGGTGGCGGATGTGTATAAATGGATGACAATGGATATAGAACGGCTCCCCTGTTTATTCACAAATATGATGCTGGTGTGGTCAGAGATGATACCACGGGCCGTCTGGCGAGGCGCAAGAGATAAAAAAAAAAAAAAGCCATAGAGCGCACAAGGAGAAAATTCAACGCCAGGATGGGAAAATTTGTAAGAGGAAAAGGCGGTATCGTAATTCGTCACCACCATCTGCAACGGGATAACACAAAACTATTAAGACCGGACGGAGTTCACCTGACGGACATTGGCCTCGATATTTTTCTCACTGGTTTACAGGAGGGGATTGAACAGGTCCTAATGCTGATGGGGGTGGTCGGAGTCCCGTGTAGGGTATACACAGGATCCTCCATGGCGGGAGAAGCAGAGGAGGGCAAAGGTTCGTAACCGCTCGTTGGGCCAACTTGCCTGTCGAATGCGGACAGGATCTCGGCGCGAGACGCCCGTTACGAAGTGTAATTGCCTTTCTCCGATTGTGTAATTAATAAACTGTGACCGACCTGTTCAACCCACCTAGGATTGTCTGTGTTTCATTACGGGATTGGAGGGAGGGGGGAAGGCACTGGTCACTGGTTACGACACACAGGTCTCCACAGTCTCTCATTTTTACAACCAAATTTACAAAACCATTTTTAGGGACCACCTCACATTTGAAGTCACTTTGAGGGGTGTACATGACAGAAAATACCCTAAAGTGGCACCATTCTAAAAACTGGACCCCTCAAGGTGCTCAAAACCACATTCAAGAAGTTTATTAACCCTTTATGTGCTTCACAGGAACTGAAGCAATGTGGAAGGAAAAAATTTACTTCAGAACCAATTTTTTTTTTTATTTTCACAAGTATTAAAAGAGAAAATGAACAACAAAATTTGTTGTGCAATTTCTCCTGACTACGTCGATACCCCTTATGTGGGGGTAAACCACTTCTTGGGTGCATAGCAGAGCTTGCAAGGGAAGGAGCGCCGTTTGACTTTTTCAACGCAGAATTGGCTGGAATTGGTGACCACATTTTGGAAACTAGACCCCTTAAGGAACTTACCTAGATGTGTGGTGAGCACTTTGAACCTCAAAGTGCTTCACAGAAGTTTATAACGTTGAGCTGTGAAAATAAAAAAAATTTTCTTTCCACAAAAATGATCTTTTTGCCCCCAAATTTTTATTTTTACAAGGGTAACAGGAGAAATTAGACCCCCAAAGTTGTTGTGCAATTTGTCCTGAGTACGACCATACCCCATATGTGGGGGTAAACCACTGTTTGGGCGCATAGCAGAGCTCAGAAACGAAGGAGCACTGTTTGACTTTTTCAATGCAGAATTAGCTGGAATTGAGATTGGACGCCATGTCGCATTTGGAAAGCCCCTGATGCGCCTAAACAGTGAAAAAAAAAACACAAGTGACACTATTTTGGAACCTAGACCCCTTAAGGAACTTATCTAGATGTGTGGTGAGCACTTTTTTTTTTACCACAAAAGTGATTTTTTTTTAAGCCCCTAATTTTTTTTATTTTCCCAAGGGTAACAGGAGAAATTGGACCCCCAAAGTTGTTGTGCAATTTGTCCTGAGTACACTGATACCCCGTATGTGGGGGGAACCACTCATTGGGCACATGGGAAAGCTCGGAAGTGTAGGAACACCATTTTGGAATGCAGACTTTGAAGGAATGTTCTGCGGGCATCATGTTGCATTTGCAGAGCCCCTGATGTGCCTAAACAGTAGAAACCCCCGACAAGTGACCCCATTTTGGAAACTAGACCCCCCCAAGGAGCTCATCTAGATGTGTGGTGAGCACTTTGAACCCCCAAGTGCTTCACAGAAGTTTATAACAGAGCCGTGAAAATAAAAAATCATTTTTTTTCCACAAAAGTGATTTTTTTTTTTAGCCCCCAATTTTTTATTTTCCCAAGGGTAACAGGAAAAATTAGACCCTCAATGTTGGTAAATAGTGGAAACTCCTCAATTCTTGCTCCAACCCTAACCCCAACTGTTGTGAATTCTCTCTCTGGCTTCCCTCTGGTGATTACTGAAGGTAGTGGAGCTGGTCAGATTGACAGAAGGGTTGGGAGTTCTCTTTCTGGGCTCCCTCTGGTGGTTACTGGAGGTAGTGGAGCTGATCTGATTGACAGAGGCTGGCCACCTGATAATGAGGAGGACGATTGGAGATCTGGGGTTTCTGATTGGGATTTAAGACAGCTGACTCCCTCTATCCCTGCTGGTGATTTTCTTCCTGTGCCTTCTGAGGTCTGATGTATCCTGCTCTGTCCCTGCATGGTTCAGCTAAGTGGTTTATTTGCTATTCTGTTTGCATTTGATCTGATTTTGTCGATCTCTGCTTTGTGTGGGTCAGCTAGCTCCGGCTGGGGCTGTGCTGAATCACCGCCAATATGTTACTGCTTGTGCCAGTTTGTTTTGTGCCCTGTTATATTGGTCTCTTTTTGCTTTGCTTTCAGAATATACCAGAGTGCTGATATAGTGGGGGAGAAAGTCGTGCGACTTCAGTGTTTTTTGTGCATCAGACGTGTTGGACTTTTTGCAGGGTTTTCTGTGTGATTGCAGACAATGTCTTTCCTGTCCTGTCTAGTCAGTGTGGGCCCCATCATTTGCTCAGTCTATTTTGCTGCCTACGTATGTGTTTTCATCTTGTCTCACCGACAATATATGTTTGAGGGCTATCTATTACTTTTGGGTCTGCTCCGGGGCAGTTTAGATTTCCCATTTCTTGCTTTAGGCTTAGTTAGCTCTCTGGCTGTGCAGAGGCGTCTAGGATCATCGTAGGTACGCTCCACGGCTACTGCTAGTTGTGTGGATAGGATCAGGGGTCTGCCATCCACTTAGTTACCAACCTCTCTGGTTTTCTGTGGCTTAGCCTGGGCCTGCTATCCTCCTCGGTGACCCATTCATAACAGAATCGCCAGCCTAACTGTAGACTCTAGGGTACTCTAAAGAAGGAAAGAATTTAAAAAAGAAAAAAAGTGTCAGAATATTTTTATATATTTTTTCCTCTTTTTTTTTTCTGGGGCTGTAGGAGGATATTTTTTGTCTAAATGGAGACTAAGCAATTGTCTGATCGTGTTAAGCAGCTTGCTGCTGAAGTGTGGGGAATTTCTGCCTATCACGCTCAATCATCTGCTGTTGAACCAAAAATCCCTACTCCTGATCTGTTTTCTGGGGATAAATTTTTGAATTTTAAGAATAATTGTAAACTCTTTTTTGCTTTGAAACCTAACTCATCGGGGAGCTCTGTGCAGCAGGTTAAAATTGTCATCTCCCTGCTGCACGGCGATCCCCAGGATTGGGCCTTTTCTTTGACACCCGGAGATCCTATTCTGGCTAATGTGGACGCTTTCTTTCAGGCCTTGGGGTTGTTGTATGATGAACCTAATGCTATTGATCAAGCTGAGAAAACCTTATTGGCATTGAACCAGTGTCAGGATTCTGCAGAATTATATTGTCAAAAATTCTGAAAGTGGGTGGTCCTTACTAAATGGAATGACTATGCCCTAGCAGCTCTCTTTCGGAAGGGTTTGGCAGAAACCGTAAAAGATGTTATGGTGGGATTTTCTGTGATCTCTGGTCTTGATGACTCTATGTCTTTGGCCATTCAAATTGATCAGCGTTTACGTGAACAGAAGACTACACTAGAGACGTTGCCGCCTTTCGAACGAACTTCTGAACCAATGCAATGCGATAGGGTTTTGTCTAGGGCGCAACGTCAGGAGTTTAGAAGGCGTAATAAGTGTGTTTTTTATGTGGGGACGCCTCTCATACTATTTCTGCCTGCCCTAAACGAGAAAAGCGTTTTGCTCACACATTTGCTGTGGGCAGTGTACAGCCTAAGTTCCTTTTGGCGATTACCCTGATCTGCTCCTTGTGTACATTTTCCGCTAAGGCTTTTGTTGATTCAGGAGCAGCTTTGAATCTGATGGATTTGGACTTTGCAAACGCTGTGGTTTTCCCATGATAGCCCTGCGGACTCCTATCCCTTTGAGGGGTATTGATGCTACTCCTTTGGCAGAGAATAAATCCCAGTTTTGGACCCAGGTGATAATGCGGGTTGCCCCGGACCACCAAGAAAATTGTAAATTTCTGGTGTTGCACAATTTGCATGATACTATTGTTCTGGGTTTTTCTTGGTTGCAAACTCATAATCCTGTTTTGGATTGGAAATCTGTGTCTGTGGTGAGTTGGGGTTGCCAATGTGTTCTTAGTGACACTCCGGTTTTTTCCACCTCTCCCCAGTCTCATGATATTCCTGTCTATTTGGCTGATTTTTCTGATGTATTTAGTGAGCGTAAGTCTGTGTCTTTGCCTCATAGGAGTTATGACTGTGCAATTGAGTTAATGCCCGGGTGTAAATTTCCCAAGGGTCGGCTTTTCAACTTAACGGTACCCGAACATGATCTTATATCAAGGAGTTGTTGGAGAAAGGTCATATTAGACCATATTCTTCACCTTTAGGTGCTGGTTTTTTTTGTGGACAAGAAAGATGGTTTATTAAGGCCATGTATTGACTATCGTTCCCTTAACAAAATCACTGTTAAATATTAGTACCCATTACCCCTGATTTCTGATTTATTTTCCAGAGTTAAAAATGCCTGTTGGTTTACCAAGCTTGATCTAGGGGGCATATAATCTTATTCACATCAAGCACGGGGATGAATGGAAGACGGCGTTTAAGACTCCGGAGGGAAATTTTGAGTACCTGGTGATGCCTTTTGGGCTCACTAATGCCCCTTCTGTCTTCCAATCTTTTATGAACGATATTTTCCGGGACTTTCTGGATAAGTTTTTGACCATTTATCTGGATGATATTTTGATCTTTCCAGTGATTGGGATTCTCATGTGGAACATGTCCGGACTGTGTTCCGGATTTTGAGGGAAAATTCTCTGTATGTTAAGGGATCGAAGTGCCTTTTTGGTGTACAGAGGGTTTCATTTTTGGGATTCATTTTGTCCCCATCTGCTATTGAAATGGACCCGGCCAAGATACAGGCCATTTATGACTGGGTTCAGCCCACTTCTTTGAAGGCTCTCCAGAAGTTTTTGGGTTTTGCTAATTTCTACCGTAACTTTATAAGCAATTTTTTTGGTATTGTTAAACCACTGACTGATTTGACCAAAAAGGGCGCTGATATGGTGAATTGGTCTCCAGAGCCAGTTTCGGCATTTCAGGAGCTTAAGCGGAGATTCACTTCTGCTCCGCTTCTACGGCAACCTGATGTCTCACTCCCATTTCAGGTGGAGGTAGATGCTTCTGAGATTGGTGCAGGAGCCGTTTTGTCTCAAAGAGATCCGGTGACTTCTAAGATGAATCCCTGTGTCTTCTTTTCTTGAAAATTCTCCCCATCTGAACGTAACTATGACGTGGGGAATCGGGAGTTGTTGGCCATGAAATGGGCATTTGAAGAGTGGAGACATTGGTTGGAGGGAGCTAGACATCAAGTTGTCCTCACCGACCACAAGAATTTGATTTATCTTGAATCAGCCAAACGCTTGAATCCTAGACAGGCTAGGTGGCCCTTGTTTTTCACACGTTTTAAGTTTGTGGTCCCTTTTCTTCCGGGCACTAAGAATGTTAAGGCGGACGCCCTTTCTAGGAGTTTCTTTGCGGATTCTCTTGATGTGACCGAGCCTACTACCATTCTAAATGAGGGTGTAGTTATTTCCGCCATCTCACCCGATTTGAGACGTGCCCTGGAGGAATTTCAGGAGGACAAACCTGAACGTTGCCCTATGGGAAAATTGTATGTCCCTGACCAGTGGAGGAAAAGAGTAATGTCTGAAATTCATTGCTCTGCTTTGGCTGGCCATCCAGGTATTTTTGGTACCAGAGATTTCGTGAGTCGGTCTTTTTGGTGGCCTGCCTTATCTCGTGATGTCAGGAATTTTGTGCAGTCCTGTGCGACTTGTTCTCGGTACAAGCCCTGTTCTCATTCTAGTGGGTTATTGATGCCCCTGCCGGTGCCCAGGAGGCCATGGACCCATATCTCAATGGATTTTATTTCTGATCTTCCTGTCTCTCAGAGATTGACTGTTATCTGGGTTATCTGTGATAGATTTTCTAAGATGGTCCATCTTGTACCACTCCCAAAGTTGCCATCTTCTTCTGAGTTGGTGCCCTTGTTTTTACAACAGGTGGTTCGGTTGCACAGGATTCCTGAGAACATTGTGTCAGACAGAGGAGTCCAGTTTGTTTCCAGATTTTGGAGAGCTTTTTGTTCCAAACTGGGAATTCAGTTATCTTTCTCCTCTGCATTTCATCCTCAGACCAATGGGCAGACTGAGAGAACAAACCAGACTTTGGAGTCCTATTTGAGATGTTTCATATCTGCTGATCAGGATGACTGGGTCTCTTTTTTGCCCTTGGCCAATTTCGCGCTAAACAATAGGGCTAGTTCTGCAACTTTGATGTCGCCCTTTTTCTGTAACTTTGGGTTTCATCCTCGATTTTCTTCTGGGCAGGTGGTATCTTTGGCCTGCCCAAGTGTGGATTCTGTGGTAGAGAGAATGCAGCAGATTTGGGACCAAGTGGTGGATAAGTTGTCCCACTCTCAGGAAAAAGCCCAACGGTTTTCCAACCGGCATAGGACCATTGGTCCCCGGTTTAAAGTGGGTGATATGGTTTGGTTGTCTTCAAAGAATATTCCTATGAAGGTTGCGTCTCCAAAATTCAAACCAAGATTCATTGGACCTTATAAGATTTTGGAAATCCTTAATCCCGTTTCTTTCTGTTTGGCTCTTCCAGTTACGGTTAAGATTCATAACGTGTTTCATAAATCTTTGTTGAAGAGGTTTGTGGAGCCAGTAGTTCCCATGGCGGCGCCTCTTGTCCCTGTATTGGTTAAAGGTAATTTGGAGTATGAAGTAGAGAAAATATTGGCTTCTCGTTTGGCTAGACGGAGACTCCAGTACTTGGTCAAGTGGAAGGGTTATGGCCAGGAGGATAATTCTTGGGTCTCTGCTTCTGACATTCATGCCGAAAGATTGATTTGTGCTTTTCACCGGGCCCATCCTGACCAGCCTGGTGGCATGAATGAGGGTTCAGTGACCCCTCCTCAAGGAGGGGGTACTGTTGTGTATTCTCTCTCTGGCTTCCCTCTGGTGATTACTGAAGGTAGTGGAGCTGGTCAGATTGACAGAGGGGTTGCGAGTTCTCTTTCTGGGCTCCCTCTTGTGGTTACTGGAGGTAATGGAGCTGATCTGATTGACAGAGGCTTTCCACCTGATAATGAGGAGGACGATGGGAGATCTGGGGGTTTCTGATTGGGATTTAAGACAGCTGACTCCCTCTATCCCTGCTGGTGATTTTATTCCTGTGCCTTCTGAGGTCTGATGTCTCCCGCTCTGTCCCTGCATGGTTCAGCTAAGTGGTTTATTTGCTATTCTGTTTGCATTTGATCTGATTTTTTTTATCTCTGCTTTGTGCGGGTCAGTTATCTCCAGCTGGGGCTGTGCTGAATCACCGCCCATATGTTACTGCTTGTGCCAGTTTGTTTTGTCCCCTGTTATATTGGTCTCTTTTTGCTTTGCTTTCAGAATATACCAGAGTGCTAATTATAGTGAGGGGCGAAGTCGTGTGACTTCAGTGTTTTTTGTGCGCTTTTTGCAGGGTTTTTTGCGTGATGGCAGACAGTGTCTTTCCTTTCCTGTCTAGTCAGTATGGTCCCCATCATTTGCTCAGTCTATTTTTCTGCCTGCGTATGTGTTTTTTTCTTGTCTCACCAACAATATATGTTTGGGGGCTATCTATTCCTTTGGGGTCTGCTCCGGGGCAGTTTAGATTTTCCATTTCTTGCTTTAGGCTTAGTTAGCTCTCCGGCTGTGCCGAGGCGTCTAGGATCATCGTAGGTACGCTCCACGGCTACTGCTAGTTGTGTGGATAGGATCAGGGGTCTGCAATCCACTTAGTTACCAACCTCTCTGGTTTTCTGTGGCTTAGCCTGGGCCTGCTATCCTCCTCGGTGACCCATTCATAACACCCAACCCTAACCCTAATGTTAATCCCTAACCCTAATTCTAACCCTAATTCCAACCCTAACCCTTATGGAAAATTGAAAATAAATATGTTTTCTGTATTTTATTATATTTATTTATATAAGGGGGTGATAAGTGGGGTTTTTTTTTACTATTTTTTTTATTTTGATCCCTGTGATAGTTTATCACAGTGATCAAAATGAATGAATGGAATCTGCTGGCTGGCAGATTTGATGGGCACACTGCGCATGCGCCCGCCATTTTCTTCCGGGACCAAGATGGCAGCGCTCCCCAGGACCACCGGGGGGGATCGGGGACTCTATTTCTCTGTCCTCTGATGTGCCATTACATCAGAGGAGAGACAAATTAAATGCAAAATCGCGGCTTTTTTTGCGATCGCCGTTATAGGCTTAATAACGACGATCGCAAAAGCGTGGTTAGTAAAAAAACTGACCCGATTCATGTTCTCTGGGGTCTCAGCTACCCCCGGCAGCCAAGACCCTGGAAAAAATCCGACGCAGGGGGCGCTATTCACTTTCTCCACAGCACCGTGAATTAACGGCACTGTGATTTAAGTACCCTTAGCAGCCGCCGTTAAAAGGCGGATCGGCGGTCGTTAAGGGATTAAGGTCTCATTCACATGTCAGTATTTTTGCATCAGTATTTGTATGCCAAAACCAGTAATGTCTCCAAAACACAGAACAGGTATCAATCTTGCAATCATAGTTTTTCTCTGTACGTTTTACTCCTGGATTTGGCATGCAAACGCTGAAAAAAAAATACTGATGTGTGGATGAGTCCTAAAAGTGCATCATTTAGTGCAGTTATAAGTTGCCTCATTTAGTTGTCAGTGATTCTTCTCGTATGCAAGAAACTAACCAATTTTCATCATTCAATTTTTTTTCAATCAGAATTTCATTATGTTTTCTTTATTTTTATTAGATTTTTCTTAACCCCTTAACGACCAGGGGTATTTTTGCTTTTGCATTTTCATTTTTTGCTTCCCTTCTTCCCAGAGCCATAACTTTTTTTTATTTTTTGGTCAAAATGTCCATGTGAGGGCTTGTTTTTTGCGGGATGAGTTGTACTTTTGAACTACACCATTGGTTTTACAATGTCGTGTAACAGAAAACTGGAAAAAAAAATTCCAATTGCGGTGAAATTGCAAAAAATGTGCAATCCCACACTTTTTTTTTGGCTTTTTTTCTAGATTCACCAACCGCTAAAACTGACCTGCCATTATGATTCTCCAGGTCATTGCGAGTTCATAGACACCAAACATGTCTAGGTTCTTTATCTGAGTAGTGAAAAAAATTCCAAAGTTTGTAAAAAAAAAAAAAAAAAAAAAAAGGTTGACATTTTCTGAGACTTGTAGTGTCTCCATTTTTTGGGGACTGGGACTGGGTGAGGGCTTATTTTTTGTGCGCCGATCTGACTTTTTATTGATACCATTTTGGTGCAGATACGTTCTTTTGATCGCCCGTTATTGCATTTTATTGCAATGTTGCAGCAACCAAAAAAATTCTGGCGTTTTGATTTTTTTTATCTCTACGCCATTACCGATTGGATTAATTTTTTTATATATATTGATAGATCAGGCGATTCTTAATTCGGCAATACCAAATATGTGTATATATATTTTTTTTATTTTGAAAGGGGGGTGAATTAAACTTTTACATTTTATATATTTTTTTAACATTTTTAAAAACTTTTCTTTTACTTGCTTCAGTAGTCTCCATGGGAGACTTGAAGCTGCTGTTGTATGACAGCCTCTGCTATATAGAGCAGGGCTGCAGGCCTGCTCTATGTTGCAGTTATGCTCCCTTTCTATGAGAGCCGACCACCAGAGGCGCTCATAGCAATCCAGTAATGACAACTACAGGGGTCTTCTGCTGACCCCGGGTTGTCATGCCAATCCATCGGCGACCCACGGTCATTTGACACTGGCGCTGATGGGAAGAGGTAATGATGCGCTTCCTGCGCATGCATGTTAAATGCCGCTGTCAGAGTTTGACAGCGGCATTTAACATGTTAGCAGCTGCAGGTAAATCGTTATTCTACCTGCAGCTGTTCTGGCACATGTCCGCTGTACAGATCAGCTGTCATGCTGGAAAAGATGCAGGCTCATCACTGGAGTCCACACCAAACGGGGAGGGGTTCAATGTCGGACTCTGTCCGTCATTGGACATTAAGGGGGTTAAGCTTCTCCTATCAAACAAACATGAAAATCAGACAGCACATGGATAAAATCCTAGTGCCGTCTGATTTTTTTTTTTCACGGATTCATAGACTTGTATTGTTGAGTTTGATCAATATCGTGGATCAAAATCAAGCATGTCTTTGCGTTTTCATGTGGACTTTTCTGTCTTCAAAAATAATCAGGCATGTGAACAGCTCCATAGACTATAATATGATATAAAAAATAGAATTAGACTAACTGGTAATTCGGTTTCTAATAACCCACCACCTCAGCACACAGGAGGATGACATCTCATCCTAATAGGGACAGGAAACACGAAAGGTCAAATAGCCTGCCGTGTTCCAGCTTCACCGAACCGGTGCCTGGAGAGGAGATGGGCTGGAGAGCTCAGAGAGGCCTCCAACCTGAAGACCCCCCAGACTTTACCTGAAGATGCAGACTGGAGCAGAGAGTCCTGAGTCCATAGGTATCAAGAACAGCGCAAGGAGAGGTAAGCCCAATCAATCTCCTGCTGTCCAGATATCATCTTCTCCAGTGTCGCCGCCTGCACAAAGCACTTTAGGATGACCTCTTCAAACCACTGGGGAGGTGGGAGGGGCTATTTGACCTTTTGTGCTTTCTGCACCTATTAGGATGAGATGACATCCTCCTGTGTGCTGTTATGGGGGGTTATTAGAGAAAACATGGATAGAACTTACATGTGAAAAACTGACATCTGAAAGAGCCCTTAGATTGAGATTATTATAAATGAAACGCAGGAACTGCATTATTGCTTCATGTGTTCTTGGACATTATTGTAGAAAAACTTGGATAATGTGGCACCCCTGAGGGTTCAGTTGCCACAGAGGTACTGCACCTCCTCCTGAGGTGTGGTATCCCACCTAAGATGGGGACTCCTGACCAGACTTCAGCACCTGCACCCAGCATGAAAACCTTAGAACACCAGGGCACCCTCTATGACCCCTGCTTGGTTCATGAAGGGTGCTGGGAGGTGGGTGGAGCTTAGTTTGCACTAGAGAGCGGGAGAACTGATAGGAAGTCAGGATCAGTTCCCCAAAGGGGGAAGGAGTGAGAGGACGTTTATGCAGCAGCCTCCTGTGAGCTGGAGCTGCTGGGGAAAGAGAGGAACAGAAGGATCAGTTCTTTATAAGGATAGGAAGGAATGGACGGATCGTGAGGAAGAGAGCTGGGGACTGGGGCTAGAGCAGAGCACTTCCCTAAGTTAAATGCGCCAAAGGCCAGGCGCCGGTATCCGAGGCTCTGTGAATGCTAATGGTTCTACAGCAGAAACCAGAGGATTAGAAGTTGTAACCGCTTTATTCCCACCTAAGATTCGACGACACAGTCGCAACATGTGTGAGCCGGGACATGATTGTAAGGAGTCCCTGAAGTAGGCTACAGCTACCTGTCATGCGAGTGGAGTTCTAAATAACAGCAAGAAAGAGGAACTTGAGTGTAATTCATAACTGCAAGTACTTCGGATTAGCGCTAGTAAGGAGACGTTCCTCAAAGGCACATACGGAAGGGAGTGCTGGAAGGATATGCTCCATCTGCCTGGGAGTTGGCTGAGCCCCTCACCTGGAGGACACGGCACTGAAGCAGGCACCTGTGTATGCCAGAAACGTGAGTAAAGCTTTGGAACTACATTCAACTGTGTCTCTGCCTTCTTCCGGCGTCACCTACTCAGCACTGCTACATTTCTGTGCCTAACACTACACCATCTACCTCAACATCTGCCACAACTGCCCTGGGACTATAGCTCTGCCTGTGGAGAGCTATTACACCTCTGCTGCTTAACACCATCTGTCCCAGAGGATCTGCACTGCAGCGCTGGTTACCTCTGACCAGATACCACAGGTGGCGTCACAAACTTTTCTTTACATAAACTTTATTCCACCTATTTTACATGGACCCCCAGGGCCACGGACCTGGTCACTGCCACCGCGACACATCCCTTTAAGACACCGGCCCGGTACCGAGTGAAACCCCACTTGCCCTGGGGGTGATCCGGATAACATACGAACTTGCTGCCCAGTAAGTAGCATTTTGTTTTGCTTTTTACAATGCACGTTCAACACAAGCCCTATAATTGTATTATTTCACAGACATTTGTTGCACATTTGCATAACAGAACGTAGGTTTCTGTATCAAAAAATGCAACGCATAGAGGTTTATCTGGTCCATAATTAAGTGTGACAGCTCATTTGCAAAGCAAAAAAAAGTTAAATTATATGGGGCAAAATTTCTATTTTGCTATCAAAAGTTGCTTAAAACTGGTGAACCGGAAGGGGAAAAAGTTGTTACTGAATACAAAAAATGTGTGCCTGCAAGTTATGCACCTGCAGCTTCATAGTATCAGAAGTGGCACATGCTGTTTCATTCCATAAAATCATTGCCTGAATCAGAGCCTAATGCTTTGTTTTTCATTTTAAATTCTTGTTTATCATTTGCTCTTTTGTATTTAATACCAGTGCTCTATACAAAAAACTGTTTCCCTTACTGTATATACTCGCGTATAAGCCGAGATTTTCAGCCCATTTTTTTTGGCTGAAAGTCCCCCTCTCGGCTTATACGCGAGTCATATACCGGGGATGCGAGGGGGAGCGGGGGTGTCAGAGACCATACCAGCACGTCTCTGCAGCCCCTGCTTCTCCCTCGGTCATCTTCCTACGTTCAGCGGTCACATGGTACCGCTCATTAAACTCATGAATATGCGCATATTTATGAGTTTAATGAGTGATACCACGTGACCACTGAACGCAGGAAGAAGATGCCCGAGGGAGAAGCAGAGGCTGCAAAGAAGACCGTGCACCAGGAGGGAGTGAGTATGACGGGGCAGAGTAATATTCACCTGTCCCCGTTCCATCGCCGTGCACCGCTGTCGTAGTCATTGCCGATGACGTAGTCAGTGCGTGCCGTCTGCTGAACGTCACTGCAGAGACCTAGGAGACGCAGCGGTGGACGGTGATGGAACGGGGAGCGGTAAATATCGCCAGTGCCGGGAGCTCAGGACACCGGTACCTGGCCCCCAGCGACAGAGAGGTGAGTATGTCCATTTTATTTATTTTATTAATTGCAGCGGCAGAAGCAGCAAATAAGGGGTATTTTTGGAGCAGCATTAACCCTTGTGCAGCAGCATATGGGGGATATTTATGGAGCATCTTACGGGACAGCATTAACCCTTGTGCAGCAGCATATGGGGGTATTTATGGAGCATCTTATGGGGCAGCATTAACCCTTGTGTAACAGCATATTATGGGGGTATTTATGGAGCATCTTACGGAGCAGCATTAACCCTTGTGCAGCAGCATATGGGGGGTATTTATGGAGCATCTTCTTGGGCCAGCATTAACCCTTGTGTAGCAGCATATTATGGAGAGTATTTATGGAGCATCTTACAGAGCAGCATTAACCCTTGTGCAGCAGCATATGGGAGGTATTTATGGAGTGTCTTACGGGGCAGCATTAACCCTTGTGCTGCAGCATATGGGGGTATTTATAGAGAATCTTCTTGGGCCAGCATTAACACTTGTGCAGCAGCATATGGGTTTTTTTTTTTAATTATGAAGCATCTTCTTGGACCATCATTAACCCTCGGCTTATACATGAGTCAATAAGTTTTCCCAGTTTTTTGTGGCAAAATTAGGGGGGTCGGCTTATACGCGGGTCGGCTTATACACTAGTATATGCGGTAATTAATTTTTTTCAGGAGATATTCCAAATTATGTTCTTAAACTCCATGGGTGCCAATAACAATGAGCAGGAGATACGTTATGACAACAGGAAGTCACTGGGTTCCAAACTAGATAGGTACTGTAGGTAGCGGCAAAAAAATCCAAACCCAATACCTTATAATTGACCTGTTTAGTTGCCCTGATGCTTGCTGCTCGATCTTTTCGATTTTTTTTTTTTTATGCATGGACACAGCCAGAAGGCCTGACCTATAGGCTGAGATGTGCATGTATTGGCGGAAAGAAGAGAACCAGACAGTGTTTATGGGGTTTCTGGAGAGGCATTAGTTTTATTTTGTTTGTAGTTACGACTACTCACTCGATTTGGTTGGCCTTAAGTAGCGTTCACACAGGCAGTACAGCTTTGCCCCACATTGCTTTCCACAGTTTGCACATTCTAAATGCAACAAAATCGTAAAGCTATATCCCTAGCCTTATCCCATCGCTAACTAAACAGTATAGACACTGGCTACTTCAGACACCGCTGAGCTAGCCCCAGTTTGGTCAAACAAAACTGCTGTTGTCCATAGCAACCACTGATACTTGTAGTTTGGTACACATGGCCTATGTAGACTCTACTCAAAGAGATTCTGGCTTTTTTTTGTCTTTTCAATTTCAATACACAATCTGACTGCCCGGCCTCCCCAGCTGACTGATTTAGATGAACACCTAGCCTGTGTATATGGACAGCTAGCCAAGTGTACTAATCAAAGCCTGCAGAGCTAGGACTTAACCCTACCCTATCTGGTATTGCTACATGCCCTCTGCCACAAGCCGAGGGCTGGGCACTATCTGCCAACCCCCAATGTCTACAGGAGACCACTTTACCTAAATTGATTTTGTGAGGAGCCGTGGCCAGTTTTGTTTTGCCTCCTCCTCCTTGTTTAATATACTAAGGATTGTCCTTAAATGTACGACAGACCCCTGCCAACTGAATTGCTACAAAACCCTACAAAATGACCTTCAGCGAACTACTGGTGTGCATGATTCCAACTCCAAGGTAGTGTCCAGACCTTATACTGGTGGAGTGAGCCTTGTATCTTCCTGGTGCAAGACAGTGACTGTCTTCAGGTGGTCAGAGTGTGTATGTAGTGCCTGAATAACACAAGCCTACATGCCCTCACATTCTCTAGACTAGAATCCAGTTAACATCTTTTGTGACATTAAGAATTAGTGTATCAGAATATCCTGACCATTTCATCAGGACCATGCCTGACATTGTCAAGAGTGCATACAGGAACATGGGGACCATGCGAGAGACCGTTGTTTTAATTTTTATTCCATAAATCAATAGTACATATGGATATGATAAACTTGGTAATATATCTTATTGGAGATATGGATCACCCGCCAGGTCAGTTCGGATACTCGGTACCGGGCCACTTCTTAAAGGGGAAGTGTCACGGCAGCGGTGACCTGATCCGTGGCCCTGGGTGTCCAATTAAAGGGATATTTACAAGGGAATAAAGTTTATAATGTTTAAAATAAAGCATTCATGACGCCACCTTTGGTATTCAGTCAGGGGACCGACGCTGCTATGCAGATCCCCTGGAATGGTGACAGGGCAGCAGAGATGGTTGAGCTCTCCACAGATAGAACTGTATCCCAGGGCAGTTTGGATGTAGATGTTAAAGGTGAGGATGGTGAATGTGGTGCAGGGCAGATGATGCAGGAACCATCAGAGGACACAGCTGGGTGCAGTTCCCAAAGCTTTACTCAGTTCTGGTGTGCACAGATGCCGGCTTGGCGCTATGTCCTCCAGGTGAGGGATCCAGCAAACTCCCAGGTAGATTGGGATGCACCTTTCCACTACTCCTTTCTGTATGTGCCTTTCCTGGCTGTCTCACTGTGCTAGATTTCCTCCCTTCCTACCCAACACCTCAGTCAGTGTCCCAAGCCAGCAGCCGCAGACCTTGTCGGGTGACATCCTCTCTGCATCCCCTTGCTCCCATATGGCTTCCTTTTTGGAGTAGATAACTGTGGCTGGTTGGGGAGGGTGGTGGTTGACCGGATGGTGAGGGCTCTGCCAGCAGCCATACAGCGTTGGGTGGAACAAGGGGACCTGGGCACCCTGGGCAAGGTGGTAGAACTGATAGAGTGGTATACGGCCACTCAGGACTTTAAACAGGACACTGCTCCGCTTCAGCTGTCACGTAAGGCTCCGCCAGCTCAGGAGCCTGAGAAAAGTCCACGACCCTCCACTGGGGCAAAACCAGACAGAGCCCGTACTGAGGGGTTATCTGGAAAGTAGACTGACAACAGACCTGTGTCCCCTAAGTTGGTCTCAAGGTTCCCTCATGCGACAGTTATTAAGTGATGGCGATGCCAAGAGCCTGGACATTTGATTGCTAACTGCCCCCTGACAACAGAACCCATGGAATGCGGGTATACCCACCGTGTATCTATATATACCCAACCAGTCTGCACTGCCACTACAGACCCTGTCGGTACCGAACCTCAGCTGTGCGAGGTACTCTTTAATGGGTACCAGATGGACGCTCTCTTGGACTCGGGAAGCTTGGTGACCCTGGTACACGGGTCTCTGGTTGCTGGGGACAGTCCTAATAGCTGGCTGATGGTGGTAGTGTGCTTACATGGGGACCTCTGAGAGTACCTGACCACGGAGGTCATGTCCACCCCGTGTGGGGAGAGAAAACGTGGGAGTGGTAAAGACTCTTCCATATGGGACTGTATTGGGAAGAGACTTCCTCCTGTTCTGGTCCTTCTGGGAGACCAGGGTTTACACTCTCAGGGTAAATGGTATTCCAGGCACAGAACCCGAAGATCCCGAGTCAGGGATACCTGCCGTAGGGGTCACCAACCTAGGGACAGAGTGTAATCCTGATAGGTTCCCATTAGAGGTATTGGCAGGAGAGGTCGAGGAGACCCCACCTATTCCTGTGCTGGAAGTGGCCTCTGGTAAGTTCGAGACAGCTCCTCTCCAGGATCCCACTTTGACCCAGGCACGGGAAAGAGTTATCGAGGTAAATGGGGTGGCTCAGCAGCCAGGTGCGGAGACAGAGTTCCCATGAATGTTAATCAACAAGGAGTTACTGTACAGGGTTGATAAAATCCAGGGTGAGGTGGTAGAAAAACTGGTAGTGTCTCAATCCTACCGTCGGGAGGTACACGACTTGGCTCACACGCACATGCTGGGAGGGCATTTGGGGGCCAAAAAGATGCAGGAGCGCATACTGCAGCGGTTTTCCTGATACATGTCCAGAGTGCTAACTGACTTCACCCACCACAAACTACCGGAGTCCATTAGTACCTCTGCCCATTATAGAGGTACCTTTCGAGCAAATTGCAATTGATCTGGTAGGACCAATAGTGAAATCCGCATGGGATCACCAACACATATTGCTAATCGTAGACTACGCCACTCCGTACCCAGAGACGATACCACTCCGCCACACCTCGGCTAAGCTATTAGCCTGTGAACTATTTGCCATGTTTTGTCGCCTTGGGCTACCCAAGGAGATCCTTACAGATCAGGGAACTCCTTTTATGTCTAAGGTGTCCAGGGAGCTATGTAAGCTGCTCCAGATTAAACAGCTACGGATGTCGGTGTATCATCCACAAACCGACAGGTTGGTGGAGAGGTTTAATAAGATCCTCAAAGTCATGCTCAAAAAGCATGGAATTGGATGGGAGGGTTTAGGGCAATAACATGTCCCATCTGATCTTCGCCATCTGTGAGGTACCCCAGGCGTCCACAGGTTTTTCCCCGTTTGAGCTGTTATATGGCAGGCATCCGAGGGGATTGCTCGATGTAGCTTAGGAGACGTGGAGCAGGAGCCCACTCTGCATTGAAGCGTAAGTGAGCATGTCGCAAGCATGCAGGATCAGATTTCGGCCGTACGACTCATAGTAAGCATCTGATGGATGCTCAGGCTGCTCAGAGCCGCACGTACAATAAAAGGGCCACGGTCAGGACCTTTAAAGAAAGTGACGGAGTGTTGGTACTAGTGCCCACCCCAGAGAGTAAGCTCATGGCCAAGTGGCAAGGGCCTCATGAGATACGGCTGATGGTGGGGCAAGTGAATTATAGAGTGTACAAACCTGGAAAAAGGAAACCCGAGCAGCTGTACCATGTAAACCTGCTAAAGGTCTGGAAGGACCGGGAATGTTTGGTCACCGAGGCGACTCCAGTTGTACCAACAGGGGTCCCTCTAGCACTGGCTAAGGACACAGCAGGGGGTCAGGTTAAAATAAATGATGCTCTCACCAAACGGCACTGGCTGGAGGCTCAGGCCCTCGTGCAGAGTACTACGGACGTATTCTCATAGCTGCCAGGTGGACCTCTGTGATACAACATGACATAGTCACCGAGCCCCGGGTAAGGGTACGGATGAAACCGTACCGAGTACCAGAAGCCCAAAGGCAAGCCATCGCGGCCGAGGTGAAGCAAATGTGAGGCAGTGACCAATGTCATATGTGAGGGTCGCTATGTGCCCCCCAGGATGCGCTCAGAAGTGTATTAGATCCGCTGGAGTGCCTTGTGATCACAGCAAGTTGCCTGTGAGTCACAAGGCAGAATAAAAGTGAGTGTGAACATGGTCAAGTTATGTGACCAAGGAATTGTTCAGGAAAACAAGATATGGTCTTTTATTATTGAAATTGACTGCAGGAAGGTAGTGGGGCCAGTCCTCTAGCCCAAATCTTATAAGTGGCCCATGGCCATAGAGTATGGAGGAAAGGAAGAAAAAACCCTTCAAGAGGGTTTTGGGTGTGTCTGTTTTGGTCTTGCAAGCAGACAGAGTAATCGATCTGCAGAGCACTCTCTGTGTGAAGTAACACAGACCAGTGGAGCCAAAAAGTCTGGCACCCCGTGTACAGGGAGGCACTGTCGCTCATGGCAACCGGTCCCGGACTGTCTTTGATTTCCCGGCTGCAATCCAGAGGATACAGCGTGCTGAGCACTGTGTGAGTTTTTCATTGGACATTAAACACGTTTTTGTTTTGAACTTGCTTGGATTACTGCCTCATTCCTGCACAGCGTGGACACCGCTGCATCACACATGACAATAATCAAAAAAAAAAACTCATCTAATGTCCCTGTTGCGTTTCTGAACAACCGATTATAAGTAATTCAGTGGCTGATGATTATGTCTCCTGATCTGAACCCAATCGAACACCTATGAGAAATTTTGAGGAGACAAGTTGAGCATCCTTCTCCATCCAGCAATTCATGCTCTAAAAAAGGTTGTTTTTGAAGAATGGAAAATGATAAATGTTGCAATATGTCACCAAATCATTAATTCCATGCCTGCGGACTTGATGACGTCCAAATCTTGGTGGTCATACAAAATACAAGATGTGGTAGTTTTTGGTGTGGGGTGTATTCATTCGTGCATCAACTAACGAGTAAAACTGAAGATTTTGTAATAAAAGTTTTATTACCCTTTCATGTAATAAAAAACATGTTCTTTGAAACTCAGTATTGTCAAAACTTTAGAAACTGTTCTTTTTTCAGTGATATATTAATTACAATCTTACTTTTCAAAGAAGGGATACTCATTTATGCTGTGCACTGTATGAACACCATTTTAGCAGTATATTTATACAGGATGATTATGGGAACTAGAATTCTTATGAACACTTGTTTGCCAAATATTGTCTTGTGAGGTGAGTGTTTAGTAAATGCAGCAGAGCTCTTTAACCCCTTACCTACAAATGACGTAATATTCCGTCCATGTGACCATGGACCTAATTACCATGGACGGAATATTACGTCATCGCCATCAGCGGCGCCCACGTGGTGAGCGCCGCTGATCGCGGCCGAGTGTCAGCTAATTATCATAGCTGACACCCGGCACAATGTGTCAGGGGCGGTCACGGACCGCCCCCGACACGTTAACCCCTTGCACACCGCGATCAAACGCGATCGCGGTGTACCGGTGGTTAAAGGGAAGCATCGGCAGGGAGGGGGCTCCCTCCGTGCTTCCCTGAGCCCCCCACGGCAGCGCAATGTGCAGCGCTGCTGCGGGGGGCTCTTTCCCTACAGGCCCCCGGATCCAAGATGGCGACGGGGGCCTGTAGGGAGCTGACTTCCTCACTGCCTGCAAAGCGCAGGCATGAGGAAGTCTGCAGCAGTGCCTGTGACAGATCGCTGATCTGTCACAGTGATCTGTGATGTGACAGATCAGCGATCTGTCACAGGACAGTGATGGCCCACCTGGGACAAGGTAATAAAGTAAAAAAAAAAAAAAGTGTTAAAAATAATTTTAAAAAAATCGCTAAATAAATTAGTAAAAAAAAAAAAAATATTCCCCAATAAATCCATTTTTTCAAAATAAAAAAAACCAAAAACAATAAAAGTACACATATTTGGTATCGCCGCGTCCGTAATGACCTGCCCTATAAAACTGTCCCATTAGTTAACCCCTTTAGCGAACCCCTTAAAAAATAAAAATAAAAAACGAAGCAAAAAATAATGATTTATTATCATACCACCGAACAAAAAGTGCAATAACGCGCGATCAAAAAGACGCATATAAATATCCATGGTACCGCTGAAAACGTCATCTTGTCCCGCAAAAAACGAGCCTCCATACAGCATCATCCGCAACAAAATAAAAAAGTTATAGCTCGCAGAATAAAGCAATACAAAAATAATTATTTTTTATATAAAATATTTTCATTGCAAAAAACCGACAAAATATAAAAAAAGACCCAAATGAGGTATCGCTGTAACCGTACTGACCCGAAGAATAAAACCGCTTTATCAATTTTACCGCACGCGGAACGGTGTAAACGCACCCCCCAAAAGAAATTCATGAAACGCTGGTTTTTGTTCATTCTGTGTCCCAAAAATCGGAATAAAAAGCGATCAAAAAATGTCACGTGCCCGAAAATGGTACCAATAAAAACGTCAACTCGTCCCGCAAAAAATAAGACCTCACATGACTCGGTGGGTCAAAATACGGAAAAATTATAGCTCACAATATGCGGTGATGCAAAAACTATTTTTACAATAAAAAGCGTCTTTTAGCGTGCGACAGCTGCCAAAAATAAAAACCGCCATAAATAGTAAATCAAACCCCCCGTTATCACCCCCTTAGTTAGGGAAAAATAATAAAACTAAAAGAAAATGTATTTATTTCCATTTTCCCACTAGGGTTAGGGCTAGGGTTAGGGCTAGGGCTCAGATTAGGGTTAGGGGTGTGTTGAGGTTAGGGTTGGAGTTATAATTGGGGGGTTTCCACTGTTTGGGCACATCAGGTGCTCTCCAAAGGCAACATGGCGTCTGATCTCAATTCCAGCCAAATCTGCGTTGAAAAAGTCAAATGGTGCTTCTTCCCTTCCAAGCTCTGCCATGCGCCCAAACAGTGTTTTACCCCCACATGTAGGGTATCAGCCTACTCAGGACAAATTACAAAACAACTTTTGGGGTCCAATTTCTCCTGTTACCCTTAGGAAAATAAAAAATTGGGGGAAAAAATATAATTTTGCGGAAAAAAATGTTTTTTTTATTTTCACGCCCAGGCGTTATAAACTTCTGTGAAGCACTTGGGGGTTCAAAGTGCTCTCCACACATCTAGATAAGCTCCGTGGGGGGTCTAGTTTCCAAAATGGGGTCACTTGTGGGGAGTTTCAATAGTTTAGGTACATCAGGGGCTCTCCAATCGCACATGACACCCGCAGACCAATCCATCAAAGTCTGCATTCCAAAACGTCACTACTTCCCTTCCGTGCCCCGACGTGTGCCCATACAGTAGTTTTCTCCCACATATGAGGTATCAGCGTACTCAGGACAAATTGGACAACAACTTTTGGGGTCCAATTTCTCCTGTTACCCTTGGGAAAATAAAAAAATGGGGCCTAAAAATGATGTTTGTTGAAAAAATACGATATTTTTATTTTCACGCCCGGTCGTTATAAACTTCTGTGAAGCACTGGGGGGTTCAAAGTGCTCACCACACATCTAGATAAGTTCATTAGGGGGTCTAGTTTCCAAAATTGGGTCATTTGTGGGGGGTTTCCACTGTTTAGGTACATCAGGGGCTCTCCAAACGCACATGACACCCGCAGACCAATCCATCAAAGTCTGCATTACAAAACGTCACTACTTCCCTTCCGAGCCCCGACGTGTGCCCATACAGTAGTTTTCTCCCACATATGAGGTATCAGCGTACTCAGGACAAATTGGACAACAACTTTTGTGGTTCAATTTCTCCTGTTACCCTTGGGAAAATAAAAAAATGGGGACTAAAAGATGATGTTTGTGGAAAAAATACGATTTTTTTATTTTCACGCCCGGACGTTATAAACTTCAGTGAAGCACTGGGGGGTTCAAAGTGCTCACCACACATCTAGATAAGTTCCTTGGGGGGTCTAGTTTCCAAAATGGTGTCATTTGTGGGGGGTTTCTACTGTTTTGGTACATCAGGGGCTTTCCTAACGTGACATGGTGTCCGATCTCAATTCCAGCCAAAAACGTCAAATGGCGCTGCTTCCCTTCCGAGCTCTGCCATGCGCCCAAATAGTCATTTACACCCACATATGGGGTACCAGCGTACTCAGGACAAATTGCACAATAACTTTTACGGTCCTGATACCCTTGGAAAAATAAGAATTGAGGGTGAAAAGATCATTTTTGTGGAAAAAATATGATTTTTTAATTGTACTGCTGTACGTTATAAACTTCTGTGAAGCCCTTGGGGGTTCAATGCTCTCACCACACATCTAGATAAGTTCCTTGTGGGAGTCTAGATTCCAAAATGGTGTCATTTGTGGGGGGTTTCCATTGTTTTGGTACATCAGGGGTTTTCCAATCGCAACATGGTGTCCGATCTCAATTCTAGCCAAAAACGTCAAATGGCGCTGCTTCCCTTCCGAGCTCTGCTATGCGCCCAAATAGTCATTTACACCCACATATGGGGTATCAGCGTACTCAGGACAAATTGCACAATAACTTTTAGGGTCCTGTTACCCTTGGAAAAATAAAAATTGGGGGTGAAAAGATCATTTTTGTGGAAAAAATATGATTTTTTAATTCTACCGCTGTACGTTATAAACTTCTGTGAAGCCCTTGTGGGTTCAAAGTTCTCACCACATATCTAGATAAGTTCCTTGGGGGGTCTAGTTTCCAAAATGGGGTCACTTGGGGGGTTTCCACTGTTTAGGTACATCAGGGGCTCTCCAAACGCGACATGGCGTCTGATCTGAATTCCAGCCAATTTTGCATTGAAAAAGTCAAACGGCGCTCCTTCCCTACTGAGGTCTGCCATGCGCCGAAACAGTGGTTCCCCCCCACATATCAGGTATCAGCGTACTCATGACAAATTGCACAATAACTTTTGCAGTCCAATTTCTCCTGTTACCCTTGGTAAAATAAAGAAAATTGAACCTGAAGTATTTTTTTTGTGAAAAAAAGTTAAATGTTCATTTTTTTTTAATATTCAAAAAATTCCTGTGACGCACCTAAAGGGTTAATAAACTTCTTGAATGTGGTTTTAAGCACGGTGCAGTTTTTAGAATGGTGTCACTTTTGGGTATTTTCTATCATATAGACCCCTCAAAGTGGCTTCAAATGTGAAGTGGTCCCTAAAAATAAAATGGTGTTGCAAAAATGAGAAATCGCTGGACAATTTTTAACCCTTATAACTTCCTAACAAAAAAAAATTTTGGTTCCAAAATTGTGCTGATGTAAAGTAAACATGTGGGAAATGTTATGTATTAAGTTTTTTGTGTGCCGTATCGCTGTGATTTAAGGGCATAAAAATTCAAAGTTGGAAAATTGCGAAATTTTCAAAATTTTCGCCAAATTTCTGTTTTTTTCACAAATAAACGCAAGTTATTTGAATGCAATTTTACCACTACATGAAGTACAATATGTCACGAGAAAACAATGTTAGAATCACCAGGATCCATGGAAGCGTTCCAGAGTTATGACCTCATAAAGGTACAGTGGTCAGAATTGTAAAAATTGGCCCGGGAGTTAACGTGCAAACCACCCTTGGTAGTGAAGGGGTTAAAATTCTAAGTCTCCAGATAGGTAAAGGATTCTCAAGCTGAGGCTTAGAATCAATTCTCCAGTTGGTATTCTCCTGGACTCAGAACAATCCCCTAATCATCACCACAGTTGCCAGTAGCTGAGAATGAGACTCACACCAGCTACCATCTTAAGCACCCCTGCCTCTGATTGAGATGACCCTGGGCAATGGTTCAGCAGCTGTGCAGAATCGCTGCTTAGTGTTGTGTCATCAGAGGGGGCAGCTATTGCAAGCATCTGTGCATGCATAGGTCAGCTCCTGAACATCATCAGGAGATTGCTGCATGTGTGCTGCCCCTGATGAGATGACGTGAGTCAAAGATTCAGCACTTGGGCTGAATTTTGGACATGGGAAAAAAGACCTGTCGGTCAACCTTATGATGAATGCCCTTAAAACTTGAGAGACCAGACCAACAACTTGAAGGCTCTAAAGACTCTTTCTGCAGCTGTCAGGTAAGGGTTTTTCTTGTATTATTAACAAAACTAATCTAAAAACTGCCACCTTCTTCCTGTTCCTTACCTCTGGCTTAAAAAGTACGCATTGATTTGGATTGCTGAAACTGATATTTATTAACCCCTTCACAACCTATGATGTATAGGTACGTCATAGGTTGTGTCCCGGCATTTTGATGCGGACTCCGGCATTGAGGCCACATGTTTTCAGGCACATCACAGCTGATCAGCCATGTGTGGAATCACGATCCACATGCAGCTGCTATCAAGCTAAATGCCCTTGTCTCTAGCAGCAGCATTTAACTCTCACAAACCGGATACGCATCACTAGCTTTGCCCATCGGTGGCCGTGTCACATGATCACGCGCCGATGGGTTGGCATGACAGCCCGGGTTCTGCAGGAGACCCCTGTGGTTGTCATTGCGGACCTGCTATGAGTGCCGCCCTGAAGACGATACGGGTCTCGGAAAATGGCTCCTTTTTTTTTTTTTTTACAAACTTTGGCTTTGTTTTCCACCACTTAAATTAAAAATAACCTATACATGTTTGGTATCTGTGAACTCATAATGACCTAGAGAATCATATTGGCAGGTTAGTTTTATTATTTAATGAACATGGTAAAAAAAAAACAATTATGGAAGTGCACTTTTTTTTTTGCAATTTCACCGCACTTGGATTTTTTTCCCGCTTTTCTGATACACTACAGCGGGGAAAATAAGTATTTGATATACTGCTCTTGCATTGCTATGCTTTATAACTATGGCCAGAGCTGTGAAAGTCAAAGTCCCAACGTGGAGCTAAAAAAAGTAAAAAACTGTAAACATAATTATTAAAAAATCACAAAATAAAATTATATTGTACCCTTAAGTAAATATTTTATGAAAAAAGTAAAAAAAGTAAATTATTTGGTATTGCAGCTTCTGTAACAACCCAACCTATAAAACCGTCCCACTAGTTAACCCCTTTAGTGAACACCGTATAAAAATAAAAAGTGGCAAAAAGCTATGCTTTTTCATCATATCACCAAAACAAAAAGTGGACTAAAGCGTGATCAAAAAGACCTATGTAACTATAAATAGTATAGCATGATTGTCAGTAGAAATATGAAAAAATTATAGCTCTCAAAATATTGAGATGCAAAACCTTTTTTTTGCAAAAAAGTATTTGAGTGTGTGACAGCGGCCAAACAAAAAATATAAAACTGATATTGTTGTAATCACACCGACCTGAAGAATAAAGTCGTCTAATCACTTATACCACAAGGTGAACGGCGTAAAAAAAAAATAAAACCAATTCTTCACCTGCTGTTGATTTCTTCATTCTGCCTCCCAAAGATTGCAGTGAGGCTCAGCTCACATTTATCCTGTGCTCAACATTGAGTGCTTACACCTGGGTTTCTGTGTAACTCTCTGAAATACGTGATTCAGATGGAGCCCCTGGTGGAAGAGTCCCTATAATGAAGCAGATGGAGGCATTGTGGATGCTGTCTGGCCTAATATCTGGCTGTGTTCATGTTTTTAGGCTTGCATAAGCGTCCAGTCGGTCACAGTTTTGTGCACCTGTGAAGAAATCCCTTGGATCCCTTGGGGGTTTCATCTGGATCATGTCACTTGGAGATTTAGATGGAAACTCCGATATAAGTGCTCAGCGTAGAGTGCCAGATAAATGTTATCCCAAACATTATGTAAAATGTTCCCAATAAAATCTTCAACAGAATCCACAAAAAAAGTCCCCACTCAGGTCAGTCATATGTCAACGAAAACAGAGGGCTTATCACCCCCCCCAAAAGAAATCTACCGAATTCTGTACTCCCAAATCCAAATTCCCCACTCCCTTCTGAGCCCCACAGAGTATCTATGCCACATTTAGTGTCCACATGTTTGGCATTTTTGTAACTGTGAAAGCCCACTTAATTTATGGGTGCATGACTCCAGAAGCACGAACATACTGGGGACTTCATTGTACTGACACTACAATAACAGATTTGCAATTTTCACTCCTCAACATCCACTGCTGCTTGTTTCTGGACAACACCCACGGAGACAAAATCATCACTACACTTGTTGATAAATTGCCAAAAGGGTATAATTTCCAAAAAGGAGTCTCTTGAGGGGAGTATTCTGTTATTCTAGCACTTAGGGGCTAAGTGTATGGAGTCTGCAAACTATTGTAGAAAAACCTGCACTCCAGAAGGCAAATAGCGATCCAGGAGGCAAATGGGGCTCTGTCCCTCCCGAGTCTTGCCATGTGGCTAAGCAGCCATATACAGTTGTTGCCTAAAGTATTGACACCCCTGCAATTTTGTCAGATAATACTCAGTTTCTTCCTGAAAAGGATTGCAAACACAAATTCTTTGGTATTATTATCTTCATTTAATTTGTCTTAAATGAAAAAGCACAAAAGAGAATGAAGCAAAAAGCAAAACATTGATCACTTCACACTAAACTCCAAAAATGGGCCAGACAAAAGTATTGGCACCCTCAGCCTAATGGTTGCACAACCTTTAGCCAAAATAACTGCGACCAACCGCTTCCGGTAACCATCAATGAGTTTCTTACAATGCTCTGCTGGAATTTTAGACCATTCTTCTTTGGCAAACTGCTCCAGGTCCCTGATATTTGAAGGGTGCCTTCTCCAAACTGCCATTTTTAGATCTCTCCACAAGTGTTCTATGGGATTCAGGTCTGGACTCATTGCTGGCCACCTTAGAAGTCTCCAGTGCTTTCTCTCAAACCATTTTCTAGTGCTTTTTGAAGTGTGTTTTGGGTCATTGTCCTTCTGGAAGACCCATGACCTCTGAGGGAGACCCAGCTTTCTCACACTGGGCCCTACATTATGCTGCAAAATTTGTTGGTAGTCATCAGGCTTCATTATGCCATGCACACGGTCAAGCAGTCCAGTGCCAGAGGCAGCAAAGCAACCCCAAAACATCAGGGAACCTCCGCCATGTTTGACTGTAGGGACCATGTTCTTTTCTTTGAATGCCTCTTTTTTTTCTCCTGTAAACTCTATGTTGATGCCTTTGCCCAAAAAGCTCTACTTTTGTCTCATCTGACCAGAGAACATTCTTCCAAAACGTTTTAGGCTTTTTCAGGTAAGTTTTGTCAAACTCCAGCCTGGCTTTTTTATGTCTCGGGGAAAGAAGTGGGGTCTTCCTGGGTCTCCTACCATACAGTCCCTTTTCATTCAGACGCCGACGGATAGTACGGGTTGACACTGTTGTACCCTCAGACTGCAGGGCAGCTTGAACTTGTTAGGATGTTAGTCAAGATTCTTTATCCAACATCCGCACAATCTTGCGTTGAAATCTCTTGTCAATTTTTCTTTTCCATCCACATGTAGGGAGGTTAGCCACAGTGCCATGGGCTTTAAACTTCTTGATGACACTGCACATGGTAGACACAGGAACATTCCGGTATTTGGAGATGGACTTGTAGCCTTGAGATTGCTCATGCTTCCTCACAATTTGGTTTCTCAAGTCCCCAGACAGTTCTTTGGTCTTCTTTCTTTTCTCCATGCTCAATGTGGTACACACAAGGACACAGGACAGATGTTGAGTCAACTTTAATTCATGTCAACTGGCTGCAAGTGTGATTTAGTTATTGCCAATACCTGTTAGGTGCCACAGGTAAGTTACAGGTGCTGTTAATTACACAAATTAGAGAAGCATCACATGATTTTTCGAACAGTGCCAATACTTTTGTCCACCCTCTTTTTTATGTTTGGTGTGGAATTATATCCAATTTGGCTTTAGGACAATTCTTTTTGTGTTTTTTTTTCATTTAAGACAAATTAAATGAAGATAATAATACCAAAGAATTTGTGTTTGCAATAATTTTCAGGAAGAAACTGAGTATTATCTGACAGAATTGCAGGGGTGTCAATACTTTTGGCCACAACTGTATGAGGTATTTCCATGTTCGGCAGAAATTGTTTGAAAAATTTTGGTGCCATTTTTACCCATTTTGCCTTGTAAAAATGTAAAATCTGAGGCTAAAACAACATTTTTTGTTGTAAAAATTTCTGGTAAAAGAAGGAATGGAAGAAAGCGCACTGATCTACATGTAAATGTATAATTAGATCGTAGGTGAATATAGGTGTCCCTCACCTTTTATAAATCTTGATATCTTGCATATAGGTCTCTTAGGACCATTAGAAGCCTTGGATCCTACACCTACGGGAGCGTAAATTTCCTAGTATAAAGTTTATTGGATTTGTTGTAAAAATTTAATTATTTTTTCTTCACTGCCCAATGGTATACAATTCTGTTATAAACCCGTGGTGTCAATATGATCACTGCACCCTTAGATTAATTCATTGAGTGGTGGTTTGTAAAATGGGGTCACTTATGGGGGGGGGTTCTGCTGTTATGTCACATCAGAGGGCTCTACCACTGGGTCTTGGCACCCGCAAACCATAACAGTAAAATCTGCACTAAATTATGGCGCTCCTTCCCTTCCGAGCCTTACCGTGCGCCCAAACAGTAGTTTCACGCCACATATTGGTTATCGACATACTCGGGAGAAATTGGACTACAGATTGTATGGTGCATGCTCTCCTGTTACCCTTGTGAAAATGCAAAGTGTGGGACTTTAAGATCATTTTTGTGGGAAAAATGTTATTTCTTTTTATTTTTACGATTATGTTATAAACTTTTATGAAGCCCTCACCACAGATCTAGATACATTCCTTGAAGGGTCTTGTTTCAAAATGGGGTCACTTGTGGGGGGTTCCACTGTTTAGGCACATCAAGGACTTTCCAAACGTCATGGTGTCAGCTAATTAATCCAATTTTACATTCAAAAAGTCAAGCAATGCTCCTTCCCGTCTGAGCTCTGATTTGCGCCCAAACAGTAGCTCTCCACCACATATTGGATATTGACGTACTCAGGAGAAATTTCACAACAATTTTTATTGTCCATTTTCTCCTTATACCCTTTTAAAAATAAAAATTTGGGGCCTAAAAGATGATTTTTGTAAAAAAATGTTTTTTTTTTATTTTCAATGCTCAACGTTCTAAATTTCTGTGAAGCACCTTGGGTTTCAAGGTGCCAACCACACATCTAGATAAGTTCCCTAAGGGGTCTAGTTTCCAAAATGGAGTCACGTGTGGGGGGTTTCTACTGTTTAGGCACATCAGGGGCTCTCAAAACGTGACATGGCATTGGCTCTTGATTCCAGGCAATTTTACATTCAAAATGTCAAGCAGCTCTTCTTCCCTTCCCAGCCCTGCCATGGACACAAACATTAGTTTTTCCTCATGTATGGGGTATCGGCAATCTCAGGAGAATTTGCACAACAAATTTTGGGTTCCATTTTCTCCTGTTACCGTTGTAAATATATATAAAAATTGGGTCTAAAAGTAAAATGTTCAAATTTTCTAATGGGTTTATCTGCAGTTTTCCCAGTTGCTTGTGCATCTTTTTCTCTCACACTTTTCCTTCCACTGAACTTTCCATTAATATGATTGGATACAGCACTCTATGAACAGACAGCTTCTTTAGCAATGTCCTTTTGTAGCTTACCCTCCTTGTGTCAATGTGTCAATGACTGCCTTCTGGACATCTGTCAAGTCAGCAGTCTTCCCCATGATTGTGGAGCCTACTGAAACAGGCTAAGGAACCTTTTTAAATGCTTAGGATTAGGAATTATTCTAATTTACTAAGATAATGTCTTTTGGGTTTTCATTGGCTTTAAGCCATAATCATCAACATAAACAGAAATAAACACTTGAAATAGATCACTCTGTTTGTAATGACTCTATATAATATACAGTATGTGTTTCACTTTTTGTATTGAAGAATTGAAATAAATTAACTTTTTGACGATATTCTAATCTTGTGAGAAGCACCTGTATGTTGAATGTGGTTTTGAGTACCTTGAGGGGTTCAGTTTTTAGAATTGTGTAAATTTGGGGTATTTTCTGTCATATAGGCCTCTCAAAGTCACTTCAAATGTGATGTGGCCCTAAATAAAAATGGTTTTGTAAATTTTGCTGGAAAAATGAGAAATCGCTGATCAAATTTTAACCCTTCTAATTTCCTAACAAAAAATAAAATTATGATTCAAAAATTCTGCTGATGTAAAATAGATATGTGGTAAACATTATTAACCATTTTGTGTGACATAACTCTGGTTTAAGGACATAAAAATTAAAAGTTTGAAAATTGCAAAAATATGTCGCGAAAAATCAATCTCCGAATCGGTGGGATCCGTTGAAGCGTTCCAGAGTTATTACCTCATAAAGTGACAGTGGTCAGAATTGTAAAATTTAGCCTGGTCATGAAGGTGAAAACAGGCTTGTGGGATGAACGAGTTAACTAATATGGCTCATACAAGTAAATTTAAAATACTTCTTGTACACTGCTGTTTCATCAGCATGTGGAAATGAATGGTGCCAAACGAACCTTTAAATACAGCCATATACCAATAACTTTATGATGTAATGGTGTTACACACAATGCTTAAGAAAAACAGCAGCTTATTATGGCACCACCCTACCATAGTGTAGATAATCTGGGGTGCCTCTATATGGTGCTGAACAGGACCTAAATTCAGATCAATCGTAATGCATCATACAAGGGGGGTGTGGTATTGCCACAGAAAATGACCATAGATCCATAGTTAGAAAAATACAAAAAAAATGTATTCAAAATTACAGCAGGTACAAAACAATGACAGAGACAGAAATGGATGCAGTGCGGTCATACCGCGCACTGTGGAGAAACACGTGGACCCACACCGCCCAACCATATGTCAAAGTAGGTAGTCCAGTAAAAACACATGGCCAGATCAAAATATCATAGTATCAAATATACATGCAGATATAAAGTACATATGTTATAATCCAGAAAAAGGTAAGTGACTACTATAGCCATAAGATCTTTTTATTCTGCATATTTTAATTAAAGAGGCCAAGCAAGATATTGCCCTATACAACTCAGATAATAACCTGAGCCCGGGAGTGACATGGTTAATGTGCCCAATGGTGTAATATTTACCTCAAGTGAGTGGCACCACTGGAGTGGTAGGGACCAGCGCGTCTATCCCGACGCGCGTTTCGTATGCTTGATTTTCGTCAGGGGACGTGGGTTAAATAATATGGCTCATACAAGTAAATTTAAAATACTTCTTGTACACTGCTGTTTCATCAGCATGCGGAAATGAATGGTGCCAAACGAACCTTTAAATACAGCCATATACCAATAACTTTATGATGTAATGGTGTTGCACGGTTGCTGTCATAATATCAAAGTAACTTGTCTAACTAAAATAAGTTGTGAACTCACATATATTATTCTGTGATGTCGCCATATCCTATCTGAAACTTACTTGCAGTGTCACTGTGGTATGTCTCACTTTCACATCTTATCAAGCTCCTTATATTTAAGTAGTTAACATAAAGCTCCCATATGTTTTACCATACCATCCGCAGTGTGAGCTATAGCACAATAGTGACCATTATTTCTAGGAGGACAGAGAGGGAGTGGGCTTCCTGTCTGTCACCGTATCCCCAGCCGATTAGGTTCTGTTGTTAGGGGCCAGTGTGTTGATATGACAGCTTCAGGCTTAAAAATATTTTTGAGGTCGGGCATATATAGATACCCAGATCTTGCGAGAGTCAGTGTTGTTTGCTGCCGGTCCATCTTTTTCTCTGATCCAAAGAGTTCTATTGATCCATACACATCAGTTTTAAAAATGTGTCCTTGTCTCTGGTCCATGAGACTAAGACCATGTCCTAGTCTCATCTGTTTTATGGGTTAGACTCAACCACTAAAGTCTATGGGGATTCAGGTACAGCGGATGATAAAAAAGACACTTTGCACTTCAGAGTTCCACCTGAGTTTCATCTGTTTTTAAGTGATGTGATTGCAGAGTCAATGGATATAAAAAGTTCACGGTCTACTGCTTCAGTGGAGGAAAAAACGAATGCAGCTATGTTCATACCTGAGAAAAGAATTTGTCCAGATAGTAACACTTACAAGGATGTGCGTATATAGCCTAAGTACAATACTTACAAGAAGATATAACACCTAAGTAGGGCAGGGTATTATGTAAGTGATAAATCATATAGTGAAGTTCTGTTAAAATATAAAAAAAAGTGAAAACAAAAACTCTCCGTATATTTACTACGAAAAAAATCTTCGCGTGGATGCATTGACAACAAAATGTATTATAGAACGTTCATGTTATGTCAAAAATGTGTTCTGTTTTGTTCATGATGGCCTTGATTCATCAAAGTTTTAACACTGGCTTAAAACACTTTTAAAACATTTTTTCTGACTTTCAGGGTTTTTACACCATTTTATGCCACTTCTGCCAAAATGGAATCAAATCTAATTAATGATGGAGTGTGGTGTGTCTTGCACTGCAAATCTTAGTCCAGTCCCTGACTAGAGTGAGATTTGTGGCAAGACACATGCCATGTTTAAGAGGTGTCTGATTTACTCTTAATGATTTTGGTGTCTTTAACTCCACGATGCCCCATCATCAAGACTAGCATGAACCACGCTCATCTTGATGAATTGGGGCAGTTACCTCTGAAGAAGTTAGAAAAAGTGATCAAAAATTATAATGCATTCCAAATAGAGTTAATTAAAGCTACATCTCTTATCGCTCTAAAGAAGGCCTTGCACAGTTCCACCATGAAAAGGCAGCATGACTTTCTCATTAGCTATGACAATAATAGGGCTGGCATGACTAGTCCCATGTAATCACACTGCTTCAGATTGTATGTGAAGGAAGATGTATCAGGAGAGGGGTGCTGAAATAGGACTATTAAAGCAAACTTGAATAATAAAGTATATTGGTAAGTTCAAAATGTTAACTGTCACCTGTCATGTTAGATAGCACCATTAGGCTAGGTTCACATTAGCGTTTGAGTCCACAGCGTATCATCTGCATCCACAAACGCATGTTTACGCAGCATTTTTTATCCGCATCTTACACATGACGCCAAAAAAGCTGCGTTTGTATGCGTTTTTCATGCATTTGCGTTGTTTATGCACATGCATTAGAAATTTCCAATGTTTTGCCGTAGCTTTTCCTTGACATCATACATCCAGTAGGCATGTCTCATGGTATTTCTATATATATAGACACACTGCACTGAGGAAATCCTCATCTTTGGCTGCTGTATCTAGCTGCAAGATGGATCTTGACCTGGACAGCTTCCTAGAAGATCTGGATTTACAACTGAAATTGGCTGCTGCCTTTGCTTTTGCTTGTCAAGAACAAAGAAGAGAAAGACGGAGAAGATGTCATCGCTATTGGCAACACCCTATCCTTGAACTCTGAGAGAGCCATGGAGCCTACCACTCTTTGTACACAGAGCTGCAGCAAAACTCAGAGACGTTTTTTGACTACATGAGGAGGTCACAACAGGGTTTCCATGACTTGCTCCTACGTGTCCAAGGATCCATTGCCAGGCAGGACACACCATCTATCAATTCCTGCTGAGGAATGTCTTTTAGTCACCCTGAGGTATGTAATTTGGAAAAAGAAACACCTGTCAGTAATATGATTGCTATAAAATTCATGTACTGATTTCTTTTTTCTCATTTTCTGTTCTACAGATTCCTGCCTACCGGAGAGACATTATCATCACTCCATTTTCAATTCAGAATTGGAGAGTCCACCCTTTCTGGGATTATTGTAGACACTTGTCTTGCTTTAGTTGACATTCTGAGGCAAGAATTCCTCCCCAACCCACAATTGAACTCTGGCTTGAAAATGCTTCCAAATTCCAGGAAATTTGTAATTTTCCTAACTGTGTCCTAACTGTGTGGGTGCTGTGGACGGCAAACACATTAGGATTTTGAAACCAGTTAGAAGTGGAACTGAGTACTTCAATTATAAAAATACTTTTCTATTGTTCTAATGGCTATTGCGGATGCCGAGTGTAGATTTGTTGCCGTGGACATTGGTTCATTTGGATGAGGAAATGACTCACAGACTTTCAAAAACGCTGACATGGGCCAACATCTGTGTGGGAATGATTTTAATTTTCCGCCACCACAAACTCTTCCCAACACTGATGGACTGCCAATGCCTTTTGTTGTTGGGGATGAGGCGTTCCAAATGTGTGCCAACCTTATTAAGCCATACTCAAGTCGAAACTTAAATCACACAAAAAAAATTTCAACTACCGATTGACAAGGGCACGAAGAACTGTGGAGTGTGCATTTGGATTGCTGGTATTGAAATGGCGCATTTTGTGCACATCCATTAATCTAAAAATTGACCCAGTTGATGAGGTTGTGAAAGCGTGTGTTCTGCACAACTACATCCTGGTAAAAGAGTGACCAAACTTACAACCTGAGGAACCTGTTACATTGCATGATTACCAATTTCATCCTCTGAGAACCACAGTGGAAGTTACCCAGATGAGGGATAATTTTGCCGCTTACTTTGTTTCAGATAATGGATGTGTGGCATGGCAAGACGAAATGATTTAAGCCGCTAAATAAAATGTACCTGTTATTTTTAAATTTACCTGTAATGTCAAAATTACATGCCTGTTATGTTTAAATGTAACTGTAATGTAAAAATGTAAATGTAATAAAATTTAACCCTAATTTTTGCTGAGTTAAATAATAAAATACCTTCCCTCAAAAATAAAGTGTGTTTGTGGCAGCGCATAAAGATACAAATAAAACAAGATATAGTACAAACAAAATACAACTTTTATTTTCCAAACTTCAACAAAAAAGAAGGGTAATGGTTGAGGTGATTGGTTTTTGCGTCGAGGTTTACGTGAGGGTGAGATGGGGTGAACCTTGGGGGTGTGGAGCTGTGAGGATTGGGTGGTAGTTGATGAGGAAGGGTTTACAGGGGAAGGGGCAACAAATTGAAGGATTTGATCAGGGATGGCAGTGGAGACATTGAGGATAGATGACAAAGTGGAATCATGGGAATCGATAGACAAACTGGAAGGAACAACCAAAAGGGAAGGTATTGACAAATTGGTATGTGAGGGTGGAGGTGGTGGGTTCAATGTGGGAATAGTTTTGGCTCCTGGTTTTTGTCCTGGTGGAAATATTTTTTTTTTACCTGTTTTCTTGACCCAGTGGGAGTGGTGACCTCTGTAGCAGTTGTCTGTCATGGTGCTGGACTGTGCCTCATTGTTGATACTGCTGGCTGCAGGGGTACTGGACTGGGCAGGGTTGCTGGACTGGGCAGGGGTGCAGGACTGGGCAGGGGTGCAGGACTGGGTAGGGGTGCTGGAGTAGGCAGCATCGTTGATACTGCTGGCTGCATGGGTTGATGAACTTGGCAGCGTGGTTGCTCTGTGAACTGGAGACGGTGGTGGTGGCGGATAGTTCGGTGCTGTGGGAGCTTGAAATTAGATTGGCTGCTGGTAATATCCTCCGGCCTGTTGATTGTAGCTTTGTGACTGCTGCTGGGACTGCTGCTGCTGCAATGCATGGCTGTAAGCAGCCTGGCAGGCCTGCGTGACGTTCATCTGGAGATGAGGCGTAAGATTTTCCGACATGCTCCACTCTATTGCAGAAAAAAAATGTTGCGCCTGTCTCTCAAGGTCGGCTTCCAGGCGGTCAAGGCATTTGCTGACTTCCTTGAACCCACTCTTCACTGTCAGCAATCAACCTAATCCTATCCTGGAAGACTGAGCTTAATTGCATAAACTCAGGCATGCCTGGCCTCTCCCAGGCCCTCTGCCGCTAATGAGAAGACCCACCAAAAGCAGCGGCAGTGGGCTGGGAGAGGGGAAGACCTGATGGACTGACTTCCTGTTGCCCAGGCTGTGAAGCCTGCAAGGTTGCTCCATCACTGGTGGATGATTGGGACTACGTCTGTTCAGTGGCTGGTAGATGAGGAGCCGCTTCAACAGAGGATGATCCGGGTTTTGTTGTGCTGCACTAGGTTCTGTGTGGAAAAGAGAAAAACATTAGTGAAAAAATCCTGGTTGTGTTGTGCTGCTCCAGGTTCTGTGTGGGGAAAAAAATAAAACATTATTAAAAATATAATAAAAAAATACAGAGTATATATATATTCTGTATATACTTACGTTCGCTGAGCAAGTGCAGGCCTCAGAAAGGCAAGGTTCCAGTGGTACTTGTATTTCCAGAACCTTTGAGCAGAACCACTTCGAACCCGAATCTCCTCTCTCATGTCCTTGTTGAAGCGGTCCTTCATCGAGTGCCAACGGATTTTGATTCGCTTCACTGTGAAGGGGGAAAAAACAAACAAAATTAATTGAAAAACAATGCACGTACATTAACAGGTTCACTGCCGTGTCAGACCACATTACTATACTTACAAAAATCAGTTCTGGCAGGTGACATGGCACTGTCCTAATCAGCCAGCAGTAATTTTGCCACTTCTTCTCAGACTGTCACTGGTGTCCCACAACGGTACTCGTTCTTGCACAAGGTGAATAAGTTGCTTGTTGTCTACGTCGAGTGTGTCTTTTTCCCGTTGTGAAACCTATAGATGAAATAGAAAAAAAGAATTTTAAGAAAAACTGAAAAAAAAATTGTATTGCAACTCTGATGAAAAGACTACTTACACCCCGTCTTTCCTCCTGAGACACATGAACCCGACGACCCTGGGATGAATCATTTCCACTTGACTGCTCCTGCTCTTCATCACTGCCAGGTACCTGTAAATAAATTAGATTTTTTAACACATGTGTAATATTGCCGGTCAATACATACCAATCAGTATAGCAAATGTGATTACATAATCTTTGTCGGGTCCACCCTGGGAAGACGTTTGTTCTTCGCTTGAGGACATTTTGAAGAGCAGGCAGCAGTCAAGTGAAACACTAAAGAAAAGAACAGAGAAGAAAAATTAAACTTGTAAAGATCCAAAAACAATGTAGACAAAGAAAAAAACATGGACACCAATACTTACTTTACAGGCAGTAGTCCAACAGCACAGTGTCACGATGACCCGTCCTGTGTGACGCGACCCGCAGGCCGATAACTAAAACAACAAGACGCGGCACGTGATACTGTCCTGTGTGACACGGCCCGCAGGCCGGTAACTAAAACAACAAGACACGGGGAAAGGGGAAACAGATACAACGGTGGGCCCTGCGATAGGGAAAGGGGACGTGGAGACCTCCTGCACTCCCCTGAGTCAGTGTCCCTACCGCTCCTAAAGTTCCCTATGCCAGTTCCACACTGGGCGCCGATCAGGAACCTGTCACCCTAGCACACCCTACACCTATCCCTTGCTGGGTGGCGCAGGCACTGGCCCCACCACTGTACTAATACACACTAAGGAAAAACAAGCAGGGAACACCACTTAGCTTTACTCTGTTGCACTTGCTCCTGGCAACAGAGTCCTCCACCAGAATGCAGCTATCCTCCTGAATCGCTGCCACCTTGCTCTGTGAGAGCTATAAGGAAATCCCCTATGACTCCTTTCACACCAGGGCTAAGACAGTGCTGCAAGGAACGTTCTCCAGCTACTTCCTCCACCAAGGATGGTTGAAATGAACACTATCCCCAACACTGATTGCAACACCTGTGACTCTTTTATAGCAGAGCCAGAGCAATCAAACCTACATTATAATCATGTGCACTTAACTAAAGAAACAAGAGTGCAATGACGCTCACCACCACCGGGGGCAAACTTAGAACAAACGACACCACAGTGCAATAATCCTAATGGCCACCAGGGGCAAAAAACAAACAAGCACAGCTTAAGAAAAAAAAAAGTTACCTGTGCTTTTTATCAGTCCTGATCCAGCATGGATCATGACACACAGCAGTCAGCACAGGCCAGGGACAGACGGCAGCACCAGGAGACAACCATAGCACCAGTAGACAGCCAGGAGACACCCACTGCACCAGAGAGTCGACCAGTCTACAAGGAAGAGAAATAGCATTTAGAGAGACAGACATTTTCAAAGCTTCTATACTTACATAGACAGTGTTGTCCTCACCACTACAGAAAGCAGCACCAGGAGACAACCAGGAAAAAGCCACTGCACCAGGAGATAAACAGGAGACACCCACTGCACCAGAGAGTCGACCAGTCTGCAAGGAACAGAAAAAGCATTGAGAGAGACAGACATTTTCAAAGCTTCTATACTTACAAAGACAGTGTTGTCCTCACCATGACAGAAAGCAACACCAGGAGACAACCAGGAGAAAACCACTGCACCAGGAGACACCCACTGCACTAGAGTCGACCAGTCTACAAGGAACAGAAAAAGCATTGAGAGACAGACATTTTCAAAGCTTCTATACTTACATAGCCAGTGTTGTGGTATCATCCAGAGTAAAGAGAGTTATGGCCTTGCAGTGTCCACACTTCCTTTTATAGAGTTATTAGAGTTGAGCGACTTTTGGTTTTTTAGGGTCGCGTTTCGTTTCGTGAAACCCGACTTTTCCAAAAGTCGGGTCGAGCAAGATCGTCCGATTATAGGGAAAAGTCGGGGTCGTCCCGAAACACGAAACCCAATGTAAGTCAATGGGGAATAAAAGTCGGCAGTGAGAGGAGGACAGGAAACACACCTACAGTGCCCATTTGAATGCCAAAAGCATCAATTCTTCTTACTTAAGCTTGTCAACCTTAATTAACTTCATAATACAAGTTACGCACTGAAAAATGGGGGTTATTTGGCTAAAGTTGTGGGGGGGGGAGGGCTGGCTGCAGGTTTTCATGTGCCCTGGGCGAAAGAGCGCCCCTTTAACACATACCACAACTCATCATGCTCCGATATGGCAGATAAATAGCGGTATAGTACAATGAAAAATACCTCACTTTTTACATCTCATGTCGAGGCCCATCTATTTCTCCATACAGAATCATTGGTCCCATATAATGTTTGAAACAGTATATGATGAGCTCCACATAATGCTACAGTATATGTTGGTCCCCATGGATGAAGCTCCACTGTCTTATGGGCCCAAATAATGCTCCAAACATAATGGGCCCCATTTCTAATGCTCTAGTGTATAATGGGCCCTGTAAATGCTGCTCCAGTGTCTGATGTCCACCTTTGGAATGTTCCAGTGTATGGTGGGCCCCATCTATCATTCTCCAGAGTATAGTGCTCCCCAAAAATTGCTGTCCCAACATTGAAAACAATCAAATAAGTCTCCTCGCTAGGGAATCCCTGTACTTGTCTGGACAGGTGCTGTAGCTTGCTTAACAGCTCGCCAGCCGTTCTCACGCCCAGTATGGATTGCACGTGATTGCACAAAGGTTAGAAAGGGTACCGTATCCCTGGATAACATGTATGGATAGCGTACACATTCAAAATATATGTCTCAGGAGGCAGGCTCAGACGGTGTTAGGCCCAGTAGGATTGCACGTGATTGCACAAAGGTTAGAAAGGGTACCGTATCCCCGGATAACATGTATGGATAGCGTACACATTCAAAATATATGTCTCAGGAGGCAGGCTCAGACGGTGTTAGGCCCAGTATGGATTGCACGTGATTGCACAAAGGTTAGAAAGGGTACCGTATCCCTGGATAACATGTATGGATAGCGTACACATTCAAAATATATGTCTCAGGAGGCAGGCTCAGACGGTGTCAGGCCCAGTATGGATTGCACGTGATTGCACAAAGGTTAGAAAGGGTACCGTATCCCTGGATAACATGTATGGATAGCGTACACATTCAAAATATATGTCTCAGGAGGCAGGCTCAGACGGTGTCAGGCACAGTATGGATTGCACGTGATTGCACAAAGGTTAGAAAGGGTACCGTATCCCCGGATAACATGTATGGATAGCGTACACATTCAAAATATATGTCTCAGGAGGCAGGCTCAGACGGTGTTAGGCCCAGTATGGATTGCACGTGATTGCACAAAGGTTAGAAAGGGTACCGTATCCCCGGATAACATGTATGGATAGCGTACACATTCAAAATATATGTCTCAGGAGGCAGGCTCAGACGGTGTTAGGCCCAGTATGGATTGCACGTGATTGCACAAAGGTTAGAAAGGGTACCGTATCCCCGGATAACATGTATGGATAGCGTACACATTCAAAATATATGTCTCAGGAGGCAGGCTCAGACAGTGTTAGGCCCAGTATGGATTGCACGTGATTGCACAAAGGTTAGAAAGGGTACCGTATCCCTGGATAACATGTATGGATAGCGTACACATTCAAAATATATGTCTCAGGAGGCAGGCTCAGACGGTGTCAGGCCCAGTATGGATTGCACGTGATTGCACAAAGGTTAGAAAGGGTACCGTATCCCTGGATAGCCTGTATGGATAGCGTACACATTCAAAATATATGTCTCAGGAGGCAGGCTCAGACGGTGTCAGGCACAGTATGGATTGCACGTGATTGCACAAAGGTTAGAAAGGGTACCGTATCCCCGGATAACATGTATGGATAGCGTACACATTCAAAATATATGTCTCAGGAGGCAGGCTCAGACGGTGTCAGGCACAGTATGGATTTGACGGCCCAGATTACACAGCGGAGGAGCAGGGAGAGGTAAAGATTGCAAATGCTGGGGCCCTGCCCAAGCAAGGGGGGCCCACTCGTGGGCGTCGGTATTGGCACTGGGCCCCTCATAGTACAGCGGTGTGTCTGACGGCGGGTGTGCACCACCACCATCAGAGACACTTGATTGCACTATGAGGGACCCTGTGCCAGTGCCCGCGCCCAAGAGTCGGCCTACCCACCTGTCCAGGGCAACGGCACTCGCACGGTGTCGTGCGGTAGGTGGTGACCCCGGCCATGGGGGGGAGGCAGCACAGTTAGGGAGTTTTAGAAAGTGGCATATGTTGATGTTGGACATTCAGCTGATGCAAAAGGCGAAATAGGTGAAGTACCAGGAAGAGGTGGACCAAAGCAAGCCATTTTTCTGTCACCCTATGTGTCATCAGGGGAAGGTGGGACAAAATCCTTGGAAACCCATGCGTGGTTCATTTTAATGAAGGTTAGATCATCCACATTTTGGGTTGACAGACGGGTCCTTTTTTCTGTCAGGATTGATCCAGCTGCACTGAAGACTCTTTCCGATAGCACACTTGCAGCTGGGCAAGCGAGCTCCTGTAAGGCATATTGGGCCAATTCAGGCCAGGTGTCCAGTTTAGCGGCCCAATAGTCAAAGGGGAATGACCTGTGTGGGAGAACATCGATATGGGAGGAAAAGTAGTTTGTAACCATAGTTGACAACTGCTGTCTCCTGTCACTTTCCATCGATGCAGTATTACCAGTTGTGTGAGCGGTATTTGAAAAATCAGTCCACAACATTGTCATGAAACCCCTGTCTCCACGCCACTTCTGCTGTGTGCACCACGAACACCTCTGCCAAGCTGCCCCCGGCCCGTACGGCTCGTGTGAGAACCATCACCGCTGCTGTGTGCTGGGAATGCCTCAAGCAACCGATTTACCAGAGTTGCTTGTTTATTAGCCAATATTAGGTCAAGGTTCTCCTGTGGCATGATGTTTTGTAATTTGCCTTTATAGCGTGGATCCAGGATGCTGGCCAACCAGTAGTCGTCATCGTTCATCATTTTGGCAATGCGGGGGTCCCTTTTTAGGATCCGCAAGGCATAATCTGACATGTGGGCCAATGTTCCTGGTGTCAATGATGCACTGCGAGTGCTGGGTGGAGGAGCACTTTCTGGCAAATCCACATCCCTCCAGTCACGACTTTCTGGCAAATCCACATCCCTCCAGTCACGCACAAACCCTGTACCAGACCTTGCCATGCCAACATTTTCACTTGCCCCACGAGATGCATCCTCCTCCCCTAAGTAATCATCCCCATCATCCTCCTCCTCCTCTTCTTCCTCCACCTCGTCCAGGAGAGGTCCCTGAGCAGACAATGGCTGAATGTCATCAAGGACTCCCTCCTCCTCTTCCTCCTCATCAACATTGGCTGCAGACGCCTGCTCCTTAAGGTGCGTCAAAGTTTGCATGAGCAGACGCATAAGTGGGATGCTCATGCTTAGGATGGTGTCGTCTGCGCTTACCAGCCGTGTGCATTCCTCAAAACACTGAAGGACTTTACAAAGGTCTTTCAGCTTCGACCACTGCACGCCTGTCAACTCCATGTCTGCTCTCAAAGTGCCTGGCCGTGTATCCTCCCACAAATGCATTATGGCCTGCCTCTGCTCGCACAGCCGCTCCACCATGTGCAGGGTGGAGTTCCACCTTGTTGCAATGTCGATAATGAGGCGGTGGTTGGGAAGGTGGAGCAATCGCTGCAGCTTCTGCATACGAACGGAGTGTACAGGCGACCGGCGGATGTGCGCGCACAGTCTTCGCACCTTCTGGAGCAGGGCTGTTAACTCCGGATAATTTTTGAGGAAGCACTGCACCACCAGGTTCAAGGTGTGAGCCAAGCAAGGTATGTGGCTGAGTTTTGAAAGGGCTATGGCTGCCACAAAATTACGGCCGTTATCACTAACTACCTTGCCTGCCTCAAGATGTACACTGCACAGCCATGACTCAGTTTGTCACTTCAAGTACTCGGCCAGCACCTCGGCGGTGTGTCTGTCGCCCAAACACATCATCTGCAACACAGCCTGCTGACGCTTTCCACTAGCTGCTCGATAGGGGGACACATCGTGTGCAACAGTGGCAGCTGCAGATGGAGTGCTCGTACGACTGCGCTCTGTGGACGAGCTTTTGCTTCTGGAGGAGGAGGAGGAGGAGGAGGGTCGAACGCCTACAGCCAACTGTTTCCTATACCGTGGGCTAGGCAGCACTGTCCCACCACCGCTGTCCCCTGTGAACCCTGCATCCACCACATTAACCCAGTGCGCAGTGATGGACACGTAACGGCCCTGGCCATGCCGACTGGACCATGCATCAGTTGTGAGGAGCACCTTTCCGCTCACTGACTGCTTGAGTGCATGGACAATGCGGTCTTTCACGTGATGGTGGAGGGCTGGGATGGCTTTGCGAGAGAAGAAGTGGGGACTGGGTAGGTCATAGCGTGGTACTGCATAGGCCATGAGTTCGCGGAAAGCTGTGCTTTCCACCAACCGAAAGGGCATCATCTCAAACGAGATTAGTTTGGCAATGTGGGCGTTCAAACCCAGTGTACGCGGATGAGAGACTGAGTACTTTCTTGACCTACTCATAGTGTCTGGGAGGGTGAGCTGGACTTGAGAGCTGCATATGGTGGAAGTAGCGGTGGACAGGGCGGACTGAGAGAGGGTTGATGATGGTGATGGAGTTGGTGTTCTTTCTGATGGCCTAGAATCAGTCTTTCGTTGATATAACAGTGGGATTCCCTGACTGCTGTGGTCTTGCAACGACACCTCAACATTTGCTGCTGTGCTAACCGGTGGGCTTACAGTGGGGGAAACAATGTAGCGTTGCTGACTACCTTCGTTGTGATCAGTTGCACATGTGGCACTTGAGGTTTGGTGTTGTGTCCACGCTTGCAAGTGCATGCTGGTTAAATGTCTAAGCATGCAACTGGTATTCAAATTTTTCAGATTTTTCCCTCGGCTAAAGGTCTTTGCGCACTTCTTACAGATAACCTTGGCCTGATCATGAGGATTTTGTTCAAAAAAGTGCCACACTGCACTCTTCCTACTTTGGCAGACATTTTGCGGCCTAGCACGCTGTGATCTTTTGACCCTCTGGACAAGCTGTCCAGCAACTCTTTTGATGTTTGGAACCTGTCTTTGGAGTGCTCCGGGCCTGCCAGATAACAGCTGTTGCGATGTCGATGTCTGCTGTGGATGCTCCTCATCTGAGCTATTGGAAGCAGCACCCTCTTCCCCCAATGGATGCCAATCTGGGTCAACAACTGGGTCATCCATCACCTCCTCTTCTATGTCATGTGCACCTTTCTCTGTGTCACCGTGTATGGTGGTATAGTGTGCGGGAAGGGGCACCTGAGTCTCATCAGGGTCAAAATCTGGCTCTGTACACTGCGAGGACAATGTAGTGCTCTGAGTGAATGTACCAGCAGAATCATCCATCAGCGGCTGTGCATCAGTGCACTCCATGTCAGATTCATCTTGGCCTGGGTAATTCACCATTTCACTTGATAATCCAGGCATGGTATGTGAAAACAGCTCCATGGAGTAATCAGTAGTATGGCCTGCGTCATCCTTCAATCTTGGTTGGGGTGAAGGACACAAGGAAAGGTGTGGTTCATGAACATGAGCCTCCAATGACGACTCAGTGCTTTTACTTTTTACAACTGAAGAAGAGGAGGCGATAGAGCTGGAGGCTGAGTCAGCAATGTAAGACAAAACTTTTTCCTGATGCTCTGCCTTTAAAAGCGGTTTGCCAACTCCTAGAAAACTAAGCGTTCGAGGCCTTATGTAGCCAGACGATGACGCAGGGTCAGCACCTCCTGCATTCGGTCCTATTTTGCTCTTGCCACTACCATCAGATCCACCACCAACACCATCATTACCAGCTGCCAACCCCCGCCCAATTCCACGGCCTCTTCCACCAGCCTTCCTCATTTTTGGTAGAAATGTAGACAAAATCCAACAAACTATATAGTAATGTAAAACAAGGTACAAGGTGTCTATAGGACAGGGGAGATTTAGAATTTCTGCACACACTTGTGGACAGTGGACACTTTTGGATTGTGTGAGGCCCACTGATATCTGAGCGCTATGTGACAGGCTCGATGGCACAGCTGCCTGTGACCAAAGTGACGAGAGGATAATGGAGATTTTGAATCTCTGCGCACACTTTTGGACACTGGACTCTTGTGGATTGTGTGAGGCCCACTGATATCTGAGCGCTATGTGACACGCTCGATGGCACAGCTGCCTGTGACCAAAGTGACGAGAGGATAATGGAGATTTTGAATCTCTGTGCACACTTTTGGACACTGGACACTTGTGGATTGTGTGAGGCCCACTGATATCTGAGCGCTATGTGACACGCTCGATGGCACAGCTGCCTGTGACCAAAGTGACGAGAGGATAATGGAGATTTTGAATCTCTGCGCACACTTTTGGACACTGGACACTTGTGGATTGTGTGAGGCCCACTGATATCTGAGCGCTATGTGACAGGCTCGATGGCACAGCTGCCTGTGACCAAAGTGACGAGAGGATAATGGAGATTTTGAATCTCTGCGCACACTTTTGGACACTGGACACTTGTGGATTGTGTGAGGCCCACTGATATCTGAGCGCTATGTGACACGCTCGATGGCACAGCTGCCTGTGACCAAAGTGACGAGAGGATAATGGAGATTTTGAATCTCTGCGCACACTTTTGGACACTGGACACTTGTGGATTGTGTGAGGCCCACTGATATCTGAGCGCTATGTGACACGCTCGATGGCACAGCTGCCTGTGACCAAAGTGACGAGAGGATAATGGAGATTTTGAATCTCTGCGCACACTTTTGGACACTGGACACTTGTGGATTGTGTGAGGCCCACTGATATCTGAGCGCTATGTGACAGGCTCGATGGCACAGCTGTGACAAAAGTGACAAGAGGATAAGGGAGATTGGATTGCTTTTAAAAAAGCAGTTTGCGGAGCAGTGGGTAAACAGCAATGCCAGCGTGTCAGGAAGCCTTAAAAGGCAGCCCAACAACCAACACCACTGATACACCACAATATAGCCTCCCCTTGCACTGCACACACAGTGACTTGTGTGTTGTGCAGGCCAAATCGCTAGCAGCAGAAGCAGTTTTTTTTGTCTTCTTCCCTGCCTAACGCTCTCCCTACAGAATCAGCAGCAACCTCTCCCTATACTAAGATCGGCAGAAGTAAGATGGCGGTCGGCGTGCACGCCCTTTTATACCCCCTGTGATGCCCACCAAAGCAAGCCAATCACTTGCATGCCCTTCTGAAAGATGGTGGTGACCCGTGCCTAGGTCATCATGTTGCCCACAGTGTCCGTGGATCCTGATTGGCTGAAAAAGAGCGCAAAACAAACTTTTGAAACGCGACTTTGGCACGTAAGTCGCCGACCTCGTGGCCGACCTCATCCTAGGGTCGGGTTTCGTTTCATGAAACCCGACTTTGCCAAAAGTCTGCGACTTTTGAATTTTTTCAACCCGTTTCGCTCAACTCTAAGAGTTATCAATTAGCAGGTGGTTGAATCACTTCCTGGACCAACTCATTAAAATTGCGCATGCGTATTTAACGCATGTGTATACGCATGTCCTTGCGTGCGTTCCCATAGACAGTAATGCGGGTTTTTTTACGCACTCATCCGCTTGCGTATGACTGCGCATATTTGGTGGACACCAAAAAACGACCCATGCGTATGCTGACGCAAGCGAACAGATGCAAACGCATGCCCCTGCGTACGCCATGTTAAAGATAGGTACACATGACGCATTCAGAGTGCTGCGGATGAAATGCTGCGCACACAGACGCAAATGTGAAACCAGCCTTAAACTGCAGATATAAGGTTAATTTGCAGGTTAATTGCATTAGAAAGGTGTCCGGCTGCTACCCTGAAAGCACGGCTCTAAGGAGAAATTGATGTTTTTTCCTTCTGGGAGCCACTGGCTTTCAATCAGGTGTGCCTTCGCGGTTACGGTCACGCCCGGGTTCGCAGCATTGTGAGCAGTGGCTATAAGCACGCCCCGGCACCTTCAGCAGTGCATTAGTGCAGAGCTGGCTGTCAGTCAAAGTGCTGGGCGTGTTTACAGTTGCCGCTCACTGTACATTGATTGGTGACTTTAGCCATGCTGCTATGTGACTGAAAGCTGGCAAAACCTGGAAGGAATACAGTTTATTTTCTTCTGGGTGCCGTGCTTTCAGTACAGCGGCAGCACATCTTTCTGACACTATTAACCTGCAGATCAACCCTAATATCTGCCTGTTAATACTATTATCCGACGTGATAGTTTCCCTTTAACATTTTGCCTACAGTAAAACGTTTTGGAAAAACCACTACAAATCATAACATGATTATTGTAAGTTATCTGAAGATTTTTTCCCTATAAGCAAATATTGATTTCATATTGGGACTTTTATAAATGTAAACATTCATCATGAAAGATTCCCCTTAATCAATACCCTTTATATGTCTTTTATTTCTCCTTTGGTTGTCTTTATGCTGCCTTGCAGTCAGTCATTTATGGGACGTACATTTGCTTGCCGAATTAGAAATCGAGGACCAAAACAAAAAAGTAACTTTTTCCTTTTTTAGATCTGGCTTCATATTACATTGTTTATATAAATTATCTTAAGTGTGGAAGATCGTATAAATGCACAAAATGCTGCAATAACTGCTTGTGTGGGAAAGTAAGTGACAAATGTTTTATTGGAAATGGCAGTGCTCAGGAATCAAGAGAGAGCTGAGATTTTTACATGGTATATTGTTGCGTAATTGAAATTAAATCATAGAGCCTGTATTTTAAAAAAGCATAAACACTGAAATGTCATTTGGCGTACTCATAAAAGTAAATGCACATTTTACATGAATATATGCAATTTTTATTCCTGCAGTGTCTTAATGTACTACTAGTCTCAAGGGACATTTTACAAGCCAGGTTGTAATCACATATCATGCGCATACCAAGTCATAAATGTGTCTCTTGGGCTTTAGATTTTCCAACCTGATGTATGTATACATCCTTAATGTCCCTTTTATAGTATGATATATGATACAGTCATGTCGTAACTTTCTATTATATTTATCTCAGCTTGTCTACCTAAATCATTAGCATTTATTGAAATGTGTGACTTGTAAGAAGTCAAGGAATTCTTGAGGATTAATAGTTCTGATCATTTACTATGTGTCATAACACAGCATGTTTTTACTTGAAATATTTTGTTATAACTGTGAAAAGATTATTGTGTAGCAATTGGAATATTTTTTCAGACTAGACATAATGTTTACTTAATGCCAGATGTAGTCTGATTCCGCTATATGAATGGAAACTTTATGAGAAAAAGGTGGTAAAAGTTAACAAGTTACAATACACAGCAGAATATTTCTGTCATTATCTAAAAGGGCAGTGTGGTTTTTAGCTGTGCTACAAATGCTGCAATCCTATTTTCATTCTGTTATGTTAGACACATAAATATGGTGTTGGATTTATAATATATTCATGAGTATAGTATAGAGGAATGCAAAGGTAGCATTGATGCTTTACTCCCAAAGCTTGAAAGGGAACTCTGCCACATAAGGAAACATTGTTATAAAAGGCACATTGGTAAGGGGTGGCCCTGTTTAAAGTTTAAGGGTTTTTCCTGGAACAAAAAAAAAGATATGCCTTTCCCTGTCCCAAAACTCCCCTGTCTTTATTTCCATTTTAAGGATCCCATGTGCAACTCGGGAAATCCAGAGAACATATTATGTTGGTGGACCTTGAGGACTAGAGTTGAGGAACACTACTTTAGACTACATTTCCAAAGACGCAAAGCTGTATCTGCCACACAACTCACATAATTCCACCCTCAGTGACTGCATCTCTAACTATGAAGCAAGATCTAGAGACTCCTATAAACTTTCAAGATGGATAAATCACTGCATAAAGTTTTCCCCTCCTAACATTTCCCTCACTTCTCCAAGTAATTGCTATTCCAAGATGTAATGTTAGAGGTGTTGCCACTGGCACCACACAGGCTCAGTTGTCTTTAGGAGAACAATGAGTCATATATGAATTTATTATAATGCAATCTAGCACTGTGGAAGCCCAGCAACATCTCCTCTGGCCAGTGGTTGATTTAATAACTATGTTCTGTGGAGTCTGCACTGCCCTCATAAATCATGCAGAGACACAAAGTAGCAGAAACATCTCAACATAACCTGACCAGAGAAGACTGTAAGAATCAGGCCTTTATGGTCAAATAGCCGCAAAGAAGTCATTAAGGATAACCCCAAACAAGAACAAAAGACTTGTTCAGGCCAAGCAACCCAAGGATTGGACATAAGTTCAGTGGAAATCTCTACTGTGGCCTGTTGAGTCAAAATTTGAGATTTTTGCTACCAACCACTATGTCTTTGTGAGACTAAGAAATGGTGATCGGATGGTTTTACATGTGTGATGCCAGGATGAAGCACAGAGGAGAATGTTTAATGGTGTAGAGGTACTTTGCAACTGACGTTTTATTCCAAACTTAAGGAACACACCCAAACTTGCTGCCAAAACATTCTCCAATGATGTCATCCCATCATCTCATGCATTTAGTAGAACCATCAGTTGTCTTACAACAGGACAATCATCCAAAACACATTTCCACTAGTGATGAGCGAGTATGCTCGTTATTCGAGATTTCCGAGCATGCTCTGGTGTTCTTTGAGTATTTTGTAGTGCTCGGAGATTTAGATTGTGTCACTGCAGCTGCATGATTTGCAGCTGCTAGACAGCCTGAATACATGCGGGTATTACCTGTTTGTTAGGAAATCCCCACATGTATTCATGCTGTCTAGCAGCCGCAAATCATACAGCTACAGTGACAAAAACTATCTCCGAGCACATCCAAATGCTCGGAGATCACCTGAGTATGCTCGTAAATCTCGAGTAATGAGCATACTCGTTCATCACTAATTTCCACATTATGTGATTGCTATGTGACTAAGATGGCGAGGGACAGATAGCTGCATCAGATGACATGGCTTCCACAATCACCCAACCTCAACCCAATTTAGATAGTTTGGAATGATTTGGACTTCAGCGTGAAGGCAAAGCAGCCAACAAGTGCTCAGCATCTCTGGAAAGTCCTTAAGTACTACTAAAAGTCATTCCAGGAGACTGCCTAATAAAGCTGTATTTGAGATTGCTAATGGAGTGTTAAGCTGTAATCAGAGTAGAAGGAGGGTACTTTGAGAAATCCATGGTTTAACAAATTCCTGTTTGCTTCACACTTTTTTCTATATGTGTGCCTTGATGTTCTGCTGCCTTCAGTCTGATTATACTATGTGCACATTCCAATAAGAACAAGGAAAACTAGCATAAACAGATGTGTTCAAACCATCAGCTCAGAACAAGCAGCAAATATTGGGGCACTGCTACATCCATCTACTGTTTAGAGAACACTGGACAGAAGTGGTCTTCATGGATGAATTACAGTCAAAAAGTGATAACTTTGAGTTGGAAACAAGACCAAGTCATTCTACTATGCACAAAAACATAGGAAATGTGGTGCAGGTGCTCTGTACTGATGTGTCAAAATTTGACATATTTGGCTGTAACAGAAGGCTATTACTTTGTTGGAGCACTGGACAGCAATACCATGAGTGCCTGTAGACATCTGTGAAGCATAGTAGAGTTCCTTGAAAGTCTGAAGCTGCATTTCAGCTAATTGGAGTTGGCCTGGATTAATGATATACTCAATGCTGAGAAATGCAGGGAAATACTTATCCACCATGTAATACCATCAGGGAGGTGTCTATTTGACTTTAGAATTATTCTACTGCAGGGCCACAACCCCCAAAAAACAGCAAGCATTGTTAAGCATTATAGTCATGGGGTTAGTGCAACAAAGAGAAGACCGCAGTGTTTGATTGCTCTTATTCCTGCGCTGAAAAGAAGCACTTCACCTTCTTTTTAAATGGTGTTAATTTCTTTTGCCAGAACAGGGGTTAATCGGCCATGTTGGGATCTCTGGGAGTCTGAGTTCTCAGCTGAGCTAGGATAGCCACTCTCATCCTCTTTATAATCTAGGTCCTGATTGAATCCATGTCAGAGTTAGCTTATGCTGCATGGCTTGCAGGAAAGGTGTTTACATGAGAAGGAGTTTGGAGGAGTTATCTCTGACTGTTGCATGGGTTTGTAAGTGTGATAATACCCTTCCTTTCTCTTTCTTTGGTTTATCCCCATCCTCCCTGTTCCATTCATCTGTTCCTCTGTTATATGTGAGTGAATATTTGTATGCCTGGTATTTTCATTTACCCTTGCTTGTGTTGCCTTGTTCCTCAGGTTGGTGTACTGCAGTGCATGGCATCTCCCCTCTTCCCTGGGTGGGGAAAGGGCACATACGGAGGGCTGATTAAGGAGATAAGGCAAGGGTGGAGGCCCCGATATCTTCACCTTCAGAAATATCCCAGGGAATAGGGCGAGCTAGGGGGCCACCTAGTGCTGGGGACAGGGATGGGGCCCCTGGTCCCGGGTCACCCGACAGGTGATTCGTGACAATAGTAAAGGAGAACAGTAAGTAATGATATGGCCACCACTAAGCCCTGATGTCAATATTATCAAGACTGTCTGGGATTACATAAATAGACAAAAAGATTTGCGCAATCATACATCCATGGAAGATCTATACTTCTCAGATATGATTTGAACAATCACACTGCCTCTTTGTTCAAAAACTGTGTACAAATGGGCTGGGCCAGGGGGAAAAGATATATATTCCCCCAATCCAGTTTCATCGTAGCTGTTTAGTGCTGCCTGGCCACCTGATGTTTGAGTGGCGCTGTAACATTACAGTTTTTGAGATCCACCAATGCAGCAGACTGCGTGAGTCTGCTAAGTACACATCTTTTCATGTACTCACTGGAAATGAGTGATTTCTGGACAAAACATTCTGTTGTAACTGGTTGGCTCAGATCTGTATAGTACTCAGGTTGTTGTGTGCTGGTTCTTCTGTGTCACTGAATGTGTGCATCTGGTTGTGGAATGCTCTATCAATGTTCAACTGATTACACATGTTGCAAAGTGGTGTAGCAGTAGAGTCGAACTTCAGATGTCAGGCAAGCAAAGTTGCGGAGTAAAGATAATGGAAGAGTTCAAGAGGACACATGGAGCAGCAGACAAAGAACTGCGGTGAGTCAGGTGGGCGGCAAGGCAAGGTTTTTTTGGTACCTGTTTAGTATGCACTGGGGTCTGTAAAGACTTACTTTGATGCAAATAAAATTTCTTAGCCAAATTCAAGAAAACTGCTGAATTGGAATTTTTTATCAGATTTGCTCATCACTAGTTAAAGCACATACAGATAACCATTTTGTTGTTTGGGGGGTGTTATGGGAAAAATCAACCACTTTTCATTAAAGTTTGGCATATTTTCATCAGGATGGTCAGTGTGTCAATCTTTAGCATCAGTGTTTCATCAGTTTTTACTCATATGTAAGGGGCTCTGCAATGCTCTTTTGGCAACATAAATATGCAAATAGTCTCTTCAGAGTGAAATTAAATAGTAACATAGTTAGCAAGGCCGAAAAAAGACATTTGTCCATCCAGTTCAGCCTATATTCCGTCAGAATAAATCCCCAGATCTACATCCTTCTAAAAAACCTAATATCTGTAAGATACAATATTGTTACGCTCCAGGAAGACATCCAGGCCTCTCTTGAATTCTTCAACTGAGTTCGCCATCACCACCTCCTCAGGCAAGGAATTCCAGATTCTCACTGCTCTAACAGTAAAGAATCCTATGTTTGGTGGAAAAACCTTCTCTCCTCCAGATGCAGAGAATGCCCCCTTGTGATGTCACCTTCCTTGGCATAAACAGATCCTCTGAGAGATATTTGTATTGTCCCCTTATATACTTATACATGGTTATTAGATCACCCCTCAGTCTTTTTTCTAGACTAAATAATTCTAATTTTGCTAATCTCTCTGGGTATTGTAGTTCTCCCATCCCCTTTATTAATTTTTTTTCCCTCCTTTGTGCTCTAGTTCCATTAAATCCTTCCTGAGCACTGGTGCCCAAAACTGTACACAGTGCTCCATGTGCATAGTAACAAATGTTGCCAATAAAAGCTTTATTCTTATTTGACTCATTTATATAGCTGGGTGTTTGCCCCTCATCAGTACAAACAAGGAGAACTTATTTGGCTAGGTGAGAGATTCTGACGGGGCACACGTTTAAATTCCCAGAGAAGCATTATAAGTCTCCATATGCTGACTTGGCATTCTCCACAAGGACAAACATTACCCCTAAGACTGTCTGTTAGAACCTCTCGCTAAACAAAAATAGCCCTCCTGCTTTGCACTATTGAGGGTCAAACACCAGGAAACATGTGTCTGCAAATTAAGTGTCACTTTATGAAGTAATAACTCTGGAACACTTCAACGAATCCCACTGATTCTGAGATTGTTTTTTTGTGACACATTATGCTTCATGATAGTGGTAAAAATTCTTTGATATAATTTTGCAGTTTTCAAACTTTGAATTCTTATGCCCTTAAATCATAGAGATTTATCACACAAAATAGTTAATAAATAACATTTCCCACATGTCTACTTTACAATTTTTGAAATAACATTTTTTTGTTAGGAAGTTGTAAGTGTCAAAAGTTGACCAGCAATATCACCTTTTTCCAACAAAATTTACAAAACCACTTCTTTTTAGGGACCACCTCACATTTTAAGTGATTTTGAGGGGTCTAGATGATAGAAAATACCAAAAAGTGACACAATTCTAAAAACTGTACCCCTCAAGGTGCTCAAAACCACATTCAAGAAGTTTATTAACCCTTCAGGTGCTTCACAGGAATATTTGGAATGTGGGAGAAAAGAACATTTAACGTTTTTTCTAAAAAAATTTACTTTAAACCCAATTTTTTTTATTTTCACAAGGGTAACAGGAAAAATGGACCTCAAAATTTGTTGCGCAATTGCTCCCGAGCATGCCGATACCCCATATGTGAGGGGAAACCCCTGTTTGGGCGCACGGCAGAGCTCGGAAGGGATAGAGCGGCATTTGATGTTTTTAATGCACAATTTGCTGGAATAGTTAGCGGACTCCATGTCGCGTTTGGAAAGCCCCTGATGTGCCTGAACAGTGGAAACCCCCCACAAATGACCACACGTGATGGGTTTTCAAGCTAGACCCCTCAGGGAACTTATCTAGCTGTGTGGTGAGCACAATGAACCCTCAGGTACTTAACAGAAGTTTATAACGTTAAGCCGTGAAAATAAAAATATCTCATTTTCCCCAGAAATACACTACCGTTCAAAAGCTTGGGGTCACCCAGATAATTTTGTATTTTCCATGAAAACTCATACTTTTATTAATCAAATGTGTTGCCAAATGAATTTAAAATCCAGACATTGACAAGGTTTGAAAAAAAGATTTTTATTTGAAATAATAATTTTCTCCTTCAAACTTTGCTTTCGTCAAAGAATTCTCCTTTTGCAGCAATTACAGAATTGCAGACCTTTGACATTCTAGTAGTTAATTTGTTGAGGTAATCTGGAGAAATTTCACCTCATGCTTCCAGAAGCCCCTCCCACAAGTTGGTTTGGCTTGATGGGTACTTTTTACGTACCATACGGTCAAGCTGCTCCCACAACAGCTCAATGGGGTTGAGATCTGGTGACTGCACTGGCCACTCCATTACAGATAGAATACCAGCTGCCTGCTTCTTTCCTAAATAGTTCTTGCATAATTTGGAGGTGTGCTTTGGGTCATTGTCCTGTTGTAGGATGAAATTGGCTCCAATCAAGCGCTGTCCACGGGGTATAGCATGGCGTTGCAAAATGGAGTGATAGCTTTCCTTATTCAAAATCACTTTTACCTTCTACAAATCTCCCACTTTACCAGCACCAAAGCAACCCCAGACCATCACATTACCTCCACCATGCTTGACAGATGGCGTCAGGCACTCTTCCAGCATCTTTTCAGTTGTTCTGCGTCTCACAAATGTTCTTCTTTGTGATCCAAACACCTCAAACTTGGATTCGTCTGTCCATAACACTTTTTTCCAATCTTCCTCTGACCAATGTCTGTGTTCTTTTGCCCAAATTAATCTTTTCCTTTTATTAGCCAGTCTCAGATATGGTTTTTCTTTGCCACTCTGCCCTGAAGGCCAGCATCCCGGAGTCGCGTCTTCACTGTAGACGTTGACACTGGCGTTTTGCATGTCCTATTTAATGAACCTGCCAGTTGAGGGCCTTTGAGGCATCGATTTCTCAAACTACAGACTCTAATGTACTTGTCTTGTCGCTCAGTTGTGCAGCGGGGCCTCCCACTTCTTTTTCTACTCTGGTTAAAGCCTGTTTGTGCTCTCCTCTGAAGGGAGTAGTACACACCATTGTAGGAAATCTTCAGTGTCTTGGCAATTTCTTGCATGGAATAGCCTTCATTTCTGAGAACAAGAATAGACTGTCGAGTTTCACATGAAAGTTCTTTTTTTTCTGGCCATTTTGAGAGTTTAATGGAACCAGCAAATGTAAAGCTCCAGATTCTCAACTAGCTCAAAGGAAGGTCAGGTTTATAGCTTCTCTAATCAGCCAAACTGTTTTCAGCTGTGCTAGCATACTAGCACAAGGGTGTTCAATGGTATTCTAACCATCCATTAGCCTTCTTACACAGTTAGCAAACACAAAGTACCATAAGAACACTGGAGTGATGGTTGTTGGAAATGGGCCTCTATACACCTATGAACATATTGCATTACAAACCAGATGTTTGCAGCTAAAATATTCATTTACCATATTAACAATGTATAGAGTGTATTTCTGAATCATTTAATGTTAGCTTCATTGGAAAAAAACTGTGCTTTTCTTTCAAAAATAAGGAAATTTCTAAGTGACTAAACTTTTGAACGGTAATGTATGTTTTTGCCCAAAATTTTGCATTTTCTTAAGGGTATCAGGAGAAATTGCACCATACAATTTGTTGTGCAATTTATCCTGAGTACACCGATAAAGAAAATTTTAAACTTCTTTTTAACATTTTTAAACTTTTTTTCTTTGTCTCACTATGGGACTATAATTTTTTTGCAGTCTGATCACTTGTATATGCAAACTGTCAGCTCTGCACTGACAGGGTAAGTTGGTGATCATGCTCTGAGCATTGTCAGGAACCCTGCACTGCACTTGCTCACTGAGCCAGTGCGTATGTCCTGAGTACAAAAACAGTGCTCAAAGATACCTGTGGAGCAGGGCAGCAGCGGTGACGATGCGTGCTTCAGAGTATCAGGACCTGAAGCATGTGACTGCTGGGGGCGTGGCCTAAGCTGCACAGAGCTAGGATCTGCAGGGAAACTCCTAGAAAGGTAACTACAGGACAATGTTACCAAGGGGCATAGACAGAGACAGAAACCAGATGAAGCCGGGGTCAAAGCACAAGATAGCAATACAGTCCCAAAGGGTTAGACAGAATGGATAGTCAGGACGTAGCACTAGATCAGAAAACCAGAACGGGCAATAGACGGTACAATAGGGACAAACTAGCGGAGTAACGATAGCCAAGCCAGGAGGTCAGAACCAGAAAAGACAATAGTACCAAAACGAGAGATGGAGTACAAAGTGAGGGAACAGACCGGGTCATACACGGGAAGAAAACAAGCAATGTAGAATACACACACACCAGGGGTCAGACACACCAGAACAACAGTATAGCTGACAGAGAACCCTGGTAAAGAGTGAGTATAAATACCCCTCCCAGATCCAGAAAGAGGCCACGAACACTTAACCCTGTGAGTGCAGGGCAAGAACCCTGTTCAAACCATGACAAGCATAATCTAGCAGCTTTCCTAGCTTTGGTAACCCGGATGTCATGACAACATTGGGTCACAATGGCAACAATTGGAACCTCATATGACTTTGAGGGGTCTCTGATCCAAGGGTTGAGGGGTTGTCATCCATCTGCCTGCTCCCAGAATCCTGCAATTGAGTTTGATTGCAGCATTAAAGGGATAAAGTGCTAGGAGTGGTGCGGGACTGCTGATCGCCAGGTGCATCCATAAGTCCCACGTCAATAAGACCTAGGTCACAGGGATATATACAGTTGTGGCCAAAAGTATTGACACCCCTGCAATTCTGTCAGATAATACCCAGTTTCTTCCTGAAAATGATTGCAAACACAAATTCTTTGGTATTATTATCTTCATTTAATTTGTCTTAAATGAAAAAAACACAAAAAGAATTGTCCTAAAGCCAAATTGGATATAATTCCACACCAAACATAAAAAAGAGGGTGGACAAAAGTATTGGCACTGTTCGAAAAATCATGTGATGCTTCTCTAATTTGTGTAATTAACAGCACCTGTAACTTACCTGTGGCACCTAACAGGTGTTGGCAATAACTAAATCACACTTGCAGCCAGTTGACATGGATTAAAGTTGACTCAACCTCTGTCCTATGTCCTTGTGTGTACCACATTGAGCATGGAGAAAAGAAAGAAGACCAAAGAACTGTCTGAGGACTTGAGAAACCAAATTGTGAGGAAGCATGAGCAATCTCAAGGCTACAAGTCAATCTCCAAAGACCTGAATGTTCCTGTGTCTACCGTGCGCAGTGTCATCAAGAAGTTTAAAGCCCATGGCACTGTGGCTAACCTCCCTAGATGTGGACAGAAAAGAAAAATTGACAAGAGATTTCAACGCAAGATTGTGCAGATGTTGGATAAAGAACCTCGACTAACATCCAAACAAGTTCAAGCTGCCCTGCAGTCCGAGGGTACAGCAGTGTCAACCCGTACTATCCGTCGGCGTCTGAATGAAAAGGGACTGTATGGTAGGAGACCCAGGAAGACCCCACTTCTTACCCCGAGACATAAAAAAGCCAGGCTGGAGTTTGCCAAAACTTACCTGAAAAAGCCTAAAACGTTTTGGAAGAATGTTTTCTGGTCAGATGAGACAAAAGTAGAGCTTTTTGGGCAAAGGCATCAACATAGAGTTTACAGGAGAAAAAAAGAGGCATTCAAAGAAAAGAACACGGTCCCTACAGTCAAACATAGCGGAGGTTCCCTGATGTTTTGGGGTTGCTTTGCTGCCTCTGGCACTGGACTGCTTGACCATGTGCATGGCATTATTAAGTCTGAAGACTACCAACAAATTTTGCAGCATAATGTAGGGCCCAGTGTGAGAAAGCTGGGTCTCCCTCAGAGGTCATGGGTCTTCCAGCAGGACAATGACCCAAAACACACTTCAAAAAGCACTAGAAAATGGTTTGAGAGAAAGCACTGGAGACTTCTAAGGTGGCCAGCAATGAGTGCAGACCTGAATCCCATAGAACACCTGTGGAGAGATCTAAAAATGGTAGTTTGGAGAAGGCACCCTTCAAATATCAGGGACCTGGAGCAGTTTGCCAAAGAAGAATGGTCTAAAATTCCAGCAGAGCATTGTAAGAAACTGGTTGATGGTTACTGGAATCGGTTGGCCGCAGTTATTTTGGCTAAAGGTTGTGCAACCAAGTATTAGGCTGAGGGTGCCAATACTTTTGTCTGGCCCATTTTTGGAGTTTTGTGTGAAATGATCAATGTTTTGCTTTTTGCTTCATTCTCTTTTGTGTTTTTTCATTTAAGACAAATTAAATGAAGATAATAATACCAAAGAATTTGTGTTTGCAATCATTTTCAGGAAGAAACTGAGTATTATCTGACAAAATTGCAGGGGTGTCAATACTTTTGGCCACAACTGTAGATAAGTCTCAGGTGGGAAATTGGTTAAAGAAAATCCGTCATCATCAGCGATATGCATAATAAATTAAAGGTATGCCCATATTGATGCTGTTATACTGATTCAATAATGAGCCAAGATCTCAATCTGTGCATGCACCGCCACCAGTGCCATATTACTGAAGACCGTCAGAGGTCAAGCTGTGCATGTGCTGTTCCTGGTGCCATTTTATTGAAGTCCATTGCAAGATCCATCTGTGCAAGTGCCACCCTTGGAACCAAATTTAAATAAGGAAAAGGATAAAGACATCAGAGGCAGCGGAGAGTGTTGTGAACTCATTTTCTGGTTTACCTCTGGCTTCTAGTGAGGGTGGTGGAGCTGGCTGTGTTGACAGAGGAGTCGTGAGTTCTCCATCCGGGCTCCCTCTGATGGTGACAGTAGGTAATGAAGCTGATCTAAATGGCAGAGACCTGCCACCTGAGGAGGAGGACTGTGATTAGACATCAGGAGTCTCCGACTGGATTTAAGACAGCCGACTCCCTAATTCTGTGCTGGTGATTTTCCTGCCCTGAAGTTCTGGTTTCTAGTTCTGTTCCTGCCTTCTCAAGCTAAGTGTGCTCTGCTATTTTTTCACATAAGATTTTGTCTGGTTTACTCAGTTTTTGTGGTCAGCCAGCCCCTGCTGGGGCTGTGCTGAATTTACATTCTTATGACTCTGTTTATGCCAGTTTGCTTTTTGTCCCTGATCAGATTGGTCTCTTTTTGCTCAGTCTTCAGAATATACCAGAGTGCTGATATAAGGAATTGAAGTCTAGCGACTTCAGTGTTTTTTAGTTATCAGAAAGTGTTGGACATTTTTTGGCAGGGTTTTGTGCGTGATTGCAGACAGCATCTTTCCTTTCCTGTCCTTTCCAGTTAGTTTGGGCCCCATCGTTTGCTCAGCCTATTTTTCTATGTGTGTTTGTGTTTTCATCTTTTCTCACCGACAATACATGTTTGGGGTCTGTCTATTGCTTTGGGGTCTGCTCTGGGGCAGTTTAGATTTCCCCTTTTCTTGCTTTAGGCTTATTTAGTTCTCCGGCTGTGACGAGGCATCTAGGATCATCGTAGGTACGCTCCACGGCTACTGCTAGTTGTGTGGATAGGATCAGGGGTCTGCAATCTGCTTAGTTACCAACCTCTCTGGTTTTCTGTGGCTTAGCTTGTTTTTGTTTTTCCTCCTCGGTGACTCATTCATAACAGGAGAGGCCTTGGCAGAGCCGAAGAATCAACCCACAGTACTTCCCCACAGTCCCGCACAGATGCATGGAGACCCAAACTTCTAATGACGATTTAAAAACAACCAGGCTGTGGATTTCTTCAATTAATGTATGTATTAAATAATTATACTAGTGCGATTATGGGCTTATCTTTAGTTTAATATGCATAACTATGACAGCGTGTTCTCTTTATTGTTTAGACTAGTCAAGATCAAATAATTAAAAATTGGCATTTACATATGTATTTACCCCTTTTGCTATGAAGCTTCTAAAAATTTCTGGTACAAGTAATTACCTTCATAAATCACATGCTTAGTGAATTGAAGCCCACCTGTGTGCAATCTACATGTCACATGGTCTGTTAATATACACACACACACACCATTTCTGAAAAGCCACAGAGGCTGCAACACCATTATGTAAGAGGCACCACTAACCAAAAAACACCATGAAGACCAAAGAGATCTCCATACAAAGTCAGGGACAAAGTTGATGAGAAGCACAAGTCATGATTGGGCTCTAAAAAAAAATCTCAATCTCTGATGATTCCTTGGAGCACAATGAAATCCATTATCATCAAATGGAAAGAACATGGTATCACAACAAACCTGCCTAGAGAGGGCGGTCCACCAAAACTCTCAACCTGGGCAACGAAGGCATTAATCAGAGAGGCAGCACAGAAACCAAAGGTAAGCCTGAAGGAGCTGCAGAGTCTCGCAAGCAGAGACTGGAGTATCTGTCCATACAACCACAATAAGCCATATACTCCATAGAGGTGGCTTGTATGGAAGAGTGGGCATAAAAAAGCCTTTACTTACAAAAATTGTAAGGCTCATTTTGTGTTTGCCAACTGACATGAGGAAGACTCTCCAAAATGTATTGAGGAAGATGCTGTGGTCAGATAAGACCAAAATTTAACTTTTTGGCCACCAAAGTAAATGCTATGTCAGCATCATGCTGTGGGGATGTTTTTCGACAGCAGGGACAGGGGAAATGGTCTGAGTCGACTGGAAGATAGGGATATTCTTAAGAAAAACCTGTTTCATTCTGGCAGTGATTTGAGGCTGAGACGAAGATTCACCTTCCAACAAGTGTTTTAAGGGGAAACATGTAAATGTTTTGGAGTGGTCCAGTCAAAGCCCAGACCTTAATCGAATTAAGAATGGGCAAAAATCCCAGTGGTAAGATGTGGAAAGTTCATAGAGACTTAGCCAAAGCGACTTGCAGCTGTAATTTCAGCAAAATTAGGTGCTACAAAGTGCTGACTTTAGTGGGCGTGAATAGTTATGCTCACTGAAGTTTTCAGTTATTTTGTCCTATTAGTTGTTTGCTTGCCAATAAAAAGAAAATCAAATGTTCACAGTTATAGACATGTTCTTTACATGAACTGATGCAAACCCTAAAAGCAACAGTGAAATTCCAAGCTAAGAGGTAGCAAAACAAAAAATGCCAAGGGGATGAATACTTTTACAAGACCCTGTATAAATTGTGACATTATATTACCAAAAAATATCATAACTATTTGCAATAGACAAAGTCAAACTGATTACTGCATATATATTATATTGACTGTATTCAGATAATTTTTTCACATCTGTTTAAATGCATCAAATGATGAGCGAGACCAGTCTAAGTGACAGCAATATGGAAATGGTTATAATATGTCAAATTCCTAATTAATTTAAGCATCAATCAGAAAAGCATTATTAGTGACCAGCCATCATTAGGGTTATTGATTTCTCGTGTCAGCATTGTTTGCTTACAGAATTATTGTCGATCATTTATTATTTGTACACAAACAATGTTAATACAGATGATCAATACTCTTGATGGAACTGAGGGCGCGTGATAATCATTTGTGTGAATTCTAGAGGTTAATGAGCATTTACTATCAATATTATCATCTGAAATGCAATTTTTGAACTTTTAGCCTTTTGGTCTGGTTTGGAGGGGATGTAAATTTGTGCCTGCATTGGCTTTAGTTTATGTGCTGCAATCTTTTATTTAGGGTTTACTATTTTTTATGTTGATTGCTTTGAATGGATCATTAATTATCTCCACATTCAGGTTTACATCTCTCATTATTTCTCGCTGGAAACACACTGCATTAAATGGAATATTAATGCAAGAAATAACAATAGCATAGAATAAAGAAGAGATTGGTCCATACCTTATTGTCAACTCACTGAATATTTTTGTAAACTAAAGCAATTAGGCATAGCTTCAATGGATAAAGCCTTTGATCTACCCAGCTAAAAAAAAAAATGCAGGATTAAAGAAACATTAATTTTTTTTTGCAAATCTTCAGCAGTGAATATTTGATTGGGCCCAGCTTTATACAAAGACTTGCACCAAAGCTCATTAATTTGGAGCCAATCATTTGATAGTATGGTCTCTTTTGGAGGAAATTCACAAATAACGAAGAACTTCTTAATGAAATTACTTGTGTTCCCAATGACATGAAATTTGTGGATACTGATAAAATTGACATGTGCAGCATGCGCTCTATGTAAACTGATTGTTGATTTATGCAGATGCATAACTTGAAGCTCATAGCCCCAAGTGATATCTGTAACAATGTGCGCCACTAACTATGTGTCACTTATATGCAAAAGTGTGACTGCTATCTACTTTGGACTCCCATAACCACACTCCTGAACCAAAGGTTCCCAAATCTGATTCCATGTGCACCACCATAATCAAAGTTGCTAAATCACAAATTTCAATTCAATCTGACCCATGTTGGAATAAGTGCTTATGAAGTATTTTTTGAAACTAAAGGTTCCAAGATTGTGACCAGATTGTGGTTGGTCCCACTTAAGATCTACTACCTGTTCCCCATCTCCTGTCCGCCTACAGTTCTCAAACCTCTGCTACCTGCTTCCCGGTCTTCAGTACCTCTGATACCTGTTTCTCACGAGCCTCACCTGCCTTTTGTCCATGGCTCGTGTGCCCATCTGGACCTTGGGCTTTGAGGATCCACCTCAACAGGTGAGCCTAACATCATCTGTGACTCATGCATCCTAAATCCATTGCCGATCCGGTCATCTCCCCTCTCTGCACTGCTCTGTATTGGGTTACTAGGGTAACCTGACATGGATCCATTTATATAATTTTGCTGCTTGCTGGTGTCTGATTGCTGCCTGAGTATTCAGGTAGTGGCTTACGCTGCAACAATGAACTTTCTAAGGCTTTTTTAGATGTCTGTGCTGTATGTGTGGGAGAGAGGGTTCCCGCCGAGTGTCCGGGTCGGAACCAAGGGGACCGTCACCTAGGTTCCGGGGGAAACTGTTTCCAGGGGATAAAGTTCAGGGACGGACTGGTAAGACTGACAGATGGGCTGGGGGAGGAGCCGGTATAAAAGGGTCGGGGAGAGTCACAGTGAGTCAGCAGAACTGAACAGAAGGAGCAGGAGACCGTGGGAGCGACTGAGAGCCAGAGCGACTCACCGGAGCCAGGAAAGAGGCCAGAGACAGGAGAGACACTCCCCCTGGACATCAGTGGGACAGCGCCGAGACGACCGTCCGAGAACCACTGCCCTGCGTGGACCAGCGGCCGCTACCGCCTTACTCCAGCCTGCGGCTGCGGCCTGCCCACGGTCACCAGCAACTGCTGCCACCTTCCTCCAGCCCGCGGCTGCGGCCTGCCCGTGGTCACTTGCGGCCGTTGCCACCTCGCTCCTGCCCGCGGGTGTGGCCTGCCCGCGGACACCAGCGGCCGCTACCGCCTCACTCCAGCCCGCAGCTGCGGCCAGCCCGCGGACACCAGCGGCCATTGCCACCTCACTCCAGCCTGTGGCTGCGGCCTGCCCGCGGTCACCAGCGGCCGCTGCCGCCTCACCCCAGCCCGTGGCTGCGGCCTGCCCGAGGGTCCCAGCGGCCAATGCCGCCTCACGTCAGGATGATATCTGGATGATATCATCATCTATTCTGCCACGTTCGAGGACCACCTGCGGCGGTTGGGGCAGGTGCTCGGCCGGCTGCAAAAGTACAGGTTGAAGGTAAAGCCCCAGAAATGCCACCTGTTCTGCACCTAGATCGAATATCTGGGGCATGTCATCTCGGCAGAGGGTGTTAGACCATCCCTGGAAAAGGTTGCCGCCATTCAGGGGTGGCCTACCCCCGAGACAGTGAAGGACGTGCGAGCCTTCCTGGGGTTGGCTGGCTACTACCGTCGGTTTGTAAGGAACTTTGCACGCTGAGCCCTGCAGGACCTGCTAAAGGGGGCTCCCGCCGGGGCGAATGCTCGGAAGATCCAGTGGCAGCAACCGCAAGAGGACGCGTTCCAAGATCTTAAGGCTGCACTTTCGGAAGCCCCGATGTTGGCGTATGCGGATTTCTCGCAACCGTTCATACTGCATACCGAGGGGAGTCTCCAGGGATTAGGGGCTGTGTTGTCACAGGTTCAGGATGGCCGAGAAAAAGTGATCGCCTATGGTAGCCGGTCGCTGCATGACTCCGAACGCAACCCTGACAATTACAGCTCCTTTAAGTTTGAGCTCCTCGCGGTAGTGTGGGCAATGATGGAGCGATTCACAGAGTATCTGGCAGGCTCCAAAGTAGTGGTGCGGACTGACAACAACCCGCTAGCCCATTTGGAGAATGCCAAACTGGGGGCTCTGGAGCAGCAGTGGGTGGCTCGGATGGCTAAGTTCAACAATAAGATCATCTATAAGAGAGGGGCTGAAAATGTGCACGCTGATGCCCTCTCCAGGATCCGACACACCACCCCAGGGAAAAATCGAGATGACGAATTGGGAGGAGAAGAGACGCCGTTCGCCCTCACCACCGCTGCTCTCACAGCTGCCGTGCAGGGAGCGCTCCATCCGGGACCCCCCCAGGGGATGCTGGAACAGCCACGTGAAAGGTGGATCCAACAGCAGCAGGAAGATGAAGAAATTGGACTTCTACGCCGATGGGTGGCCACCGGCAAATTGCCCACTAGTTCGCAGAGACAGACTTTGACCCAGGATATGTTGCTGATGTTGCGCCAATGGGAAAAGCTAGTCATCAGTAAGGGGCTGTTATATCGGAAGGCCGTGTCCCGAGCAACGTCTGCTACAGCATGGCAGGTGCCTGGAGCCCACCTAGGCAAACTGGCACATGAAGCCCACGAAAAAGGGGCTCACTTCGGTGCTCAAAAGACTTTGCAATGGTTACAACAGATAGTTTACCACCCGCGCTTACACGCCGCTGTGGAGGAAGTTTGCCGAACCTGCCGCACATGCGAGCTTGTTAAACCACCCACACAACAAGACCCGGTGCAAACAATCGTAACATCAGCTCCTCTTGAGCTCCTCACAGTGGACTTTCTGACCATAGGTCCCGCATACCAGGGGTATGAACATTGTCTCGTTATGGTGGATCATTTCACCAAATTCGCCGTGGTCACCCCACCTGAGACCAAACTGCAGAGTTGGCCGCCTATGCGATTTGTAAAAACTTCATCCAAGTGTACGGCTGCCCGCAACGAATACATTCGGATCAGGGAGTGTGATTCCTAGGAAGAGTCATGGAAGAACTGCATCATCTCTACGGTATCGATAAGTCTCGGACTAAACCATATCACCCGCAGGGGAACGGAGCCTGCGAACGATTTAATTGGACACTAATTAAAAAGCTGCGTACCCTGGAAAGTGACCGAAAGGCCTGCTGGCCTGAGTATGTCCCTGAACTGGTGTGGGTTTACAACAACCGAGTGCACCGGGTGACCGCTTATACCCCTTATTCGCTGCTGTTTGGACGAGACGGCAAAGGGATCACAGAAGTGGAGTTAAACCCGGAGGAACCTCAACCCTGGACTGGAGTATCCTCTTGGGTCCGGAGCCACCGGCACCGACTACAAACCCTCCATCGAATCGTCCATACAAAGCTCCAGGACCTAGAATACCAGGGGGAGCGCTACCGCCACCTATTGACCTTCAAATTGGGGATCGGGTACTCGTGCTAGATCAACGCCCCCAAAACAAGTTAGAGCCATGGTGGGAGGAAAACCCGTACCGAGTGTTGCGCCGAATAAGCCCCAATGGGCCTGTATATGAAATACAATCCGAAGAAAACGGCGCGCCTGTCACTTGTGTTGTACACCATAACATGCTACGGCCCTGTCTGTCCACTGATCCCCTGCGATCAGAGCCGACCACTCAGGTCACCGACCCCCCATCAGCAGTCTGGGACCTGGATGATGAGGAGGACTCCCCAGCCGCATCTGCGGGCCATCCAAGTAGTGATATTGCAATGGACCCAGCCACCCCACCAGAATCAACCAACCTACCACCATCCACCACCCCAGAAAACTCCATCACAATCTAACTTAGACTCTCCGAGTGGTCAACAGCTGGCAAACCCCTAGAATGCTATGAACAGGACCAATTCGTATGTCGACAAAAACTGTCGTCTCAAAAGACTAACTCTAGTCTACTAAAGCCCTCGCCTGAGGACTGCCGAGCATACAGGATGGGGAAGTGCGGGAGAGAGGGTCCCCGCCAAGTGTCCTTGTCGGAGCCAAGGGGACCGTCACCTAGGTTCCGGGGGAAACTGTTTTCGGGGGATAGAGTTCAGGGACGGACTGGTAAGACTGACAGATGGGCTGGGGGAGGAGCCGGTATAAAAGGGGCAGGGAATGAGAGTCACAGTGAGTCAGCAGAACGGGACAGAAGGAGCAGGAGACCGTGGGAGCGACTGAGAGCCAGAGCAACTCACCGGAGCCAGGAAGGAGGCCAGAGACAGGAGAGACACTCCCCCTGGACATCAGTGGGACGGCGCCGAGACGACCATCCGAGAACCGCTGATCCATGTCGACCAGCGGCCGCTGCCGCCTTACTCCAGCCCGTGGCTGCGGCCTGCCTGCGGTCACCAGCAGCCGCTGCCGCCTTCCTCCAGCTCGCAGCTGCGGCCTGCCCGCAGTTACTCGCGGCCGTTGCCGCCTCGCTCCTGCCCACGGCTGCAGCCTGCCCGCGGACACCAGCAGCCGCTGCTGCCTCCAGCCCGCGGCTGTGGCCTGCCCGTGGTCACCAGCAGCCGCTGCCGCCTCACCCCAGCCCGCGGCTGCGGCCTGTCCCCCGCCGCACACAGCCGCCCCTCTTCTACCCGTGGTCACGGCTAGTTCAGTGCCGTCGGCGGCCACCACTGTCCCATTCCAGTCCGCGGTAAGGGCCAGGCCGTTGCTCGCCACAGGTCCTCCGTTGCAGTTGCTGGCTGTGCAGGTGGCCTGCCAGCCGCCACCCCTCATCGCCGCTGTTTGCCTCGATCCGGGGGCTGCGGCCCATCTGTCCAATGACTCCTCCGGGGCCTGTCGTGCCCCTGCTTCACCGGAGTGTCAGAATGCTCGAAGTCTACGACAGATCTTCAGAGGCTGCTACGCCGAAGAACCAACGTCCAGGATGCCGAGGGACATCGAGCTGGTTAAGTGACACTATATAGTTAAGGACCCGTAGTCGGCCATACCGCGGCCCTATAGTGACCGGCTTGGCCGGACATAGCCGTGATCTTATATTTCCGTGTTTGCCTTTATTGAGTCCCTGCGAGGACAATTCCTGTTATTTTGTTCGGTTGCTTAGACTATCCCTGCGGATAGTTACCTATAAACCTATAAAAGTTGTTACCAAAAACCCAAGACCGTCTCGCATCTCGTCACTGCATCCTGCTTACCTGCTAGTACCACATATGCATGTGTTGTATTTGTTTTTTTCAGGGATACAAAACATACTCATTATAATCTATGATTCTGTTCATATGTCCGTGTTTTTCATTGTCTATCTATGCAAATCACATGGAGACATGTCCATTTTTTCTGCCAGCATGGATGAAAAGGGCCAGTATAAATCTATGGGTCCATGAAAAACACATAAAGCACATGGATAGCATCTGTGTGCCGTCCGTGTGCTATCCGTGTTTAACATTGCAAAGTAAAGGAGAAACGTTGTCATTTATTTATATATCCATCCTTTAAAAACACTGATGGTAAAAACGGACACACTGTTGACACACTGATGCACAACACCTGTATCACCGGTACCATTTTTTCACATACGTGTGAAAAGGTGATTTCACAAGGTGCTACTAAAAGGTGGCCATTTAGATGACTCCTCTATTCTAAACTGCAGTTCTCATATCCATTCTTACTGATTGCCTCTGTTCCAGCTCCACTGTATCTCTACACTTCCAGCCCATGGTGCTCACGCTGACCTACAGTGAGCCTATAACATCAAATGTATCTGATTTTTGTCTTATGTATTTGGTTAATTTAAAACTGAAGTCATGTAGTGTGAAGTGTCTGTCCAATGTTTGCACTGGGAAAGCTCCCAGTAATATATGTCATATGTATCCCATTCCACAGACCCCTAGTCACCTTACAGAGACTATAAGACTTTTGTCAGTATACTTCTTTTTCAGCTACATGTGCACTTTGCTGTGTGATTCCATCCTGCAGAAAAAAATAGTGCAGAATTCATTTTTTTGTAGCATTGTAGGGTATTGATGACATACAACACTATATAGCTAATAGTTTGCTTCAGTTCTATACCTCTAAAAGATGCTAACAGCTCAGTTACAGCTCCTAATAGATGGAATTTTAATTTAAGGTGATACCTCTTTTTTGTATTCATAACTGAAGATCAGGACATGTTTTGCATTTCACAAGTCAGAGAAGATTGACAGGTCTTTAAAAATCAATACATATATCCCTTTAATGCATTTGTTTAAAGATGATGCAGCTGTCATCCTTTCGCACTTGTGACACATTTATGTGACTTGTAACTAGAATGTTCACATTATGCTGTTACGCACGCAGAACCTGTCATAGCCACGACAACTTCTGCCTCTTTCGACATGTCATTAAGCTGCCCTATAGGTGAGGTCGGGTGAATATATTCTGAACTCTATATATTAGAATTTCTGGTAAATTACAACGTATAGTATTGATGCATATGTTTATTTTCTGGTCCTTGTATATAAAAATACATTCTATTATCACGTAGAAAGTGAAGATTTTACTTATTGGGATGTGATCCAAATTTATTTCTGGAAATGCCACCAGTTTGCTACTAGTGGATACAATATCCAGGTTGTAGTAAATGTACAGTCCAAACCAAAGTGCACGTAGTATTTTACAGCATGATAGAAACACGCAGGGTAATCTTGAAGTGGGCCCTAAAGATCTAGGCGATTGTATTATTTTTACTTTGCTCGACAAGTTGTTGATTTATCTGGAAGAATTTGAGGTCTTTCGGGTTGCTTTGCGAGCTGCATTCAATTGAAGTCCCATCTGGCACTGAAGTGCCATAGAAAAAAATTGTAGGTATAATTGACACAGTAAACCTGTCAAATACATAGAAGGTCATGGGAAATATCAGCAATGATATAAAAGGCTAGTTGTGCTTGACTTTAAGTCATGTGCACTGGGACAGAATGTGTAGTACTTAATGGAAGAGAGATCATAACATCCAGGTATAAAATACACCAATATCTACAAAAGGCTACAGTACTGATATCGTGCACTCTGGGCATACGCAGAACAGCACATCTTATTTATTGAGAAGTTAACCAGGTAATAAAACCTAAAAAGTTCTTCATATTAAATCTATTCTATTGAAATCTATGTATGGCTAAAGTTGGGTTCATACTTTGCATGCATTATATTTTTTCCTGATAAATCTGCAGTGAACGTCATTAGGTGAAAACTGCTAGCATTTCTTCTTCAAATAAACATGACCAAAATTCTACGTACAAGTGCTTATCACTAAATTAGAATATCATCAAAAATTTATTTTATTTCAGTTCTTCAATATAAAAAGTGAAACTCATATATTATATAGAGTCATTACAAACACAGTGATCTATTTCAAGTGTTTATTTCTGTTGATGATTATGACTTACAGCCAATGAAAACCTGAAAGTCATTATCTCAGTAAATTAGAATACTTTATAACACCAGCTTGAAAAATGATTTTAAAATCCGAAATGTTGTCCTACTGAAATGTATGTTCAGTAAATGCACCCAATATTTGGTTGGAGCTCCTTTTGCATCAATTACTGCACCAATGCAGCATGGCATGGAGGCGATCAGCCTGTGGCATTCCTGAGGTGTTATGGATCCCAGGTTGCTTTGATAGCAGCCTCCAGCTCGTCTGTATTGTTGGGTCTGGTGTCTCTCATCTTCCTCTTGACAATACCCCATACATTCGCTATGGGGTTAAGGTCAGGTGAGTTTGCTGCCCAATCAAGCACAGTGATACTGTTGTTATTAAACCAGGTATTGGTACTTTTGGCAGTGTGGACAGGTGCCAAGTCCTGCAGGAGAATTAAATTTCCATCTCCAAAAAGCTTGTCAGCAGAGGGAAGCATGAAGTGCTCTAAAATTTCCTGGTAGACGGCTGCGCTGAAATTGGTCTTGATAAAACGCAGTGGATCTACACCAGTACATGACATGGCTCCCCAAACCATCACTGATTGTGGAAACTTCCCACTAGACCTCAAGCATCTTGGATCGTGTGTCTCTCCACTCTTCCTCCAGAGTCTGGGATCTTGATTTCCAAATGAAATGCAAAATTTACTTTAATCTGAAAACAACACCTTGGACCACTGAGCAACAGTCCAGTTCTTTATGTCTTGGCCCAGGTAAGACGCTTCTGGCATTGTCTGCTGGTCATGAGTGGCTTGACACAAGGAATACGACACTTGTAGCCCATGTCATGGATACGTCTGTGTGTGGTGGCTCTTGAACTCCAGCAGCAGTCCAGTCCTTGTGAATATCCCTCAAATTTTTGAATGGCCTTTTCTTATCAATCCTTTCAAGGCTGCGGTTATCCCAGTTGCTTGAGAACATTTTTCTACCACACATTTTCCTTCCACTCCACTTTCCTTTAATATTCTTGGATGCAGCACTCTGTGATCAGCCAGCCTCTTTAGCAATGACCTTTTATGGCTTACCCTCCTTGTGGAGTGTGTCAATGACTGCCTTCTGGACATCTATCAAGTCAGCAGTCTTCCCATGATTGTGGAGCCTACTGAAATAGACTAAGGGACCTTTTTAAATGCTTTTGCAGGTGTTTTTTGTTAATTATTCTAATTTACAGAGATATTTGACTTTTGGGTTTTCATTGGCTGTAAGCCATAATCATCAACATTAATAGAAATAAACACTCGAAATAGATCACTCTGTAATGACTCTATACAATATATGAGTTTCACTTTTTGTATTGAAGAAGTGAAATAAATTAACTTTTTGATGATATTCTAATTTAGTGAGAAGCACTTGCATAAGGGGTGCACTGACAGAGAGTATTCCTTTTTAATTATGTTGTAATATTGGGTCACCCACCTATTTTGTGTTCTTGCCTTTGCCTGTAAGTGTTGTCCACCAAATTTACAGGGTACTCATCTTTTTTTATCCCTTATATATGTGGACAAATTTTCATGATTTTTAGCATTCTGATATGTATAATTTAAGCATGAATTAGTAAAAGTCTACTGCTGTCTACTGTATTTAGTCCTTATAGTCTACCTCTACAACTGCTGGTTCACATGTGTGACTGGTAGGTGTTGTGCACCTGTAAAGTTTACTTGAATGGGATAGGTGTTCCATACCTACCACTTGCAAACCAGGCTGGCCTTAATACCATGGAAGTAGCACAGCTGCAAAATAAAGATGAAGATCCACTCGCACCTCTATCATTCATAGGTCACGTATGTGCTTAGTGATACAAATGTAGACAGATAAAGCTTATACAAAGGTGAATATCACGTAGTTACTAGAGTTGACCGACTTTGGTCAGATCGGGTTTCGTGAAACCCGAATGAAACAAAATTTGAGTCAGATGAAACTGGTCCGACTAGGGCAAAGAAAGTCGGAGTTTCGTCCAAAACCCGACCCCAATGCAAGTCAATGGGGAATAAAAGTCGGCATTGAGCGGATGACATTCATCCACTCAATGCCGACTTTTATTCCCCATTGACTTGCATTGGGGTCGGGTTTCGGATGAAACTCCGACTTTTTTTGCCCTAGTCGGACCAGTTTCATTCGGGTATCATGAAACCCGATCCGACCAAAGTCGCTCAACTCTAGTAGTTACGTGAAGTGCACCATGGCGTCTAACAGCCTAGTGGTCCTGTCCATATTATTCGATCAGACAGCCTTTGCAGCACCAATCAAAGTGTTTCTCACAAAAACAAGCACTATATTCCCCCAACCAACATTATAGGGCCTATCTGCATTCTTCCAAAGATGAAAAAACATACATGACGTATCAGAAGCTATTTTAGCTACAATGTTCAAACTCACAAACTGTGTCCAGAATCCTCATTGTCTTGTAAGTCCTACACTGGGATTAAAATCAATTCACCAAAATGTGCATAAAATCCACAACTCATCACTAAGGTCATGATTACCAAGCATGTGCTGTTAACCAAAGTGGCGACTTGCATAAAAATTTTTGACTGACATTTTATACAAGCCTTATTTGTGTACATCTATAAAACTAAGCAACCACCCTCTTCATGGATGCTAGTGTCATGATCCCAGTGCAGGTTTGGACCAGCATGTCAGGGGTTAATGTCTTGAGCCCAATGCAGGCTTTGACCTGCACGCCTGGGGTTAATTATAGTGGCCTCTCTTTGGTTCAGGGAGAGCTTCTTATAACCCTGGGAAACTTCAATCCCCGTCAGTTATACTTTTGCCTTTGGCCGAGTGTGTTGACCCCTGTGTGCCTGTGCCTGTTCGTTGTCTTCTAGCTTGCTTATATGGTTCTGACCCGGCTCTGTCCCCCGTTGTGAGTTTGCCTGTTGATTCTGTACTGTGCTACCCTCTCTGTGTATGACTCCTTGCCTGGGACCTGACTATTCTTTGCTCGCCTCTCTTGCACTTTGCAGCTATCTCCGTGTATGACTCATTGGCTACGTCCTGACTCCCCATTCTGTCCACCCTCTGGTTTTGTCGTTCTATCTCGTGCTTTGACCCCAGCCTCTCTATGCCCCCTGGTAACTTTGTCCCGTAATTACCCTGCTAGGAGTTTTCCTGCAGCACCTAGCTCTCTGAGGTTTAGGCCATGCCCCCGGCAGTCACGTGCTTTAGGTCCTGCTGGTCTGAAGCACGCACCTTCTCTGCTGCTGCCCGCTCCACAGGTATCGCTGAGCACAGTTTATCTTACTCAGGACACGCGCACTGGTTCAGTGAGCAAGTGCAGTGTGGTGTTCCTGACAGCTAGTTGTGTTTGTAGTTCTTGATCAATTATTTGCATTTGTGCTCACTACATCATATACCATTGGGGTCTGCCTTCATCTTGCAGTGACCTAGTATTTTAACCATGCAATAATTATACTTTTTTGTGGCATGATTAGCTACCACAGTCATGTTACCACATCCTGTTGTAAATATGGGTAGTTTATTGATCACTTGTCACAGCTAGCGCTGCTCTAGGTATGGCAAGACCCTCACCTATGCAGAGTGCACAATACATCCAGAGATCACACCTTAGCAGGTGGATTGGTTTAGCTCACAGTACTTTTGGACCTCATTTCTCAATACTGCATTACTGAGTACCTGACCATATTGCCATCATCAGCTAATACAAGCTCAACTTTCATTATTTTGACTACTGAAAACAAGTGCACGCTGCAGAAATCAGTTTGTCTTTCCCTATTGTAATAGTTATAGATCTTGATTTTTAGCAACTTCCTACTGGAACTCTTGAACATGAATGTTGTCATGTTCCTTTACTGTCCTTGCTGCTTATCCTCCTTCTGCCGGTGCTCTCTTCCTACTTGCTTTCATTTTGCTTAAGTCACATAGCTGTCAACATATTCCTTTGAATGGTACTCTTGATGTTGCCACCCAACCTCTTAAGTAGCCTATTATCCTCACTAAACAAAACTGATCTTGGATAGATAAGGTACTCTCCCCCAATTCTTCCATTCCAATGTATGTAATGATGCTCTTTAGTGTTGTCTTGGTCTTGAACAACTCTGACCTTAATTTTGGTCTGCCACCTGCTCTTACCTTCTGCTAGTCATCTATATTGAGTAAACTCCTTGAGGTCCGACTTTCTACCGGAATAGTTCATTTACATGGATTTTGCCTTCTATCTATAGTGCAGATTCCACTGTCAGGATGACTACCAGAGACTAGTAGGATTCCTCACTTAGTGTAGTCCAAGTAAATTTCCATTGCATCTCACCGGGTTCAGTGCTTTCAGATATACAGTACCTCGTTTGGCCTGGTCGGGAACACTTCTTTAGGGAAGTACTAAGACTAGAAAACCAAAAAGTATGAACATATTCACATTAACAGTAAAATGTTCAAATTTAGTATATATTTACTGAGAAGTATGGGCAATGGGACTCACACAGGTAAGACTTAATATAGCTATGGCAAAGTCTCAGCTCTGCAAATTAAATTCTGGTTAACTGTAACAGTAAATCTTAAAATACTCAATTGAGCTAAATATTGAATATTTCCTTTATTTATAAAGGGTGATTACTAATGTATTCCGTTTAAATGCAATTTATTACAAAAAAAAAGTATTATTACTGGAATGCATTTCTTGATGTGCTGTGATTTTTTTCTATCAACATAGCAGAAAATGAATTCTTCTCTCAAGATCATAGAGGAAGGAGAAAAACTGTTTATGAGGCTCTTGTGCCAAACTGAGGAAGGACAAAATGAAGAATTGTGTCTGTAATAAGGTCTGAATTAGCATTCTACATTCCCTAATGATTGAAGCTAGTAAAATGATTAATTTTCTGCAGCATAAAAGGTAATTGTGAATAGACAAATTGATTACTATCTAACTGCTGCCATAGGAGAGGTTCACATGTTTATAGTTGAATGATCCATTTTTTAATAACATGGGATTATGATAGTAAATTCATGTACTAGATGAAAAATTACGTGTTCTATTTAATTCAAGAAAATACATTTGTTATTGTGACCTCTGGTATAAGTCAAGTATGAAAACATGTCATCATGCACCTAAAAGTTGTCCACTAAAAAATGGTGGTTATGTTAAATTGCTAAAGCGGAACCTGACAGGACCCCCCATGCCCTCCAAACCACCATCATTTGTATCTTCCTGTATCATTTCCTTGCCAGTCCCTTTATTACATTTGGCACATATACAGATCTTTAGAAAATGTATTTCTAAAGTCTGTATACTGTATGCAAATGAATCTTGACTAGTCGATGGGGCGTTGGTTTCCCCAAACTAGTCGTCCCACTCAGCATGTTATGACGCCACTGTGGGTGTGATCACATGACTTGCAAGAACCCAGTCATGACCAGCTCTCTGCAAAACTCGCGCATACAAGCAACTTTCTTTCATACAAGTGATTGCGCCTCTGAAGCCAGGTGTATCCACCCCAGCTTCTAAGGCGCACACCTGATCATTTCCAGAAGCAGAGAAGTCTGACATCAATCGAGTAGCCGAAGAAGTAGCTTCCAAATATGCGCAGTGTGCCTCTGAAGCTGGGAAGCGTACATCAGGCGTCAGAGGCGCAGTGACTTATATGATAGAAAGTCACGTGTATGCTGGTGATGACGCCGGCTGTTGAAAGTCATGTTATCACACCCACAGGGGCATAATAACATGCTGAGTGGGACAAATAGTCTGGGGAATCCAAAGACCTATGAGCTAGTTCAAAGATTAATTTGCATATGATAAATGGACTTTAGAAATACTTTCTCTCAAGTTATGTGTATATGTCAAACATAATAAGGGTCCCGTTTCACATAGCGATGCACCAGCGATCCCGACAACGATGCGACCTGGTAGGGATCGCTGGTGCGTCGCTAAATGATCGCTAGTAAGCTGCCAAACAGGCAGATCTCTTCAGCGACGCAGCAACGATCCAGCGATCAAACACAGTGATGTGCGCTGGCCAGCGGGATGCCTACAATGAAAAAATAGCCCAGGACATTCCTGCACAATCAGCGATATCCAGCGGGGGGGCGGTCGCTGCTGCGTGTCACATGTAGCGAGAACACAGGCGAGATCGCTGTTGCGTCTCGCTAGCAATCTCGCTATGTGAGACGGGGCCTTTAGTGTTAGGCTGGGAAATTATACCGGAAGATATAAATTCTTGAGGTTTGGGGGTATAGAACACCTGTCCGGTTCCCTTTAAGCTACATGTCTTGCATATTTTCACAGTCCTTTGTGTTTTGGTGTCTGACACTGCTTGACCGCAGATCAATATTTTGTTAGGTTAAAGGAGATGTGCAGGTTCAGAAAAATAATTGCTGCTTTCTTCTGAAAACAGTTCTACACCGGACCTCTAACAGTGTTTGTGTTACAGATCAGCACCTTTCACTTTGATGGAGCTGAGCTGCAATACCATACACCACCCAAGGGTGGCACTGTTTCTACAGAAAAGCAGCCATGCTTTTGTAATCCTGGACAACCCCTTTAAATCATTCTGATTGCTTACCTGGCTTGCACAAGCGTTTCATTGATACCCATCTTGAACTGGACAAGTCTTCCATTTACCAATTCTACACCACATTTGGGACATTATCTGAGTGGGATCCTAAACATATAAAAGCACAGGGTGCAAGGCCTTTGAGACTGCATTTTGCTGGTTAACATGATTCCTTCTATGGGAAATGCACCTCCTATAAGTGGAGGCACATTGAGTTATTCGGTTATTTCTGGATTACTGGGAAGCAAGCCAACATAACAGAGAACAAGGTCATGCCAACAACAGAGCGGATGATATGTAGACTATCCTATATTACAGATCAGATATTGACTATGAAAGCAAATGGCTTTATGGATGGAGCGTCATAGCATGTGATTGGTCCATGTCTGTGAGTGGATATTATTTAGGCCTCCTTAAAAACACAGAACCTTAAATGTTTACTATGATTTCCTGCTGTAGTGTATAGGACAGGCCCACAAGACCTGGCAGTTACATTTTGCTTTACGGATGATCTTCTTTTGGATCAACAAGGTAGACTGCATTTATTTTTCCCTCACTTTTACTACTCGCTTATTCTTTGCTTGCCAAAATAAGGACAGCCATATTTTGTAACAGCTTTGTTCTTATATGCTAGTCATATAAGTGTCATGTATACTACACTGTACATATATATATATATATATATATATATATATATATATATATATATATATATATATATATATATATATATATATATGAACAACGACAAAGCAAAGTCCAGCAATAACGTGAGCAATCCAGGATGCTGTTAAAAAATTTTTTCTTTTTATTCATAAATCCATTAAAATGCAATGGTCCAAGCAGTTCAAAACAGCAATAACGCAGGAAAGTCGTGCAGATAGGACTACGCGTTTCAGCGGTAGAACCCGCCTTCTTCACGGTCCTTCTGGATATATATATACAGTGGGGAAAAAAAGTATTTAGTCAGTCAGCAATAGTGCAAGTTCCACCACTTAAAAAGATGAGAGGCGTCTGTAATTTACATCATAGGTAGACCTCAACTATGGGAGACAAACTGAGAAAAAAAAATCCAGAAAATCTCATTGTCTGTTTTTTTTTCATTTTATTTGCATATTATGGTGGAAAATAAGTATTTGGTCAGAAACAAAATTTCATCTCAATACTTTGTGATATATCCTTTGTTGGCAATGACAGAGGTCAAACGTTTTCTGTAAGTCTTCACAAGGTTGCCACACACTGTTGTTGGTATGTTGGCCCATTCCTCCATGCAGATCTCCTCTAGAGCAGTGATGTTTTTGGCTTTTTGCTTGGCAACACGGACTTTCAACTCCCTCCAAAGGTTTTCTATAGGGTTGAGATCTGGAGACTGGCTAGGCCACTCCAGGACCTTGAAATGCTTCTTACGAAGCCACTCCTTCGTTGCCCTGGCGGTGTGCTTTGGATCATTGTCATGTTGAAAGACCCAGCCACGTTTCATCTTCAATGCCCTTGCTGATGGAAGGAGGTTTGCACTCAAAATCTCATGATACATGGCCCCATTCATTCTTTCATGTACCCGGATCAGTCGTCCTGGCCCCTTTGCAGAGAAACAGCCCCAAAGCATGATGTTTCCACCACCATGCTTTACAGTAGGTATGGTGTTTGATGGATGCAACTCAGTATTCTTTTTCCTCCAAACACAACAAGTTGTGTTTCTACCAAACAGTTCCAGTTTGGTTTCATCAGACCATAGGACATTCTCCCAAAACTCTTCTGGATCATCCAAATGCTCTCTAGCAAACTTCAGACGGGCCCGGACATGTACAGGCTTAAGCAGTGGGACACGTCTGGCACTGCAGGATCTGAGTCCATGGTGGCGTAGTGTGTTACTTATGGTAGACCTTGTTACATTGGTCCCAGCTCTCTGCAGTTCATTCACTAGGTCCCCCCGCGTGGTTCTGGGATTTTTGCTCACCGTTCTTGTGATCATTCTGACCCCACGGGGTGGGATTTTGCGTGGAGCACCAGATCGAGGGAGATTATCAGTGGTCTTGTATGTCTTCCATTTTCTAATTATTGCTCCCACAGTTGATTTCTTCACTCCAAGCTGGTTGGCTATTGCAGATTCAGTCTTCCCAGCCTGGTGCAGGGCTACAATTTTGTTTCTGGTGTCCTTTGACAGCTCTTTGGTCTTCACCATAGTGGAGTTTGGAGTCAGACTGTTTGAGGGTGTGCACAGGTGTCTTTTTATACTGATAACAAGTTTAAACAGGTGCCATTACTACAGGTAATGAGTGGAGGAAAGAGGAGACTCTTAAAGAAGAAGTTACAGGTCTGTGAGAGCCAGAAATCTTGATTGCTTGTTTCTGACCAAATACTTATTTTCCACCATAATATGCAAATAAAATGAAAAAAAACCAGACAATGTGATTTTCTGGATTTTTTTTTCTCAGTTTGTCTCCCATAGTTGAGGTCTACCTATGATGTAAATTACAGACGCCTCTCATCTTTTTAAGTGGTGGAACTTGCACTATTGCTGACTGACTAAATACTTTTTTTCCCCACTGTATATATATGTTGCTGGTAGTGATGAGCGAGTATACTCGTTACTCGAGATTTCTGAGTATGCTCAGGTGATCTCCGAGTATTTTGGGAGTGCTCGGAGATTTAGTTTGTGTCAGCTCAGCTGCATGATTTGCGGCTGAATACATGTGGGTGCTAGCAAACAGGCAATCCCTGCTTGTGTTCAGGCTGTCTAGCAGCCGCAAATCATGCAGCTGCATCGACACAAACTGAATCTCCAAGCACACCTAAAATACTCAGAGACCACCCAAGCATGCTTCAAAATCTTGAGTAGCGAGCATACTCGCTCATCACTAGTTGCTGGCAGGAAATGGGCTTGATGGAATAGACCCTCTGCCTACAACAAGATAGTCATGAACATCACAGTAGACTGCTGTCCAAGCCTTCTGCATAAGTTTCCTTATGGCGCCTTTGGAACAAAACAACATCACAAAGTGCACTTTGCACTATGGTTGCCCCAAAAATAACTTATCTTCAATGTTATAGGTGTAATGAGGCCTATGGCCTATGTAACGAATCACAGGACATGGAGCCAAAGGCTTTTCTGATAAAAAATAATGTATTAAGAAGTGATGAGGACCTCACCATTGCAGTTCTTGGCTTCTCCCCAACATTGCTGAGTGGCAATGCTGACCTTGGACTGACCATAGAACAATAGCAGGAATTTTCTCTCTGACATTATACATTTCATTTTTACGTACATTGAGCTGCTTTAAGTATTGGCTATCTTTTTATTGTTTTATGTAAGCACAAATGAATTGAAATTGTTATTTTTAACATTCTTTCAAAAGTAATCAATAAGACTACTATATGGTACCTAACACCACATTTTACAGGCTCAAGTTTAGCAGGGCTCTTATCTGCCTTTGTGATCAAGATCTGTCAATGAACAATTGATGATTCTGATGGTATACAGTATATTGAGGTCTTCTGGTTACATTCAATTTATGACTACGAAGCATTTTTGGGCATTTTTTGTCACCTTCAGTTCTGAAGATGTTAAGCGCACATTCTACAACATTTGTACATTGTATGTTTGGGATCTATGGGATAAATGCTGGGTCATAAGACTAATCCTTTAAGGTTCCTGTGACATTATCCTTCCATTGTACTATCACAATTTTCGCGAAGATAAGGCAGCACGACTGCAAGCTAATAGGTAGAGTCACAAGCTGAGGATCCTTTTCCTGGACACAGAAACTTTCATTGATAGCAATGATAGGAACCGATATAGGACACGTTGTATTGTGTCACACATTGTGCAGCGATTAGAGAACACAGTTATTATCCAAGAAGCGTTCTATGTACATTCCCTTCTATAGAAAACTATTATTATTGTATCAAAGTTATGTGTGACTAATCACCACAAAAACATGATACATAAGAAAGCTCATAGCTTTAACCCTCCGAAACTGTGACTTTTATTCCTATTATAATCTGTGCATTTAATGATTTATTTTACTAAATGCATTTTTAGTACTACAGCAAATAATGCGGTCGGAAAAAGTGGAAAATAGAATGTGACCTTGGCCTCAATTATTACCTTTTTTTATAAACAAATTATTGTAAGTCATATTTGCTAGTGTCTTACATTGGTAAACGGAGCATAATAAGGAAAATGTTTTCCTTATTTTATTATGAATCTTAACTGTGTTACTATGGAATTTGTAATTACATTAATTTCACTTTCTATTTTCTTTTATTGTACATTTTTTTTACTTTTGATATTCAAGAAGACTGATAGAAGGAAGTATTGCTCCTATGCTTATTGTATGGGGTTAACTATTGGCAGCGATGTCAATGCTTTACACTTGGCAACTGGAATATGCGCAGTATTAATATGAAATTCACATATAGGACACAGATGACATTACTGTGTAGCTAGCTATGTGCAAATAAAAATGAACATTTCATCTTATCACCAATTTTTGCAGAATTGCATTGTACAGGTTATTATTTTGGGCTTTCCACTGACCAAAAAATAACTCACTATGTGAAATAGGTAATTAAATAGTGGGTCATAGAGGATAGAATGCAAAATTGATAAAATAAAAATCAAACTCACATTCTTCCAATAGATTTTTTTTTCTTCATTGTAGATGTACTCATAATGTTTGCTAAGCTGCAGAGATCATGTTATTATAAAAAAAACTATAATATTAAATTAATTTGTTATATGTTATTTTTGATTTTTGCTATATCTTTTTGTGAATTGGTGTATATTTTATTTTTTTTACCATTTTCAACTTTCTTGATTTATTTTTTCATGCAATACTGTCTAGTATTCTAAAAATTAAAAATGAGCTCTTTATCACTGTGTGAATCGTAATAATTGCAATTATGAATATTATTATTACTCAATATCTGTATTTTTTTGTACAAAGCAGCTGCAGTATATATGTAGTTTAAAGAAATATATATATATATATATATATCTAATATATAAAGCTCAAGTGTGTGCATCTATGTATGTGTGTATGTGTGTGTGTATGTCCGGGATTGGCATCCACACCGTCGCAGCTACAGCCACAAAATTAGGCAGTCACACGTCTGGACCCCAAGAGTGTCCTAAGCTGTGTTGTGAGGTGAAATTTTAACCCCGCACGTTCCAATTCACCAAACAATTTTGCCCCTATCTACATAATGGGGAAAAAGTGTGTGCATATCAAGCCCCGCCCCTCATTATGATGTCATAATGGTTGCCATGGCGACACTGATGTCATCATAGGTTGCAAGCCCCGCCGCTCATTATGATGTCATAATGGTTGACTATGGGATGGAGGATGTGTGATGGGTATATGGGCACTGGACTATGGGATGGAGGATATCTATGACGGGTATATGGGCACGGGACTATGGGATGGAGGATGTGTGATGGGTATATGGGTACTGGACTATGGGATGGAGGATATGTATGACGGGTATATGGGCAAGGGACTATGGGATGGCGGATATGTATGATGGGTATATGGGCACGGGACTATGGGATGGAGGATATGTATGATGGGTATATGGGCATGGGACTATGAGATTAAGGATGTGTGATGGGTATATGGGCACTCGACTATGGGATGGCGAATAATGTATGATGGGTATATGGGCATGGGACCATGGGATCGTGGATATGTATGATGGGTATATGGGCACGGGACTATGGGATGGAGAATGTGTGATGGGTATATGGGCACTGGACTATGGGATGGAGGATATGTATGATGGGTATATGGGCACGGGACTATGGGATGGAGGATGTGTGATGGGTATATGGGCACTGGACTATGGGATGGAGGATATGTATGACAGGTATATGGGCACGGGACTATGGGATGGCGGATATGCATGATGGGTATATGTGCACGGGACTATGGGATGGAGGATATGTATGATGGGTATATGGGCATGGGACTATGAGATGAAGGATGTGTGATGGGTATATGGGCACTCGACTATGGGATGACGAATATGTATGATGGGTATATGGGCATGGGACTATGGGATGGAGGATATGTATGATGGGTATATGGGCATGGGCCTATGGGATGGTGGATATGTATGATGGTTATATGGGCACGGGACTATGGGATGGAGGATAATTATAATTTGTTATAACTAACCATAGTCCAGTGCCCATATACCCATCACACATCCTCCATCCCATAGTCCCGTGCCAATATACCCATCATACATATCCATGATCCCATAGGCCCATGCCCATATACCCATCATACATATCCTCCATCCCATAGTCGAGTGCCCATATACCCATCACACATCCTCAATCCCATAGTCCCATGCCCATATACCCATCATACATATTCTCCATCCCATAGTCCCATGCCCATATACCCATCATACATATTCGCCTTCCCATAGTCGAGTGCCCATATACCCATCACACATCCTTCATCTCATAGTCCCATGCCCATATACCCATCATACATATCCTCCATCCCATAGTCCCGTGCCCATATACCCATCATACATATCCTCCATCCCATAGTCCAGTGCCCATATACCCATCACACATCCTCCATCCCATAGTCAACCATTATGACATCATAATGAGCGGCGGGGCTTGCAACCTATGATGACATCAGCGTCGCCATGGCAACCATTATGACATCATAATGAGGGGCTTGATACACACACACTTTTTCCCCATTATGTAGATAGGGGCAAAATTGTTTGGTGAATTGGAACATGCGGGCTTAAAATTTCATCTCACAACATAGCTTAGGACACTCTCGGGGTCCAGACGTGTGACTGTGCCAAATTTTGTGGTTGTAGCTGCGACGGTGCGGATGCCAATCCTGGACATACACACACACACACATACATACATACATACATACACACACTTAAGTTTTATACGTATATTAGATATATTTGTGGATGGAACTTGAGAGTATTTTTTTATATGAAGGTAGTGATAATTTTGGAAACGTAAAATATTTCACTTTATGACATTTGCTTGAGCTTTTCAAGGCTGCACAAACATTTCTTTAAAACTGCTGCTAATGTTAAAAAGCTTATATAATCTTTCTGAAAAAGAGGCAGGAAACTGAGAAAATATTTTTGTAAATTAGTGTTTTATATGTTTTTTAATGTCACTAGACTTCTGGACTAATGATATTAAGCTGTGTTTTTTTTTCACATTAAAAATAATTTTACCAAATCTAAATAGCAAATTAATACCACATTTTTTTTAGTAGGCTAGCTGAAACCTATCCATATTTGTACACAAAATAAAAACTTAATTAATAGGTATCATAACTAGAAAAAAAAATTGCCCACTAGGTGTTTTAAAAACAATAAACTATACTCCCACCCGGTAAAAATAACATTACTTGATATTTTTTATATTAAGGGGATAATATGATAACACTGTAATTTTCACGGTTATCATTATTATGGAGCTTTTCTTTTTAAGGCCTGGACGTATGCCACTATCACTACTTCCAGTGTGAGCTTCATATATAACATCACTCAGCACTGAGGATTATTGGGGCCTGTAATAAAATGGAAAATGGAATAATTTGTAGCTGGATATTGAGAAAAAGGGAGAAACTAACTGAGCTGAAATACGTAGATCACTGCATTGCAAAAAAATTCTAGAAATGCCTTTCAAGTTTCATATGATTAGCAACCCCATAGTAAAATGCCACAAAAGTCTTGTTCACATGTTGAGTATTTGCAACATTTTTGTCTGTGTGCTTTTCATGCTAAAAAAAAAATTTTTTTACAGTCTCTGCATAATGCATGTAATTCCTAAAAATGTCGTCCACGTGCTGCATTTTTAAACTATCAATATGCTTTTCAGATTTGTAGCATCTCAATTTTTTCAGATTTTTTTTCAGTGATTTTCACTCATTCAGATAAACGCCTAGAAAACACAAAACTCATCAAAAAAGCCCGAAAAACGCACATAATACAAGCAGCATTTCTCCTGCCAATACCTGCATTTTTCAACATTTTTCTTATGGAAAATCACGCTACAAAAACACCCTGTGTGAACAAGCCCTAATAAATCCATAGTAAATAAATAGTAGAGTGTATCCATTGTAGATTACGCTTCTACGTCGGCCTATGTGGTTTAGATTTTTTTTTTCAATGTATTTCAATGTATTTACAATGTATTGGACAGCACAGTGGCTCAGTGGATAGCACTGCAGCGTTGGAGTCCTGGGTTCGAATCCCAAGGACAACATCTGCAAAGAGTTTGTATGTTCTCCCCGTGGGTTTCCTCCGGGTACTCCGGTTTCCTCCCACATTCCAAAGACATGCTGATAGGGAATTTAGAGTGTGAGCCCCATCGGGGACAGCGATGATAATGTGTGCAAACTGTAAAGCGCTGTGGAATATGTTAGCGCTATATAAAAATAAAGATAATTATTATTAATGTTAATATTTCAGATAAAAAAAGTGAAATTAAAAGTTACTTTTCCTTCTGTCCTGCTTTTATATGAGCCAGTGTAAGCTGTACTAGTGCATATATTATTAACACTTTCATCCGAACTAACCACCCTAGTGCCATATTAACATACTTGAAGTTACATGCATTGTAATTTGTTGTATTTCTTTCTTGTTCAAGTACTTAAAACAGTAAATCCTCTCGACTACCCAAAATTCAAGTGAAAATTGGTCTTCACGGTGGATGACTTTCGCAGATGGCCGGTATTTGTAATATACTGTATGGTAGAATTAAAAAATTGCCACTAGTAACCTTCTCTGGGAATGGGATTGATCTAGGCAAATAGGCAGTCTTTTAGAGTATAAATCCATTATTGGTTATGTTTTATCTTACTAATGTTGTTACATGCCTGTATAAAAGCTATGTATAGCTGAATCCATAAAAATAAATATATAGGCTTAGGATATGTATAAGAATATACACTTGCATCCATAAATATAGTATTATTTTGTTATACATGAAGACGCATTAAGTTATATAATAAATGTAATTAATATATTAATCAATAATTTAGTGACAATAATTTGTAATTGGTGGAGAAAGGTTGAACTTGATGGACCTAGGTCTTATTTCAACTCATATGACTGTAAAAAAAAATGTGGAATTTGATTGGCTGTAATATTTATTTTGCCAATTAAACCTACAGCTAAAATTATTTTGGTTCTTATTTTAACAAGAAATTAAATTTCCACATCTCATACACTCTTCCCGCTACAGAAGATAAAACTTAGAAACTTAAATCCCTAAAAGGGAGCTGCATTGTATGTATGAAGTTACATTGTCCATTATTCTAGCCCTTATCTCCTAGACCGGCCACATAATTCCTTCTAGCATTTTATTCATTTCCACAGAGAAGATCCCACACATAGGATCAGGACTTATTTTAAGTCATCAACACAGAAAATGTAAAAAAAAAAAAAAAAGTTCCACAATCATAATTTTCAGGTTCCTGTTTCAAGCAGTTTATTACCTCTGAATCTTACTGCAGTACGAAAATATATTTTCTTTATGTTGCTTTTTTCCATCACTCAATATGTCACACAGGGAGTAAAACCAAGGTCTAACCACTCAAGATGCCAATATGATTGTGAACTGTTCCAACTTTGTATACCCTTCTCGTATCCCACAATTGAAGGTAAGCAAAGCATCTCACAAAAATGACAAAGAAAGAAAGAATGAAACATTGTTGTAAGTATAATTTACTGTTTCTAAAAGTCTTTTTTTGACATTAAAAAATAGAATTTTCGTGTCTGCAAATGTTTCTCCGTTCTTGACTATAAAGTGACACATTTTTTATTGGTTTACGCTGAAATGTTTTGTACTAAAAAGCCAATAAATAACCTGGAATTGCAGGGGTCTCACGAGTAAACTAAACAGTATATAAGAGGCTTTTATTAGACTAGGATCCCTCAAATTCTATGCAACATATATACAGTATAATACAAAGTGCTTGCTAGCCCCTCAATACTGATTGTGTGCATATATAATGGCATAGGACCTCCATAGCGCTTATTCTTTATTTATGTATCTCTTTCTTTTTCTTAATATACAAAGTTGACCATTTCACCAAACCAATAATAAAGTGGGGAAAAAAAATAAATAAATACATAAATAAATGTAAACTTTGAGAATAAGTATTCCGATTATTAACAATTCATTTTCTCTTTATTGATGCCACATTATAGGGAGAAACAGAAATAAAGATGTGAAATTATTCGAGAGAAAATTCTCTTTTCTGTTCTGGATATTTCATAGGTGCTTTGATGTGTTTTTTTTTCTACAGAAAGTAACAATTGACAAACCATTATTTAATTTCTTTTTCTTTTACCATATGTGACTTTGACCCCCAAAAAAACATTCCTTCACATATTTGGTCACTTTTTTTCATATTATCAACAAATTCCCCTAAGTACAAAATACCAAAAGTGCAACAATATAAATAAGAGTTTGCGAGCACAATATACAAACATTACCTTTTATTGTACAGTGAAGTTAACATTTTTTATTCACAGCTTCCTATGTTGTGAATACTTTAGAGTGAAAAAGTTTTGACTGTGAACGGCTTTCCAACCAGCAAACTATTTCTCCATACATTTTCTCTTTTAAGTTGAATGACTGTTCCACGTAGCAGCTACAAATAATTAAATAAAAGGATTTGATACAGACAGATACTCGCACATGTATAGCATGCTATCGTCCAAATAAAATGTCACAATGTTGCCTGCATTGGAGTAAACGTCACTGAAGTACAGCAAAGAAAAGGTCACAAATTCAGATGTACCTGGCTGTACAATATATCACTGAAGAATTGGGCTTTTTTTGGGGGGGCTGGGGTTACCCGCATTTTGTTATTATAAATATTACAGATGAGGCTACTGTAATAATACATGGCATTTGGGAATACTAAAGTCGGATTATTTAGTACTGTATTAGAATCCTTACAAGCAGACTTCCGGTTGATATCTAATTTGAACAAAGCCAGCTATTGTTTTGGACATAGAAGTCATTTTTTTTTTGTACAGAAGTTGAATCATTTTATAACAAACACAAACAGGATTTGGGCGCCCGTATCCACTTATTCAATGAACTTTGATTAATGTTTAAAGAGGGTATAGTCCATTCCAGTCAGTTTAACTGCTGAAAGTACCATGCACAATCTCGAAAATACATCTCTGCAGCATCCATCAGTCATTTCTGCTATGGGAAAAGGGGCAGTAGGAATATGGGTTAGGTCACTGTGATAAGTTCAAAAACCTGTACAACAAATAGTACAACACTTGAGGAGAGGAGTCTTGTGTTTGTGTTTTCAATTGCACTCAGTTTATGCCAATTTCCTTGGTTTCCTCAATAAACCTTGTGAACGGTCGATTTACAATAGAATCAGAGCCCACTTTGTCCATACTAATGATAGGGGGGCTGCTACCAGTACGTGTTCGGTCCATCCCACTGGACATGTTGCTTAAAGGAGGAAGAGCGCTTCCACCTAAACTGACCGGGAGCTGGGGAATGCCTCCGTTCTGTATAACAGAAATTTCATTGTTTTTCATTGCCAGCCCATTTGTGATAGCAGCAGCGTACTGATTCCAAAAACTAGGGTCGACATTCATTGCTCGAGCTGCTAAATCTTTCTGAAACATTTCAGAAAACTTCAGTGCATCACCTCCTAACAAAGCCATGGGGTTTTCCACAGAAAGTCTACGACCACGTCTTGCAGGAGCATTATTCCACATGTGAGTCCCCATATGGACCTGCGAGTAGAGAAGACACAAAAATAAAACAAAATATATAGGTTTTAGTTCATTCGTGTTACACAAAGTCACATAGAAAAAAATAAAATGGTTAATAGGTAAAACAAACAATAGTCATTATGAATACCACTATGAGATGCTAGCACATTTAGGATATCTTAGAAGAAAAAAAATGCCTATGAAAGAAAAACACAAAAATATACCACAACCGCTAATAAATGTAAAATTACGAGGTGATATCTGTGCCTGACAATGCTAATTCTGAACTTTAAAAGTTAGTTTTATAATTCTCCTAATTAAATTCTTTCAATGCCTTTGGTTTTGGTTTTTCATATTATATTTTTATTTTGGGTTATAAAAATAGTCCTGGCAATTCTTCTATATGCCTCCATGAGGTCTGCAATTACAGATTGCAGGTGCACAAAATAGCAGGGCCAACCATAACTATGTCTACCGCAAGCATTCCTCCTCTATGTAGGTAAATTGTGAGACGAGAAAACATACAGTAGCAGGCAGCACAAACAAAGATCATTTCATGTAAAAAAGAAAAATACTCTCTTCAAAACCTCCAGAATAATAAACTAAATCACGCAATGGCTTGTTCAATATCCAGATGGCTGAGGAAACCTGCCTTATACCTAGAGGGAGTTGGCATCGGTGATGAACTCTGTATATCTAAATCCCATAAATATTTTATTCTCCAATGGTAAGAATAATATTTTAACATTTTGTCATCTATCGACTAGATACATATTTAAGACCTTTTCGTCTGCAATAGTTGCGTATTATGTTTTTACACTTTTTAAGTGGTCAAATAAAAAAAAACAATAAGAAAATTAAGGGCCACTCAGAAAAAAAACATTTTCTACTCGTTTCATATTCCTCCCTATATCAAGACACCACATTTTTGTTTTTTTTGTTATGTCATTATTCATACACAAAAATACTTTTCAAATTTTGCATGCTCACTTTTAAAAAAATGTTTTGAACTAAATATCCATTAAAAAGAGGGCAACAGATCCAGTCAAGTAGGTGCTCACGGAATGTCAAAATTTCACACTCTAGGGGAGATTACATTTGCCAATTATTCCTAATGGGGGAGTCCAAACTGCATAATGATTCTATACAGTTAAAAAAACCACATTAATAATATTTTTTGAAAAGGCCTACAATTTGACTCTCACAATAAAGTAGCACATTTTGTCTACCTAATCAATTAACATTGTAGACATTGTTCTCAGAATGATCAAAAAAGAAAAAAGGTTCAGTCCCACAAACAACAGCGCACAGTCAAAAACAATCCAAAATGATGCTGCTGAACAGGAAAGAAAATGTTACTCTGATCTGCAGTTACAATATAAAAAGATATCAAATACACATAGCAAACTTAGTATTAAAAAAGTCAGTGTAAGAAAGAAAATCTTTTCACTATATAGTCATATTTGGTAGTAACATATAGTATTTTATTTTCATATTATTATTATTATTTATTATTATAGCGCCATTTATTCCATGGCGCTTCCTCTTGGATCAGTGATACAAATTTTAGGTTGTTCCATAATCATAATTTTAATTTCCATAGTTAAAAATCAAAAAGTCTGTGATGATTTTTCTTTCTTATTCTGTGACAAATTATCATTTGTTGAGAAAGTCAACTATCGCCAGAAAGAGACATAATCAGTGATAAAAAGCATCAGTCCTAGAAGTATCCACTATAATGCGCTCCCGATTAGGAATGTAATACATGTGGTAAATATGCCTCTGGGGTGTCTTGCTACAAGCAGAATTTTATAGATATTAAGGGCTTGAGGATTTAAGTCATTGTCATAACAAAACTGTTGTATTTTATATCATTAAGATTTAACTGTTTCACCTACTTGTTTGGAAGGTATAAATTTCATAGAGAGTGTGAATATATTCACAGGGCCCTAGTAAACTGCAAAGTTTACTAAACTAAATTGAAATTGCAGCTGCATATGGTGTATGGACTATATTAATGTTCGTTCAAGGGCTCATCTGCAGCGTGTGCATACAGAGTTCTCATACGTTCAAAGCATTTGGGCACAACTATGCCTTTTATTTCTTGGCAGCCTTTAGAACATGTTATGTCATTTGCTTTATGAAATGACAATGACATTTCAGTCTATACAAAATCATAAAACTTAGTAAATGTATTTGACTGACAGCTCTTTTCCCCAAATCCTTTTTCTTTTGTATGACTGGAGAGATATCACCTTACCTTAAGATTCCCTTTTGTGGTAAATGCTCTACCACAGATTGTGCAACCAAATGGCTTTTCACCAGTATGAGTACGTTCATGTATCTGTAGTGCACTTGCTGAAGAGAAGGTCTTCCCACACGAGTGACAGTTGTGTTGCTTGGGAGTTCGTCGTGGAGGGGGTGCCAGCATAGGAGTGATGCCTGGACTCATCGCTGTCTGTGGTGCAGCAGGAACCTGGATTCCAGCTGGAAGGTGAGGACCTTCACCCAATGAGATCGGCTTGGTGTGACCATTCACTTCCATTTTGATCATGGCAGGCGCTGTGCTGGTGACCAGGCTAGTAGTAGTTTGGCTGGGACCTAGAGTAAAGTTGGGTTCAAATAACTGAGATGGGAGCTCTTTCAATTTGTGTGTCAGTAAGTGTTGTTTTAAATTACCCATAGTGGAACACCCACGATTGCAGACTGTACAAATAAAAGGCCGTTCTTTAGTATGGCTGCGGTAGTGAATTTCCAATGCACTTTTGCAAGCAAAAGGCTTGCCACAGATATTACAAACAGTACTTTGAAACTTACCACGTTCTCTGCTCAGGAACAGCAGGCTAAAAGGGGCCTCTTCTTTGATGATTGGTCTCACAGGATTTGTGGATGTCAGATCCAGTGCACCTTCAATTTCTGGGGCAGGCAAGGGGCTGTCAGGCTTTTCTGTCTTAAGCTGTAGTTCGGGTGGCTCCTCTTGATTAACTACATGGGGAGATTTTGATCTGATGCTTTCGCTATGACTATGTGCAGGTGACAAAACCTGCATTGATGAAGAGGTCTCAGACATTGCAGGACTGCCTGCACTTTGGCTCTCAAGATCCCCTGCAGCCGATGAAGAATCATTACTTAAGTGATCACTTTCCCCCGATCCATTTTCTAAGGTTTTTAAACCAATAAATTGCTGTGCATTCATAACAGAGTCCATCATTTTCATCTGATTTTCTAAAGCAGCAATACTTGAAATAACAGTGGGAGGTGAAGAAGGTGATGACTCAGTGTATGGTATCAGTGGCTTTGAAGGGTCATTTGTATCTTTCATGTCTAGATCATCATCCATAGAATTATCATCAAAATCCTCATCATAATTACTCAGAGTTTCAAAATTCTTTTCATCATATGAAAGCTCAGAGTCCATTGCATCTTGGAAGCCCTCAGGTAAAGGAGTATTTGGAATCTGTCCACCCATATGCATACGGATATGTTGCTGCAGCACAACAGCATTAGTAAACTTTTTCTGACAAATTGGACATGAATGTTGAACTCTTAATGGAGGTTTTGCCCGATGAACACCAAAATGAGTTTTCAAGTTTCCCTTAGTAGTAAAAGCACGTCCACAAATTTTGCATTTAAATGGTCTCTCTCCTGTATGGGTTCTGTAATGCATCTTAAGAGCACTCTGACAACTAAGCACTCGGTGACAAATGACACATTGATTTGGATCTGTCATTTTTTTATCAATGTTCTCAACTAGTTGTTGCAGTTTTGATGTTTCTGATGTTTGCATAGACTCTAGAAGACCACCAAATGGAAATTTTGCTTTGAAGGGGTCAGGCATAGATGGAAGCACTTGATTTGGGAGGCTTGTTGATATACTGGAATCTGTTAACGTGGGATTAGATGTTGTCACAGGAGAGGATATCTGTCCACTCACAGGTTGTTCTGCTGTTCTTACAATGGTAGGAGGAAGGGCAATGGGTTCTGGTTTTGGGACAGCAGTTGTGACTGTCTGAGTAGATTGCGGAGATTCTGCTGATGTTACCATGGATGCTTCATTATGATTTATGCCTGGAGACAAAGAGTTGCATTCGCTTGATGCAGGAGATGGCCTTTGAGGTGATCTATTTATTGGGGTAATGCAAGGGGAATCACCATAGCTGTTAATACCTGGTATTGTGGGGGGGAGTTGCAACCCAATAGATGTTGGTATTGTTGGTAATACTGGCTTGCTATCTAACCATGTGGTTACTGGCTTTTCAGGAGGAAGAGACATCCCATATGGTATTCCAGAACTAGTTGGAACATTGTCTAGATATTCTGGAACAGGATATGGATTCATCTGAATATGGGGATACTTTTCTTTATGCCTTTGAAAATGAACTTTCAAATTGCCTTTTGTGGAAAATCGATTTCCACATATATTACACTTAAAAGGCCTTTCACCTGTATGAGAGCGCAAATGGATCTGTAAAGCACTATCACTTCCAAAAACCTTGGCACAAAATCTGCATTTATGTTTAAAAAATGGGTCTTCAGAAGTAGACTTGGTCTCAAACACTGATACATTCGGTGGCTTTCCCTTACGATGTTTCATAAGTGCAGAAAGGGGATCTAATGCGTTAGCAGTTGCAGCTATGCTTGCTAATGGGTTGGGGAAGATCACACTATTTGAAGAACTTTGAGGTAGAAGTGGGCTTGGCAAACTAGAAGGTGAGGTGAGGATATTTCCATGTCCAATTGAAGGAGGAGTAGATGAGCTCTGAGGATAAGTAGTACTGATGGTTGTATTGGGCACAGGACTTGGAGTTACTGATGTTGGTTTAGCATTTGTTAATGTGCTTGTTTCTGTTGGTGGACCAGAGACAGAACATGGGATATTTGGGGTACTTGCCCCAGAGGCAGGTTGTGATGTGTGTTGTGGATTTTCAAATGATGATGGTTGGTTGCTAGATACTGATCCCACAATGGTAGCTGTGACTACCGGTGTTAACTGAAGGCTTGGATGTGAAGTAAAGCTTTGCAGCTGACTGGGTGTTGGAATTGGAGGATTTTGTGTTGCAACTGAAGGAGTCAATGGAGGACGTAGTGCTTGGCGATTCATCAGTGCGACCTGACTGCGTATTTGTTCAATGAGTTGCAGTTGGTGGATCTGCTGCTGTTGTAGTGCCATCAATTGTTCTAGAATCATTGGAATTGCCATAGCTGTAGCTGCAGTGGCAGCACCTGTACCACCTATGCACCGTGCACTCTGTGAAAACTGGGCAACTGCCACTTTTGTACTTTGAAGAGTCTCTAATGTAACATTAGTGTTTGGCATGTTGTAATTAGTCATGGAAGATGGATCAGGTATCTGAGGTAGAGGAGTAGAAGTGTTTGAGGCTTCTTGATTTGGAAAAATTTTTTCTTCAGTGGTTTCAACCTCCATGGGTTCCTCTTCCTTTTCTGTTTCTTTTAGATCACAAGTTTCATTATTTTCTACCGGGACAGCTTCCTCTGCAGTTTCGCTCTCTGCGTGATCACTTGAAGAGCTTGCAGGAGATGGCTCGGGAAACTCTTCTGAGGCTGGTGCTGCTACATCATCATTTACAATCAGCACAAGAGGGTTTTTAGTGCAGGTTTTCTTGTGCTCTAAGAAGTCAGTCCATTTGAAGAATTCAGCACAGCATTTTTCACAAACATTGGTCTCCTCACTTCCACTTCGGCTTTCATTCCCGCTATCCCCATCATCTGGTCCTTCCCCAGGTACTGCTAAAAGCAAATGAAAAGACTGCATAAGCTATTAGGCTGAAAGATAAAGTGTTCTACATTTGAAAATTTTGCACGAGTAAAATCAATATTTTTTATTTTGTACAAATTACCCCACTTCAACAATTTTCTATGACTCTTTTTACCTAGCTAATATTTTTCTTTGCGCAATCCATCAAATTATGAAGCTCTATCAATTGTGGATACTGCTTCTTAATGAAATTCCATAGAAGCCATTGATTTCCAATATTTTCATACAATTCACAGCAACCTTGTCTGTTGGGTACAAATCAAGCTTTTGATGGACTCATTAGGATTCCCCTTTAGCATCAAGCTTCCTAATTTCCAGAAAAATTATAGATGCCTTTGCCAGTTCAGTTAACATTGCTAAACTAATCTGTAACCTTTCAAAGTTGAAGCAGTGCCTGACATCGAGCAGAACCCCTGTTATACAGACAGTCTTTGACTATTTATCTGTTTTGTCCTTTTCATGGCGGAGACGTATTAAATCCTTATTCATCTGTACAACTCTATGTATAATTGAAATACACTTATATTTAAAGATACTTCTTAATCAACTGCTTCTCATATAAATATTAATAAACTACCTATCATGTAAGTTGGGTAACTCTTAGTAGATCTGGTTGGGCTCTGTTGCAAACCTATAAGATCTTAATTACGTTAACCTTCGGCCTAAGCACTAAGAACTTTTCAAGACATATTGTTAGTTTAAGAAAAAAATTATATATATATATATATATATATATATATATATATATATATATCTCTGAGTTCCCAAGCTGTAAATGGATAGATGCTAAACACTTGACGTGAACTGTATTTACGCCAGAAAAAAATAAATAATACCTGACAGTTAACTGCTAGTCCTCTACAAAAATAATTGATGCTGTCAAATGCCATATTTCGTTAGCAGGAAACTAAAATTACATGTTATTTCGACCCAGCATCGAGATCACAGATCTGTGAACAAACTAAGAATTACATATTTAAACTCCATTTCTGCTGACATGTTTAAACATAAGTATGCCGCAGTCAGACACACGGTTTTGTACCTATTTTCATCTATTCTTATAGAAAGGCTCTGTAAATTATATGCTTGCGCCATTGTAGAAAACCCACTAATTGGTTACACATGTTTAATTACTGTTGTAGGCAGTCACTTCCTCTGACTTGCGTTACCCTCTTGTGCTGAATAACAAGCATGTTTAATGAACAGAATTCTAATTCACACCTGATCAAATAAATAGCTGTGCTGGAATGAGAAATGAACATATAAAAAAGCATTTCTAGGATTCGAAAAGCTGCTGGGTAGGAATGCACACCCATTGCTTAGGACCTGCAGATTGCTTCTCTGCATATTGGACACATATGCTTTTATTTCTGCCTTACAGGACAGTCAGTAATAGTCAGAATGCTGAGAGGCAGAGATGGACGAAAGAGACCTACACTGTAAGCACACAAGAAAAATAGTATTGTGCACAAATCTACTATAAACTACCAGTATATAAAATGCTTACAAATGTTAGGGACCTTTAGTGCTATTGTTAATTTAGCAGTGAATATATATATATATATAGTTTAAATAAATATATATATATACATATATATATATATACACACATGTGTATGTATATATTATATATATATATATTTAAGTATGTGTCTGTGTAATATATAAACATATGTGTAAAAATGTTTGCATGTGTATATAAATATATATGCATGTGTGTATGTGTATATATATATATATATATATATATATGTGTGTATCTGTATACACATATATATACATATATGTGTATGTATATATTCACATAAGCATATATACATATTTGTGTATGTGTATATATATATGTGTGTATGTATACCTATATACACACATATATATTCAAATATGTATGAATATATGTATATATTCACATATATTTGTACAAATATGCTTCTGTGTGTATATATATATATATATATATATGTGTGTGTGTGAGTGTATTTTTTTTGTCTTGCATTTTCCTTTTTATATTCCAAAGATATTGCAAATGATTATACAAACAGTTCAGCTATAGCCAAAAATAAAAAAAATAATTTTATGTCTGCCTTGAAATATTAGCTCCAAAATAAATATATTTATTACTACAAAATAATAAATCAAACATAACTAAAATAGCTATCTATAAAAAATGATTTATCAAGTCGCTGTTAGAAAAAAAGACCAAAACATTTATTTTCCCTTTTTTTTTTTTTTTCTTTTCTTACAATGAGTAGTATTAGGATAATAAGGTAATTTATACTACAACATAACAACCACAAATTACATTTTGCAAATCAGCTTTTCAGATTACTTTTTAAAATAAGCGTTTGAAAAATATGAAATGGTACCAAACTACCAAATATTAAATATATTGGCTCTATGTTTTAGTTCATGAGGCTAAATTGGAGATATGACTTTGTTTTATACATTTCTCACATTTATTTTACTATGTACTTTGTGTATAGAATTTGCTCTATGTACTTAATAAATATGTATGTATGTGTGTGTGTATTTGTGCTATTAAAGCACACGTTTCAATTTATATCCAACTATATGATTGAATTTGATAAAAATGCAGGTTCATAAAATGTAAAGAATTGTATATATTAATTAGTATTTTTTTTTTTTAGAATCCAATATTTGTTGTTATATTTCTACATAGTTTCCTAATGAATGGTCATTAATGATGAACTTTCAAAATTGCACAAATTTCAGCTGCAAACGCCCCCAAGTATATCTAAGGTGGAAACTATTTTACTACCTTTTGGGTTTACTATACTTTTGGGTCCTTTATGCAGTAATGTTCTGTGGAGTCATGACAGCAGCTGTGGAGCACTTTTTTTTTAATCAAACACACTATCATGTTCAGAACCGGTCACTGAGAATTGGCTTTTTTACAGCAGTTTAAGAATACAAGAGGCATGTTTCTCTTCAAGTGGTTTCCTGTAGAATTGGATGAATTAACACTGCCTGGCTTGTTTTGATTTTTAATGTATTCTGGTGAAACAGTAGTGGGCAGAATTACCTCCATGAATGTGCACACGTATATGATCAGCTGAGGACATTATTTTGTTCAAATATCAATATCACTAACTGGAAAAGCAAGTGGATAGTAAATGCTTATTATGTATGGAATAATTACCCAATGTGAACAATAGAGAATGATAGATAGATTAGATAGATAGATAGATAGGTAGATAGATAGATAGATAGATAGATACGGGATAGATAGATAGATAGATAGATAGATAGATACATAAGATAGATGATAGATAGATCGGATAGATACATAAGATAGATGATAGATAGATAGATAATAGATAATTTGACAGATAGATGCAGTAGATAGATAATTAAATATAAAATATATAGATACAGTAGATATAAGATAGATAATAGATACAGTGGGTAGATACAGTAGATAGATAGATAGATAAGTATCAAATAGATAGATACAGTAGATATATAGATAATAGATACAGTGGATATATAGATAGATAATAGATACAGTAGATAAATAGACAAATATAAAGTAGATAGATACAGTAGCTATATAGATAATAGACAGGCAGATAGATATAAGATAGATAGATGCAAATGTAACAAGCAAAATGCAAATAAATAAAACATTTTCTTACAAACTTCTTAAGAAATTAGAAAAAAATAATATAAATAATATGCCTCTGATCTACAACAGTATAGAAAAGAATATATATATATATATATATATATATACTATAGAGGTCAGTCCTGGAATGACAAAATTAATTAGCAGCCCATCTATATCTGTAGCACACGCACATCATTATTCAGTGCAAGCAGCGTTGCTCCGATCTAGGGCAGCCATGTGAATGGCATCTTGCAGAGCACTTGAATTTGCAATTTCATTTGATGTGTAACTTTAAGAAGAGTAAAGGAGTGCTCGGCTAATCCAGATATTAAGGCCTCCTTTATTCTCCATTAAGTTAAGTAAAATTTGAGAAAGTGAGAAGTGTCACACACACCGGAGAACGCTGTGCTTTAGCTGACCTGTTTAATATTTAATTGCTGATCCTATCCCTAATGGACTTTCAAAATAATGGCTGAAAAAGGAATATCAGGTCTACATTGCGAATTGTTCACTTTAAAGATACATTTTTTTTTTAAACAAATTTTTCAATATATGACAGGAAACTTCAATGGGTTGCAAATCTTTTACTGAATAGGACCACACAGGGATGCCTTGTAGGAAAGAGGATAATGCACTGGGTCTACGCACACCAAACTGAATGCTAATACTGCGCATAGGGCAGCGTACGCCTCGCTGCAGGCTTGTGAGCATAGAAAGCTTCACTAGGCTTCATTAATGAGAATGATACTAATGAACAACCATCAGCAAAATGTGTGACAATTGAAAGGATGGATAGATAGTTGATAGATCCATAGATAATAGATATGAGAGAGATAGATAGATAGATAATGGATAGATATGAGAGATAGATAGATGATAGATAATAGATAGATAGATATGAGCAAGATGATAGATATGAGATAGATGATAGATAGATAGATAGATAATAGATTTGTAATATGCAGATTACTAGGGATGACCTATTTACAACTTTCAGCTCCCAATTAATGATATAAATTAGACCTTTATTAAAAATTGTATTCTATAAAAAAACTGCATTTAATTTAATGATGAATTATTAACTTTTGTGCCAATATTCTCATTTTTACCCCAGATACAGAGAACACTATTACCTACACTTTGGCACAATATACATCTGTCTATAATACCCCACTACATGGCACATCATCATGGCGGTACGTTATACCATGGTAAGTAATATAAAGCATGGCATACCACGACTTTAATTAATGTTGGAATATAAGTTAAAATATTGGATCCAGCTGAGCTTATAGTATTGCTGCCCATGTCCCAGCAGATACCGCAGTGCCATATACTGTTATTTTTCAGTTTTGCTGCAATACTTGTGAGCACGACCTGCCCTGCTGCATGTGCTGAGGATAACCTCACAACCTCCTTACATAAAACCGCATCTAGGTGCATCATCTGCGGAGTATATAGGTGCATACAGGAAATTCTATTTCTTAGGCTGGGCTCATTTTACTGAATTCTAAGAAACTGTTTGAGAACATTTTGTTTTCTTGCAAATTAATTCTTTTTAACTCTTTATGATGGCTGTGATTCCCATAAAAGAAGATGAATTATCACATACAGAGCCCAAGCTGTGAAACAGGAGGAGACAAATAGAGACCCCTACTGTGTTCAACAATGTCGTTGAAATTCCAGACTCAATAGAAATTTTTGCCCTCTTTCATGCGCCACAATGGCTGTCAACCTGACAGTGAACAGTGGAGGGCACTATTGCTATGCACAATCTTATAGACTAGCATATTTAGATTAATCTATTCAGTGGCCTAAATCTAAGAATTTGTTAAGTAACAGCCACCTGTGGCATAGTCACCAAATGTCTTCTTGTCTTTTTTTCCCCCCTTCTATTTAGTTCTGTAATCATGAAAGCAATCCATTAGCTACTTAAACACTGCGCATGGAGACAAGCTTGGCATCGCCAATATGATTAGCAAATATGCAGATTACACCGAAACGTGTAAGCATGGGTAACTATGCAGGAACGTGGTTTTATTTCACTTGGATCTGATGTCTTATTCCATTGCAGGCCAAAAATCTGAAAATGATAACTTTTGTAATGTGAATTCATTGTAAGCAAAAAAACAACAACAAATTTCTAAAAAAAAAAAGGTTTTATCATAGATGGAAAATTTTATTATTGGATTAAGCAAATTAGTAATTTCAATTGAATTTAGACATTAAGGAAAAATCTTTTATGTACAAATTCCATGCTACGTGCTGCTTTTCTTTCTATTTCATCCTTTGTCACATAATCTATAAAATAAATATTTTAATTTTAAAGCTTATTACTTATGACCATTCCTTCAGGGAACCACAATATATTAGATAGAGCTCCGGGCTCTGTATTAAACTAGACTCTGAATAATTTTAACTAAGTACAGTGTGTCACGTAAATGACTCAAAGGTGGGGGGGGGGGCGCGCTATGTACGAGGGTCACGGTTTTCAAAAAAGCCAAAAAATGGTTAAGCCAATCCCAACTAATCATATAAGTCTATCAAAGCTTTTAGGTTTGTATCTAAGTGTGTATGACGGGTATAAAGCGGATTTATAAACTAAGATAAATTGTAGAATGATATTTATTCTTAGGTTTCTCACAGACTAAAAAAGCTATATTATAGAGATATATAACAAAATGATATATATTGAAATGTATATTTGTGTGTATATATATATATATATATGTGTGTGTGTAAATATATGTATATACAAATATGTATGTGTGTGTAAATGTATATATATATACACAAATATATATGTGTGTGTGCAAATACATAGTTATGCATGTGTGTGTATATATATATATATATACAAATATGTATGTGTGTAAATACATATTTGTATATTGTATATATATGTACGTGTGTGTATATGTATATATGTTTATAAATAAATTTACTTATGTGTATATGTAGTATATTGTGCGTATATATGTGTGTATAAATACATATTTGTGTATGTGTGTATATATATATATGAGTATGTATACATATATATATATATAAATGTGTATATAAATTTTTGTGTATGTGTATTGCATGTACATAAATATATATATATATGTACACATTATATACACACACTCTAATATCTATCTATCTCTGTAAATGTATTACTAATGCTATATTAAGTGGAATTATTAATATACCAATATTCACACTTAGCATATATAAGTCAGATATGTCAGAAACATATGACTGACTACGTATACAATTCTATTCAGCAATGCTCGAAGCCAATGAATTCCAGTTTCCCTAGTCGTCTCCTAGCCCATGGTCACACAGTGGTCTGTGTAGCATGCAGGGTCTGTAGGTAACACTCCATTGTAGTGTTAACACTTATCACAACTGAAGCAACCATGCTGCCAAGGTCAACTGCACAGATGTACTAATTGTATTATGAGCTTGACATCTAGTGGCCACCCCTGGCAGGGCAAAACAGGCAAAGGTTAAATCAGCCAGCCTTGTCAAAGCACTTCTAAACACCCACCCTCAGGGACAAGCCATTGGAAACCTGTTGGCACTTCATGCAGTCCCACCTTTTCAATGTCACCAAACAAAATGAATCTCTAGTGTATGCAGGGCATTAATGTTTAGAAATAAGACGCAAATAGGCTGCCTTGAAAGAATTTAAACCGGGTGATATTAGGCGCTAAAGAAATAAATGCAAACACAACCTGCTAAAATATACATTTCTATATCATACAACGGTATTTATTGCAACCAAAAATCTGAAACAGCATAAAACATAATAGCTGCAACCTGTGGTGTGACTTAGGTTTTATAATAGGCCTTCTAGAATGATAGAAATATGACCTATTTTTATTTTTCATCTTCTCAATATTATGTACAAAAATAAAATAATATTTTAATAATAAGTGTGTTTCTGCAAAAGATGTTTGAAACCAATTTTGCATTATATATATATATTTGGCCTTTTTTTGCCCTATAGCAATGGTTCAACTGGAAAATGAAGTATCCTACTAGTCACGAGATCAATGGGAAGAACACAGGAGGATTAGCAGAGTATGACGAAGAACCTGACCCAGTTTTGTCAGATTTCTCCTTTTACTAAATATGAAACTTGTTTAACTAATTCTTATTAGTTGATGGATTTTCCTCCTCTGCACTAGTTAGTGAGACCGCACCACTGATCTACAAACGATCACTCGTGTGAAAGTTTGTGTTTTTTTTTTTTAAGGCAAAGACTATAGCATCTCATTGCTATTCAGCATTCGTCAGAACCCAAGAACGGTGGGTGAAACAAGCTGGACCAGAAATCGAGCTAAAACTCTTTTAATGTCTGATGCTGGGCTTCATCTCATAATAACTTGCAGAAAAAAAAATACAGAACAAAAAATGCTGTTCACATTGCTGAGCTTTATTGCATCAAATTACAGAAATTAAAAATATTTCAAGATGCTAAGTAATGGAAAAATATATAGAATTTTACTCCATTTTTGCTCTAAATTTCTGACTTCATGTTTTAAACCCTAAATTTAAAATGGCATCAATATCAACCAAACACATAATAAATGACCAAATCTTTCATATTATTTAGCAAACCATAAATTGGGCTTAGATGTGAGCAGATCCTTGCTGATCTATATATGAAAAAACTATTAAATTGCAAATAAAATCAGATTTTTTTAAACATTTCAAGTAATTGATATCATTCTCTTCTTTTTTTCATTAAATAACTATTAAATTATATCAGGGCTTATTGTAATATTAGGTTTTAATTCAAGTACAATTGTGCAAGTAAAGATTAAAAGAAGTGAAATACATGACAATAAATTACTATATTATCTATATATGCCCGCTATATCTTTCAGGGGCATCTATGTACAGATGGACACATATATTAATTGGGACTATCGAGATGTATACAAATAAAATATGAATATTAACGCTTTATATAAATTGTTGGCAATGCAATTTTAGGCAGATTTTATTAATTTGGCACAGTATAGACTGGATGCAATATGTAATACTGAATTTTAAAAGTTCTCATAGCATTTTATTGGGTATGGAATAAGATATTTCTTCTCTTAAAAACCTACAGGATCTCCAGGTACTAAGATTTTACAACAATCCCAAAAAGTTTATTCAATGTATTTATTTTTGGTAAAAATTTATACCCATATTTCTAGTCTAAAATGTGAATTTTTCGTAGATTTCGGCGTTGTCTTGCGCTGCAGTTAACGGTTGGAGAATTATATAGATAATTGAATTTTTGAAGCTTCACTGAAAAGAGATTTGAAGCTATTCAGACCCCTCAATAAGTAAGCTTCAAAAAAAAAAAAATCTTCGCTGGGCTGCAATGTAGCCCCCTTTGATGGAAAGGCTGTCTTTCTCATTCCGTAGAAATAAATCCATTCATTTGATCGTGTAGTCATTGAGTGCAATACAAAACAAACCAAGTGTAAGAAATGCTAAGTGAAGAAGTAAACAAAAAAACATTTCCATGACAAAAACCTCCTTTTGCCCTTAATCTACAGACCATATGCAAGCGTTTCTTTTAGCATATCTCCTTCTCTAATCTCTAGTGACACAGCTACAGGGATAAGACTGGGTGTTAGCCATAAAAAACAGCTTCCAAGAAAGATACTTTCTTCCCAAATCCAGGAAACTCTTCTGAAGGCTGCTCACAATGGTTTGTTCTGTTTAACGGAATAAAAGGGAGCATCTGGGATTCGCAGCCTCAAAGGACACGCACCAAGCAAGGCCTGTTCTGCCCAACACCTCTCCTCTATCATTAGTGGGCATGATAGGGCTACTTGGAGGCAGGAAGCCCACCAGATTATCTCTTTTCATCTTAGGAAACCATACTCTGTCCAGCCACAAAGTCTCATCATCTCGGGGGAAACTTCATCAGATGGGACTAGGAAGTTTTACACTAGGCTGCTTCTCCTTCGCAACTAATACAAATATGAGAAAATAAAATAATTCTTAGCAGCAAATGATAAAACTTGAGTAAAGGAATAAAAGCATAACACCAGTAATTGATAAACCAAATGAAAAGGCGAGGGCAGGAAAAATGGAAAGAAAGCTTGGTTGTTTAGGAAAGTGTTCTGAGACTGTTCGGACAGTAAGTCCAGGAGCTCCCATGTCCTCTATGGGATAGACCACCCAATCCCACCTCCCCTTGTCCCTTGTAACCTTTTAACCACATACGTCTTCCAAAACAACCTCCTACCCAAGGGGTCCCCTCACCTTTGGCTGAACCTGGGAGCAGCTCCCCAGCAGAGAGGGCAGGGGCAGGCATGGAGTGCGCCTCTTCTTGTGTGTGTGTCTGAGACATCAAGAGAATGCACGATGTTTCCGGAAAGGCTTTCACAAGCCTCGATCTTTCTCCATCCCCAAAACAAGATCAGCAGAGCCCCCTCCTCCTCCTCCCTTCTCTATTCCCCCAGTAGTTGCAGGGAAGGACACAGACTGGGATGGTACAAGCTCCTGCTGATCACTGGAACTTTCCCTCTCTCTCTTATATCCCATGTAGTCCTACAAGGAGAGGTCACTTCCACCTATTGTAGAGGGCACTACCTATGCCACCAGCCCACCAGATGCTGTGCCCCCCTGTAGCCACCACTGTCTGTTCTGCAGGTGCAAACGCTCGAAAAAAAAAGTAAATATTCCATCCCAAACTCCTAAAAAGACTTCTATTCTCTCCATCCTGAAATGATGGCACAGCAGAGATGTCTTGTACAGCTGTAGCAGAGCTGAATTTGTCACTGAGCAGGTTTTCCTTTTACTTTGACTGGTCTGTCATACAGTTCGAGAGAAAACCACTGAGAAATATAATATAATCTCATCCAAATTTGTAGCAAATGACAAGCTTAACTTTCCAATGTGTGTGTATATTATTATTGTTGTTATTAATTTATATAGCACTATTGATTCCATGGTGCTGTACATGAGAAGGGGTTACACACAAATTACAGATATCATTATATATATATATATTATTATTATTTATTTATATAGCACTACTGATTCCATGGTGCTGTACATGAGAAGGGGTTACATATAAATTACAGATATCACTATATATATATATATATATATATATATTTGATTTAATAAGTCCGGCTACAAATACTAGTCTGTAGAATTAGTATTTGGGCTCCTCTACTTTAACTATAAAAGTGAACCTGTGGGAAGAAAAGTGCATTTTTAGCAAATACTAGGTGAGCCCCCCGTCCCGTCACTCACCGTTGCTGTCAGTGAGCACCTCAGCGCTGCCGATGTCCTCGTCCGATTTCAGTTGCTGGGGCTTGGCTTGCTTTCGACGAGACATGCTGCTGCTGCTGCTGGGAGCTGGGACTCGTCGCTGCTATTTTGCAGATACATCAGTGGCAAATAAAAAAAAAAATAGTTCACAAATAGCAGAGTTGGAAAATGAGGGGAATGAGCCGGTGCCGGTACGGAGCCCACTACGCATGTGCCGGTATAATGGGGAATAATACACAGCGATTATCGGCTGAGGGCGGGGGATGAGGGACGGGCTCCGGCAATTAGCTGCTGTCTCTCCTCCCGGGCACACACACAGGCAGGAAGGTCACATCGTCGCCGGGTCCTGGGCACATGCCGTGTTTGCGTGACCCCTGCTGTCCTTTGTGGCGTCTGTTGTGTCTTCCAGGGATGTGAGGAAACTTTGTGGCTGTGTCCTCCCACCCCGTCTCCTCACTCTGCTGTCCCTAGTCCATGTACACGACTTGTGCTCTCATCCCCTGCACTTCTTCACTCTGCCCTGTCTCACATCCGCAGATCACATCGGGACAATTATATGTTGTAAGGACGGAGGTGGATGAGTACTGGATTGCTTTCCTGAGACACAATGTGGAGGGGGTGGGCTGCTAGGGACAATGTATGTAATGGAGGTGACAGCCAGAGTTAGCTGCTGACTTGTTCCTGTGTCCGTCCTGTCCCTGGCTGCACAGCCTTCTCTCTAGACCCTGTGAGGAGCACACTCACCTCTCACAGCTGCCAGGGAGGGGGTTGGCTGTGCTGTGGGTGGTGGAGGAGATGGGAGGGAAGCCAGGTTAGGAAAGTGCAGCACTTGTACATGTGTCGCCCTCCCTCTGCCTCATGCGTCCTACTCATGATGCTGAAGTTGGTTTCTTATTCAGCAGTTTCTTATTTGAAAAAAAATATTTATTTAGCAAAAGTTCTTATAATTAAAAAATCAATGTAGTAACGTGCATGGAAGTGACAACAATTGAAAACAGCTTTAAATGAGATACTGCAGGCACAAAATGAGCATCAAAGTTTGTAGACAAGGGTGTATTTTAATGGGTTAAATGACTTTGAACCACTAATCTCACACTGAATTCACACAGGAAGGGTCGTCCTTCTTAAAATTCAGTTCGCTCCTGGCTTGCTGAATTGGTTCTGGGCATAAAAGCTGGCATCAAAGTGGGCAAATGACACTTTTCACTGATTTGAATAGGTAATCTGTGTTTTTAAAGGATTAAAAAGATTTCATGCCACAAATCTAACGCTGCATTCATACTGATTGGGATATCGGGCACAAGACTGGTTCTAATTTAGATTCATCCAAATGGGTTCTGGGCAAAAAAAGCTGGCATCAAAGTGGGCAAGCAACCAGTTTTTTCCTGTTTTAAATAGGTTAGCAGTGGGTTAAATGGCCTTGGGCTACTGATCCTCTACTGCCAACACACAGATAGGAACTCCACATGTCAAATTCAATTCACTCCAGGCTGGTCCAAAAGGGTTCTGGGTAGTGTTGAGCATTCCGATACCGCAAGTATCGGGTATCGGCCGATACTTGCTGTATCGGAATTCCGATACCGACTTCCGATATTTTTTCAATATCGGAATTCGGCATCGGAATCGGAAGTTCAGTTGATTGACAGCCTGACGTCATCATGATGCGCGGTGTGTGCGCATCATGATGCGCCGTCATTTCGGGCCTTCCGGGGGTCTCTGCCGGCCTGCCGGGGGGCTGTGCCGGCCTTCCGGGGGGCTGTGTGGACTGCCCGGGGTCTGTACCGGCCTGCCGGGGGGCTGTGCCGGCCTGCCGGTGGTCTGTGCACCCTGTGGGGGTCTGTACCGGCCTGCCGGGGGGCTGTGCCGGCCTGCCGGGGGGCTGTGCTGATGTCCGGGGGTCTGTGCAAGCATCGTCCGATGGGACTACAAGTCCCATCGGGCGATGCCTGCTACCATGACAGTGATTGACACATTAGCCAATGATGGGACAGTAGTAGTTCCATCATCCGGCTAATGTGTTAAATGTTAAAAAAAAAAAAAAAATACTACATACATACTACATGCATGCTACATACATACTACATGCTACATACATACTACATGCATGCTACATACATACTACATATATACTACATGCATGCTACATACATACTACATGCTACATACATACTACATACATGCTACATACATACTACATGCATGCTACATACATACTACATGCATGCTACATGCATGCTACATACATACTACATGCTACATACATACCACATACATACTACATACTACATATATACTACATGCATGCTACATACATACTACATGCTACATACATACCACATATATACTACATACATACAATACATACTACATACATACTACATACATGCTACATACATACTACATATATACTACATGCATGCTACATACATACTACATGCTACATACATACCACATACATACTACATACATACTACATACATACTACATGCTACATACATACTACATATATACTACATGCATGCTACATACATACTACATGCTACATACATACCACATACATACTACATACATACTACATACATACTACATGCTACATACATACTACATATATACTACATGCATGCTACATACATACTACATGCTACATACATACCACATACATACTACATACATGCTACATATATACTACATGCATGCTACATACATACTACATATATACTACATGCATGCTACATACATACTACATGCTACATGCATGCTACATACATACTACATACATACTACATGCTACATACATACCACATATATACTACATACATACAATACATTCATACAATACATACATAGACATACAGTACATATAACATAGAGTAACATACTTACCAATACTTGTCATATTGTTCCCCGAAGCCATTGTCTTTTCCGGAATAAATATTAACATAACAAACCACAAAAATACTCACCCACGATCCGAAGCAGTCCACGAGTGTGTCCCACGACGATCTTGGGTAGAGTACGGCAGCATCAGATGATGCTGCCGTTCTCTACGGGCTGCAGGAATCCAATGACGGAAGGTAGGTATCCTTCCGCACTGTATTCCTCCGCCACTTAAAAAAAAAAAAGTCCCTAGTCTCACTTTATGCCATTGCTGCGTGGGAATTTCACTTGTCACATTGTTCCCCGAAGCCATTGTCGTCTACGGAATAAATATTAACATAACAAACCACAAAAATACTCACCCACGATCCGAAGCAGTCCACGAGTGTGTCCCACGACGATCTTGGGTAGAGAACTGCAGCATCAGCTGTTGCTGCCGTTCTCTACGGGCTGCAGGAATCCAATGACGGAAGGTAGGTATCCTTCCGCACTGTATTCCTCCGCCACTTAAAAAAAAAAAAGTCCCTAGTCTCACTTTATGCCATTGCTGCGTGGGAATTTCCCACACAGCAATGGCATAAAGTGAGACTAGGGACTTTTTTTTTTTAAGTGGCGGAGGAATACAGTGCGGAAGGATACCTACCTTCCGTCATTGGATTCCTGCAGCCCGTAGAGAACGGCAGCAACAGCTGATGCTGCAGTTCTCTACCCAAGATCGTCGTGGGACACACTCGTGGACTGCTTCGGATCGTGGGTGAGTATTTTTGTGGTTTGTTATGTTAATATTTATTCCGTAGACGACAATGGCTTCGGGGAACAATGTGACAAGTATTGGTAAGTATGTTACTCTATGTTATATGTACTGTATGTCTATGTATGTATTGTATGAATGTATTGTATGTAGTATGTATGTAGTATATATGTGGTATGTATGTAGCATGTAGTATGTATGTAGTATGTATGTAGCATGCATGTAGCATGCAGTATGTATGTAGCATGCATGTAGTATATATGTAGTATGTATGTAGCATGTATGTAGCATGTAGTATGTATGTAGCATGCATGTAGCATGCAGTATGTATGTAGCATGCATGTAGTATATATGTAGTATATATGTAGCATGTATGTGGTATGTATGTAGCATGTAGTATGTATGTAGCATGCATGTAGTATGTATGTAGCATGCATGTAGTATATATGTAGTATGTATGTAGCATGCATGTAGTATATATGTAGTATGTATGTGGTATGTATGTAGCATGTAGTATGTATGTAGCATGCATGTAGTATGTATGTAGCATGCATGTAGTATGTATGTAGTATGTATGTAGCATGTAGTATGTAGCATGCATGTAGTATATATGTAGTATGTATGTAGCATGTAGTATGTATGTAGCATGCATGTAGTATATATGTAGTATGTATGTAGCATGTAGTATGTATGTAGCATGCATGTAGTATGTATGTAGCATGCATGTAGTATGTATATGGTATGTATGTAGCATGTAGTATGTATGTAGCATGCATGTAGTATATATGTGTTATGTATGTGGTATGTATGTAGCATGCATGTAGCATGCATGTAGTATATATGTAGTATGTATGTAGCATGTAGTATGTATGTAGTATGTATGTAGCATGCATGTAGCATGCAGTATGTATGTAGCATGCATGTAGTATATATGTAGTATGTATGTAGCATGTAGTATGTAGCATGCATGTAGTATGTATGTATGTAGCATGCATGTAGTATATATGTGTTATGTATGTAGCATGTAGCATGCATGTAGTATGTATGTAGTATGTATGTGGTATGTATGTAGCATGCAGTATGTATGTAGCATGCATGTAGTATATATGTAGTATGCATGTTGTATGTATGTAGCATGTAATTTTTTTTTTTTTTTTTTTACATTTAACACATTAGCCGGATGATGGGACTACTACTGTCCCATCATTGGCTAATGTGTCAATCACTGTCATGGTAGCAGGCATCGCCCGATGGGACTTGTAGTCCCATCGGACGATGCCTGCACAGACCCCCGGAGCCTGCACAGCCCCCCGGCAGGCCGGCACAGCCCCCCGGCAGGCCGGCACAGCCCCCCGGAGCCTGCACAGCCCCCCGGCAGGCCGGCACAGCCCCCCGGCAGGCCGGCACAGCCCCCCGGAGCCTGCACAGACCACCGGCAGGCCGGCACAGACCACCGGAGCCTGCACAGACCCCCTGGCAGGCCGGCACAGCCCCCCGAAAGGCCCGTACAGACCCCAGAGAGGCTGTACAAGGGCAGGAAAGGGTTTTTCTTATTCCGATACCGGAAGTCCCATAGACTTGAATGGGACTTCCGGTATCGGAATCGGCGATACCGATACTTTTTTTAAAGATCGGCCGATACCATCCGATACGATACTTTGAAGTATCGGACGGTATCGCTCAACTCTAGTTCTGGGCATAAAAACTTAAGTCATAGTGGGCAGACAAGTTTTTTTTTCTGATATGAATAAGTAACTGGTTTACGGAACGGGTTAAATGACTTTGGGCCACTGATCTCACATTGCCAATACTCAGGAAAGGATACCCCGCATCAAAATCAATTTACTCCAGGCCGGCCCAAATGGGTTCTCCTTGACATGAATGCTGGCATCGAAGTGAGCAGACACCCAGTTTTCACTGATTTGAATACATGTATTTTTAAAGGGTTAAATTACCTTGGACAACTGATCTCACCTTGCCAAACAAACAAAAACAGGGATACCTCACAACAAATTCAGTCAATTCTAGGTTGGCCTAGTACAGTTCTGGGCATAAAAACTGGCATCAAAGTGGGCACTTACTTTTCACTTATCTGAGTATGTACTGGTAACTGGTGTTTTAAATTCTTTTAATTTGGCATCAAGGAGGGTAAGTGACCACATTTTCCTGATTTGGATTACTATCTGCTGTGTTCATATGGTGGTCCAATTTATTCCAGGCCAAATTGTTACCCATTTTTATGCCAGCTTTTCTGCCCAGCCAGATCCCATTTGTGCCGTTCCTGAGTGAACTGAATTTGATGCGTGGCATCCCTATCAGTGTGAGGTCCGTGGCCATCACTTATACAAATCATATACATTTCTTGCTTGATCACTTTGATGTCAGCTTGAGGCTGTGTGCACACGTTGCGTATTTTTAGCGTTTTTGCCGCGTGAACGCAAAAAATCTGCAACCCATTGTAGTCAATGGCATTCCGCACATGCTGTGCTAATGCTGCGTGTTTTTCCGAGGCGGAATCGCATCACGGAAAAATATGCAACATGCCTATTCTTTTTGCGGAATTGCGGGGATTCCGCACACGTAGGAATGCATTGATCCGCTTACTTTCCGCATGTGGCTAAGGCTATTATGCGCAAATTAAGCGGAAAATGTACGGATGGTACCCAGGGTCGGGATGAGACTCTCCTACAGGCCCTGGGTACCATATCCCTGTAAAAAATAGAATTGAAATAAAAAATCGTGATATTCTCACCTTCCGGCGTCCCCCGCAGCGTTCCCAGGCCTCAGCGATGCTCCCGGCAACTCCCATTCTCAGTGATGCCTTGCGACAATGACCTGTGATGACGTATCGGTCTCGCGAGATGCTATGTCATCTGGGGCCTGGGAAGGCTGCGGGGGATGCTGGAAGGTGAGACTATCACAATTTTTTATTTTTTTTAATTATTTTTAACATTATATCTTTTACTACTGATGCTGCATAGGCAGCCTCAACAGTAAAAAGTTGCTCACACTTGTCAAACACTATGTTTGACAAGTTAGACCAACCTGTCAATCTGTTTTCCAAGCAATGCTACAGATCGCTTGGAAAATGCTAGCGTTCTGCAAGCTAATTACGCTTGCAGAACGTTAGTTTTTCGCGAGAATTCTGCATGTGGATTTCCCGCGAATTTCTTGCGGCAGGGAGTTGCGGACTTGCCGGGGAAATTTCGGCGGCAATTCCGCACGTGTGCACATAGCTTTAATGGCCACAGCCTATTTTGGCCAGTCGGGAGTGAAGTGAAATTGTTGCAGGGAATCCCTCTCTGTGAGTTTGCAGCGTGAAATTATTGGTTTTATACATTAAAAAATACCCTTATGTACCTCGCTGATGACCATTAGTGTGCCAGCAGCATCTGTGGAGTATTCGTAGCTGATGTCAGGTGTATTCACTTCAGGGCACCTCATTGCCTTATTTCTTACTATGATAAGGCTACTTTCACACATCAGGTTTTTTCCGACAGGCAGGATCCGACTATTTGTTAAAAAACCGGATCCGCTGTAAATTTTGGAGAACTGAAGAAACGGATCCATCTAGCAGGTTTATATCTGTTTACTGGGGGATGGCCAATTGTATCTGAGCATGCGCAGACTTAAAAAAACGGATCCGGTGGTCTGATCCATCTTTTTCCGGATCCGGTGCATTCCGGCGCCCATAGGCTTCCATTATAGCAAAAAAACGGAAGTGGTCCGGTTTTTCGCCACAGACAAAAAACGTTGCTAGAGACATATTTTCCAGACAGCGGAATGAAACATTTAGCCGGATCCAGCTAAGACCGGAATAAACAGAAGGCCATGCGGCACGATCCGGCACCAATACAATTCAATGAGAGAAAACTGGATCCGGCAGCAGCTTTCACCAGATGTGTATGGTAAATATATTAGATAGGGACTGCTTCAATAAGGGTTACCTTGACATGGAGGAGCAGCTTGGCATACATTTTTTTGCAAAAAAAGTATCGACTAAGTACCCTGTGTTTGTTGTCATCTTTTTATCAGCACTTGCTGACTATTATGTCTTATTGTGGGGTACTTTTGCACATTTTTCATTCTGTGCTTTGTTTGTGTTTCGGTCGGTGGGTGGTGTGAACGTTGTCCTGCAGACTTGTTCACATTTGTGCATTTCACATGTGTTTTTAATCCAGTTTTTTTTGTGCTTATGCATGATTTGAGAGACCCCACCCCTCTCTTGTGTGACATGCACAAAAGGAGCTGTCTCACGCCACGAGCCCATACAGGTAAGCGCCTGTCTTAATCCTGCTCATTAGACACTGTTCACATGTTCAGGTTTTAAATATATTAGATAGGGACTGCTTCAATAGGGGTTACCTTGACGTGGTGGAGCAGCTTGGCATAAATGTTTTTGCAAAAAAACGTATCGACTAAATACCCTGTGTTTGTTGTCATCTTTTTATCAGCACTTGCTGGCTATTAAGTCTTATTGCGGTATAGTGTTATACAGAGTAGCGCCCACTACTGTTCGCCTTCAGTAACTTCTAAGCATCACCTTCCCCAGTACCTGCTCAGCACCACTGTCCACTACTGCTCATCCTCAGTAATCAGCATCACTACTTACTACTACGAGTCCCAGTCCTTGTTCAACACCAGTGTCCACTGCTGCTTGTCCCCAGTCCTTGATCAGAACCACTGTACACTATTTCTCGTTCTTATTCACTGATCAGCAATAGTGTCCACTACTGCTCCTTCTCATCCTTGTTCAGTGTCAATGTCCACTACTGCTCCTCTTCAGTCCTTGATCAGTACTACAGTACATTACTGCCTGTCCCCAGTCCTTGATCTGCACCATGGTACATTACTGCATGTCTCCAGTCCTTGATTAGCACCACGTTACATTACTGTGTGTCTACAGTCCTCAATCTGCACCACAGTACATTACTGCCTGTCTCCAGTCCTTGATCAGTACCACGGTACATTACTGTGTGTCCCCAGTCCTTGATCAGCACTACAGTACATTATTGTCTGTCCTCAGTCCTTGATCAGCACTACAGTACATTACAGTCTGTCCCCAGTCCTCCATAAGCACTATGGTACATTACTGCCTGTCTCCAGTCCTTGATTAGCACCATAGTACATTACTGCCTGTCCTCAGTCTTTGATCAGCACCACGGTACATTCCTGCCTGTCTCCAGTCCTTGATTAGCACCACGGTACACTACTGCCTGTCTCCAGTCCTTGATTAGCACCACGGTACATTAAAGTGTGTCTCCAGTCCTTGATCAGCACTGCGGTACATTACTACCTGTCCCCAGTCCTTGATTAGCACCATTGTACATTACTGCCTGTCCCCAGTCCTATATCAGCACCACGGTACATTACGGCCTGCCTCCAGTCCTTGATCAGCACCACAGTACATTACTGCCTGTCTCCAGTCCTTGATTAGCACCATAGTACATTACTGCCTGTCCCCAGTCCTTGATCAGCACCATAGTACATTACTGTCTGTCCCCAGTCCTTGATCAGCACCATGGTACATTGCTGCCTGTCTCCAGTCCTTGATTAGCACCACGGTACATTAAAGTGTGTCTCCAGTCCGTGATCAGCACCACGGTACATTACTGCCTATCTCCAGTCCTTGATTAGCACCATTGTACATTAATGCCAGTCTCCAGTCCATGATCAGCACTACAGTACATTACTGCCTGTCTCCAGTCCTTGATCAGCATCACGGTACATTACTGACTGTCTCCAGTCCTTGATCAGCATCACAGTACATTACTACCTGTCTCCAGTCCTTTATTAGCACCACGGTACATTACTGTCTGTTTCCAGCCCATGAACAGCACCACGGTATATTACTGCCTGTCTCCAGTCCTTGATCAGCACCATGGTACATTACTGCCTGTCTCCAGCCCTTGATCAGCACCACGATACATTACTGCCTGTTTCCAGCCCATGAACAGCACCACGGTATATTACTGCCTGTCTCCAGTCCTTGATCAGCACCATGGTACATTACTGCCTGTCTCCAGCCCTTGATCAGCACCACGATACATTACTGCCTGTCTCCAGTCCTTGATTAGCACCACGGTACATTACTGCCTGTCTCCAGTCCTTGATTAGCACCATGGTACATTACTGCCTGTCTCCAGTCCTATATCAGCACCACGGTACATTACTGCCTGTCTCCAGTCCTTGATCAGCACCACGGTACATTACTGCCTGTCTCCAGTCCATGATCAGCACCACGGTACATTACTGCCTGTCTCCAGTCCTTGATCAGCATCACGGTACATTACTGCCTGTCTCCAGTCCTTGATTAGCACCACGGTACATTACTGCCTGTCTCTAGTCCTTGATTAGCACCATGGTACATTGCTGCCACTCTCCAGTCCTTGATTAGCAACATAGTACATTACTGTTTGTCTCCAGTCCTTGATCAGCACAATGGTACATTACTGCCTAACACCAGTCCTTGATTAGCACCATTGTACATTACTGCCTGTCTCCAGTCTTTGATTAGCACCACGGTACATTACTGCCTGTCTCCAGCCCTTGATCAGGACCACGGTACATTACTGCCTGTCTCCAGTCCTTGATCAGCAACACGCTACATTACTGCCTGTCTGCAGCCCTTGATCAGCACCACGGTACATTACTGCCTGTCTCCAGTCCTTGATCAGCACCATGGTACATTACTGCCTGTCTCCAGTCCTTGATTAGCACCACGGTACATTACTGCCTGTCTCCAGTCCTTGATTAGCACCACAGTACATTAAAGTGTGTCTCTAGTCCTTGATCAGCACCACTGTACATTACTGCCTATCTCCAGTCCTTGATTAGCACCATTGTACATTACTGCCTGTCCCCAGTCCTATATCAGCACCATGGTACATTACTGCCTGTCTCCAGTCCTTGATCAGCACCATGGTACATTACTGCCTTTCTCCTGTCCTTGATCAGCACCACGGCACATTACTGCCCATCTCGAGTCCTTGATCAGCACCACAGTACATTACTGCCCGTCTCCAGTCCTTGATCAGCACGATGGTACATTACTGCCTGTCCCCAGTCCTTGATCAGCACCTCGGTACATTACTGCCTGTCTCCAGTCCTTGATTAGCACCACTGTACATTACTACCTGTCTCCAGTCCTTGATTAGCACCATGGTACATTACTGTGTGTCTCCAGTCCTTGATCAGCACAACAGTACATTACTGCCTAACACCAGTCCTTGATTAGGACCATTGTACATTACTGCCTGTCCCCAGTCCTTGATCAGCACCACGGTACATTACTGCCTGTCTGCAGACCTTGATGAGCACGACGGTACATTACTGCCTGTCTTCAGTCCTTGATCAGCACCATGGTACATTACTGCCTGTCTCCAGTCCTTGATTAGCACCATGGTACATTACTGTGTGTCTCCAGTTCTTGATCAGCACAACGGTACATTACTGCCTAACACCAGTCCTTGTTTAGCACCATTGTACATTACTGCCTGTCCCCAGTCCTTGATCAGCACCACGGTACATTACTGCCATCTGCAGACCTTGATCAGCACCACGGTACTTTACTGCCTATCTCCAGTCCTTGATTAGCACCATTGTACATTACAGCCTGTCCCCAGTCCTTGATCAGCACCACGGTACATTACTGCCTGTCTCCAGTCCTTGATTAGCACCACGGTACATTACTGCTTGTCTCCTGTCCTTGATGAGCACCACGGTACATTACTACCTGTCCCCAGTCCTTAATCAACACCACGGTACATTACTGCCTATCTCCAGTCCTTGATTAGCACCACGGTACATTACTGCCTGTCTCCAGTCCTTGATCAGCACCACGGTACATTACTGCCTGTCTCCAGTCCTTGATTAGCACCACGGTACATTACTGCCTGTCTCCAGTCCTTGATCAGCACCACGGTACATTACTGCCCGTCTCCAGTCCTTGATCAGCACCACAGTACATTACTGCCTGTCTCCAGTCCTTGATCAGCACCACAGTACATTACTACCTGTCCCCAGTCCTTGATCAGCACCACGGTACATTACTGACTGTCTCCAGTCGTTGATTAGCACCACGGTACATTACTACCTGTCTCCAGTCCTTGATTAGCACCATGGTACATTACTGTGTGTGTCCTGTCCTTGATCAGCACAACGGTACATTACTGCCTAACACCAGTCCGTGATTAGGATCATTGTACATTACTGCCTGTCCCCAGTCCTTGATCAGCACCACGGTACATTACTGCCTGTCTCCAGACCTTGATCAGCACCACGTTACATTACTGCCTGTCTCCAGTCCTTGATTAGCACCATGGTACATTACTGTGTGTCTCCAGTCCTTGATCAGCACAACGGTACATTACTGCCTAACACCAGTCCTTGATTAGCACCATTGTACATTACTGCCTGTCCCCAGTCCTTGATCAGCACCACGGTACATTACTGCCTGTCTCCAGACCTTGATCAGCACCACGATACATTACTGCCTGTCTCCAGTCCTTGATTAGCACCATTGTACATTACTGCCTGTCCCCAGTCCTATATCAGCACCACGGTACATTACTGCCTGTCTCCAGTCCTTGGTTAGCACCACGGTACATTACTGCCCGTCTCCAGTCCTTGATTAGCACCACGGTACATTAAAGTGTGTCTCCAGTCCTTGATCAGCACGACGGTACATTACTACCTGTCACCAGTCCTTGATCAACACCACGGTACATTACTGCCTATCTCCAGTCCTAGATTAGCACCATTGTACTTTACTGCCAGTCCCCAGTCCTATATCAGCACCACGGTACATTACTGCTTGTCTCCAGTCCTTGATCAGCACCATGGTACATTACTGCCTGTCTCCAGTTCTTGATTAGCACCACGGTACAGTACTACCTGTCTCCAGTCCTTGATTAGCACCACGGTACATTACTGCCTGTCTCCAGTCCTTGATTAGCACCATGGTATATTACTGCCTGTCTCCAGTCCTTGATTAGCACCACGGTACATTACTGTCTGTCTCCAGTCCTTGATTAGCACCATGGTACATTACTGCCTGTCTCCAGTGCTTGATTAGCACCACGGTACATTACTGCCTGTCTCCAGTCCTTGATTAGCACCACGGTACATTACTACCTGTCTCCAGTCCTTGATTAGCACCACGGTACATTACTCCCTGTCTCCAGTCCTTGATTAGCACCATGGTATATTACTGCCTGTCTCCAGTCCTTGATTAGCACCACGGTACATTACTGTCTGTCTCCAGTCCTTGATTAGCACCATGGTACATTACTACCTGTCCCCAGTCCTTGATCAGCACCATGGTACATTACTGCCTGTCTCCAGTTCTTGATTAGCACCACTGTACAGTACTACCTGTCTCCAGTCCTTGATTAGCACCACGGTACATTACTACCTGTCTTCAGTCCTTGATTAGCACCATGGTATATTACTGCCTGTCTCCAGTCCTTGATTAGCACCACGGTACATTACTGTCTGTCTCCAGTCCTTGATTAGCACCATGGTACATTACTGCCTGTCTCCAGTCCTTGATTAGCACCACGGTACATTACTATGTGTCTCCAGTCCTTGATTAGCACCACGGTACATTACTGTCTGTCTCCAGTCCTTGATTAGCACCATGGTACATTACTGCCTGTCTCCAGTCCTTGATTAGCACCATGGTATATTACTGCCTGTCTCCAATCCTTGATTAGCACCATGGTACATTACTGCCTGTCTCCAGTCCTTGATTAGCACCACGGTACATTACTGTGTGTTTCCAGTCCTTGATCAGCACCACGGTACATTACTATGTGTCTCCAGTCCTTGATCAGCACCATGGTACATTACTATGTGTCTCCAGTCCTTGATCAGCACCATGGTACATTACTATGTGTCTCCAGTCCTTGATCAGCACCATGGTACATTACTATGTGTCTCCAGTCCTTGATCAGCACCACGGTACATTACTGCCTAACACCAGTCCTTGATTAGCACCATTGTACATTACTGCCTGTCCCCAGTCCTTGATCAGCACCACGGTACATTACTGCCTGTCTCCAGACCTTGATCAGCACGACGGTACATTACTGCCTGTCTCCAGACCTTGACCAGCACCACGGTACATTACAGCCTGTCTCCAGTCCTTGGTCAGCACCTGGGTACTGTCCTTTGCTATGTAGCCTCCACTCAGCACCATTTTCTATAATGTTGCTTCTCTCCTGTCCCTGCTCAGCACCAATAACTTTTACTCTTGTTCCTCTTCGGTCACTGCTCTTTGTGCACTGTGTCCTCTGCAATTCTTGCTGGAATGTGAAATTATTCACTACAATAAATGTATCAGCAATGATCAACTACTATACAGGACAACTCCTCAGCTAGCACTTTCATATGTCCAATCTCTATGTAACTAAAAGGTCATTATGAGGGAATTAATAAAGTCCGTCACAAAGTAAACTTAGCAACTACTCAGCATACAACTGATACATGAGAATTCCTCAACTAACAATCCCAAATACTGAAACAAAACCATAAGATTTAATATAGGTACATGAATATACTATATTTAACAAAGTGAAGTTGACAAATACTTATACATAGGATGGTCCCTTAGTGAAAGATGAAATATATACACACAGAACAGCAAAACTTTTTAAATTGAATATACATTGGACAACTCCTTAACTAACAATTCATCTCATACACACATACATATACATAGCAACCGAACCTTCCAAATTGCAGCATTATGTACTATTTATAATAATATCAAGTTAACAGCTACTTGGCAGATAGTTAATACATGGGACTATTCCTTAAATAGTATTTCTTTATGCAAGCAATTAACAATCAAAATCTTCCAAACTAAAGGGGTACCTCTACTTGGTCCCAGCCAATCTTCTAGCCTTCCCTTGTAGTTTGACATCATATGACTGCTGCAGCCACCTAGTGGCGACAATAGAGCAAAACACCACTGATGCGCCCAGTAATTGGCTGCAGTGGTCACATGTCACCGGAGTAGGATGTCACATTACTGTCATATGACTGACCATAGCAGTGACACATTGTTGATTTCTGCCATCACTGATGGACTGCAGGGGTCACAAGACATCCCAGCTGGAGGAGAACACTCCGAGGGGGAAAATTTGCATTATGTATGTGGGTTGCCCCTCACACCCAGGGCAGTGGGGTACTCAGTGCCGGGCCGGTGTCAGGGGGAATGTGTCACAGCAGCGGTGACCCGGTCCGTGGCCCTGGGGTCCCAATATCAATGGCGGTGATGTTAATGGTGTTAAAGTTTATTGGAATAGTTTGTGACGCCACCCGTGGTGTTTGGCAAATAAGATGTTGAGCCAACGCTGCATGCAGATCCACTGGGACTGATGGTGTGGTGCAGCAAAGATGGTGCGGCTCCCCACAGGTGGAGCTGTAGCCCCAGGGCAGTGTGGGTGCAATGGATGAGGAGAGGAGCAGAATGGTATAGGTGCAGGTACCCAGGTGTAGCGGTGCTGGAATAATTGGAGGACACCAGAGTATGCGGTTCCAAAGCTTTACTCACTGTTTGCAGTTCACACATCTGCCTGCCTCCGCACTGTGTTCTTCAGGTCAGGGCCCCAGCCAACCTCCAGGCAGGATAGGATTCTCCCCTCCACACTCCGCCAATATGTACCTTACAGAACGACTCCTACAATGCGCCTTTAGGTGCGAAGCACTCCAGTACTTAGTTACCCTGGAATGCCTCTCTCTAGGTGTTCCTAGTCTCTACTTGTATGACAGACAGCTATAGCCTGCTTCGGGGACTCCTCTCTGCGTCCCGGCTCTCTATTCAATTGCTGTTGTGTCCCAAGTCTATGATGGGAGTAAGGCGTTAGTGGCTCACTACTCCTCTGGTGTCTGTTGCCGGACATAAAGATCCAATCAACCTCGGGGACCGGGCCCTGGCCTTTGCGCTCTGTCCTGGAAGGGTTCTCTCTCTTTCTCAACCTGCTTCCCACCGTCCTTCTATTCTCCTTCGTTCCGATCTGTTCTATCTCTCTTATGGAATCTGTAGTCTCCAGTCTACGTCTCTTTCTCCTTCTCTTCCTTCCCGTGCCAGCTGGCCTAGTTCACTGGGGCAGCTGCAGCACTCCTTCCTCCATCCCTTCTTCCAGGGATCCCCACTCCTCACCGAGTGGCTTCCTGTCAGACTTACCTGAAATCCTACACCTTCCCTCTCTTTTATATCTAACTCCACCCGCCTCCCCAGCACCTCTCGTGTTACGAAGCCAGGGACCACAAAAGGCACCCTATGACCTTTCCAGCATAAAGCATGGATGGGTCCCTGCTGAACTATCCTGTGTGTGGGGTGCAGGTGTTGGAATGTGGAAGGGAGTTCCCACCCTACCTGGATGGTGGGGTACCACACCTTAGGAGAAGGTGCAGTACCTCTGTGGCAACTGAAGCCTTAGTGGCGCCACATATGTAATAGTTTTATCACTGTGTTAATATATAAGGAGTTGCTAGCTGAGGAGTTGTCTCATGTATTGCTTACTTGCTCAGTTCTTAAATAGGGAATTGTTAATTAAGGCATTAATTATGACTGTAATCAGTGTTTTATTTGCAGTGGGGAAAAAAAGGCAATCATAACATCCAAACAATGTGTAGATAAACTGATGGATTGTTTATCATAAAGTCTGGCCAAAGGCTCCTCAGCAGGTACAATGGGGAAAATAAGTGATACACTGCTGATTTTGCAAGTTTTCCCACCTACATAGATTGGAGAGGTCTGTAAGTTTTATCGTAGGTACACTTCAACTGTGAGAGACAGAATCTAAAAATAAAAAACAGATAATCACATTTTTTGATATTTACATAATTATATTGCATTTAATTGCATGAAGTTTGTATTTCATCACCTTCAGCAAGAATTCTGGCTCTCACAGACCTGTTAGTTTTTCTTTATGAAGCCCTCCTACTCTGCACTCATTAACTGCATTAATTGCACCTGTTCGGACTTGTTACCTGTATAAAAGACACCTGTCCATACACTCAATCAATCACACTCCAACCTCTCCACCATAGCCAAGACCAAAGGGCTATCTAAGGACAACAGGGACAGAATTGTAGACCAAGACTGGGATGGCCTACAGGACAACAGGCAAGCAGCTTGGTTAGAAGGCAACAATTGTTGGCACAAATATTAGAAAATGGATGAAACACAAGAAGATTCTCAGTCTTCCTTGGTCTCAGGCTCCATGCAAGATCTCATCTTGTGAGGTAAGGATGATTCTGAGAAAGGTCAGGAATCAGCACAGAACTACACGGGAGGATCTAGTCAATGACCTGAAGAAAGCAGGGACCACAGTCTCAAATATTACTGTTAATAACACACCACGCCGTCATGGATTAAAAACCTGCAGGGCACTTAAGGTCCCCTTGCTCACACCAGCACATGTCCAGGAACGCTTGAAGTTCACCAATGATATCAGGATGATCCAAAGGAAGCATGGGAGAGGGTCATGTGGTCAGATGAGACCAAAATAGAACTTTTTGGTATCAACTTCACTCGCCGTGTTTGGAGGAAGAAAAAGGGGTACAACCCCAAGAACACTGTCTCAATCGTGAAGCATGGTGGGGGAAACTTCATACTTTGGAGGTGCTTTTCTGCAGGGGGGACAGGACGACTGCACCATGTTGAAGGGAAGATGGATGGGGTCATGTATCGCAAGATTTAGGCCAACAACCTCCTTACCTCAGTAAGAGCATTGAAGATGGGTCGTGGCCGGGTCTTCCAGCATGATGATGACCCAAAATACACAGCAAGGGCAGCTGAGAAGTGTCTTCTTAAGAAGCATTTCAAGGTTCTGGGTGGCCTAGCCAGTCTCCAGACCTGAACCCAATCCAAAATCTTTGAAGGGAGCTGAAACTCAATGTTTCCCAGCGACAGCCCCAAAAACTGAAAGGAAGTTTGCATCAGTGTGTGCAAACTTGGTCAAGAACTGCAGGAAACGTCTGACCTCTGTAATTGCAAACAAAGGTTTCTGTACAAAATATTAAGTTCTGTTTTTCTATTGTATCATATACTTACTGTATTTCATGCAATAAAACGCAAGTTAATTATGTAAAAATCATACAATGTGATTTTCTGGTTTTTATTTTTAGATTCTGTCTCTCACAGTTGAAGTGTACCTACGATAAAAATTACAGATCTCTCCATTCTTTGTCGGTGGAAAACTTGCAAAATCGGCAGTTTATCAAATACTTCTCTTCCCCACTGTACCTGCTGAGTACCCTTTGGCCAGACTTTATGATAATTATGCTTTTGTTGTCTTGTGGCATATGATGAATTGTTGGTAAAGGAGTTGTCCCCTGTATTAGTTACCCACAAAGTTATTATTAGTAGGTAGTTACAATGGTGCATACAAATATAGCTAAATATTATATGGACATATCTTGAATATTTTTATTACTGTTTCAATTACATATCATGTCTATTTTATAGTGGTTATATCACCAGATTTCACAATATAAACTGCATGTTTTAATAAATAGGTAACTTAGACCTGATGAGGCTGGTGTGCTTACTTTGAAAATCCATGTCAGAATGGCTGTTTTTTTCCATTGTGAAAGTTTCCATGCCAAATATTAAAGTAAAAGATGCTCATTTGAAAGTGCAATATTTTTAAAGGGATTGTCCCAAGTTACTGAGTTATCGCTTATTGATGAGACTGGCAGTAGAGCTCTTGGCTATCTCTGGTAGTCCCATAGAAAATGAATGGAGCACAGGTGTGCACGCTAGATCTCCCCTCCATCCAAATGGGGCTCTTCAAAGCTCTGTTCTTTGGATCAGTGAATATCCGGCCACAGAGACCACCTCTGAGCAATAAGTTATTCCCTCTCCTACCGATAGCGGATAACTTAGTAACATGGTACATTCCCTTAATAAACAGTGGCATCCTATGGGAGGTGTGGTTATTTTATGTGCCACTGTTGCCTACAGCAGAGAATTGGCAGGAGGACCTCAAGACGCCACCTGATGAGGCAACCTCGTGAAATAGGAACGGACACATCCAACATAAAAGCTTTGCATGTCTGGTATATTGCCTGGAGCTCACAGCAGATCATATATGGCCTACCAGGTGGAGCATTTAGCCATTCATTTACATCCAAATGGGCTTCTACTATTAACAACGTTTGTTGAATTTTGTTTATCAAGTGAACTTTTACTGAAAGTTCAAGGCCAGGTCACTCTTTTTAAATTTTTGGATTTTTTTTAAACTGTAAACCTAGTTATAACATCCCTTTTCAGCACCTACTTTTTTGTGGCCAAGTCATGTTCTTCAAACCTTCTCAAACAATCTTGGAAAGGCAGGAAGTTAAAGAATACTGCTGCCATCATGGGGTGTACTTGGTATATGACAATGTTTGGGTAGGTGGTACATGTCAACATCCACATGAATCCCACTACCCAAGATTACAGGCAGAGCATTGACCAGAGGAAGATGATACCTCCGTTGAGTTGTCTTCTTCACATCTTCCCATAGTGCTTCCTGAAGCCATCTCATTCATGTACTCGATACACACGTAAACCTCGCTGTCCACATGAGGTCAAGGAAAACCGAAGACAATGAAGATGTTATAATATGATCTTTATATATTTTATATAACATATATATATATATTTTTTTCTACATGGACAACAGTATCAGATGACACCCAGTTGTTCTCTAATTTGTGTAATAGGTTTCTATGAGGTTACAGCAGAAAAAGGGTTACCGGTGTGATAGATAAATCATAAGGGGGATTTTTTTTTAATTGACTTACATGCCAGAAATCAATTTAAGAAAATCCGGATTTAATGTAAACTCAGCACAGTTAAAGGTGCAGACATCTTATGTTTAATGTCAGCGGATCGCCCATTGTCAGATGTCATGTAACACAATAATGAGGATATTATTATTGATGTATTTGCTATCGTTACTTACACAATATTGGTTTTTATATTAAAAAAGAATATGTATATCAAATAAAAAAATAATTTTCATTTGTGTGGACAAATATATATATATATTACATTTCACTGCCTGAGACATAATGCAAGAATTGTGACTACCTAGAGATATGAGTAGGTGGAAGATAAAGTTGCCCCCCACCCCTTCTAATTACCCTTAATTCGTCCATTATCCCCCGTTGTTTTGTTACAGAGGAGACAACACGTTATTATTTTGTCTGCCGCTGGATAATATTATGTGTAAATTACTACTGTATTTTTACAGGAGATGAACGTGTAATTACGGATTCACTGCCCTTCGTGCCACTGATGTAGCGGGATCACCTAAAATCTGTTTTACCTCGTCCCAGCCCTTGCATGAGCACTGTATTGTCTACCTAGTCCATGCTGCGCCCGCTGCACGCACAACTGTGCCAGCTGCTGCCAACTTTGTACACTGCGTCCCCGCTATACCACCATAGTAATATTACTATACCAGCGGCTGCCACTGTCAGGATGAATGCCTCATCCAGCGGATCCCGGCTCTACCACAGGCCGCCCCAATGCCAGGTCACATGCCAATTACAAAGATGTTCCATTATTGTCTGCAAACGATGCCCCACGCTGTGCTCCAGGAACACACTGGTAACAACTAAAACTTTCCTGCGATCTGATCAGCTCAGTGTGCCATCAACGTGGAGACGTGGAGCAAATGGTGGAGAAACGGCGCAGAGAGGTATAGAAAATACATGACCATACATAAATACTACATATCATATCTGTAGATATCCGTGAACATTTAATTAGTTACTAGTAGGATTTCAATTGTGAGTCATTTATTGACAGCATGATATTTAATAAGACATTCACCTATAGATTTATGTATATATATTTATGGCACATATTTATATGCAGGCAAACACATGTTTGTGTACATATATTTAAAATATAAACTTATATGCATGCGAACAGTCATATATACTGTGTATATACACGCACACATATATTTAAAATTGTATATATGCATTTTATACATGTATCGTATATACAAACATATATACCTCTTTGTCAGATAGCCATAAAATCTATCACAATGTGGGGGTACAGACACGACACCAACGCGTTTCCGACACACAATGCATCCTTAGTCATGGCTTGTGCGCTTCAGGAAGTAATAAGCGATTTATAAGCGACTTATAATACATAACCACCAATGAGACATTGTGACGCGTCTCCAGAACATGCCGGTCGCACTAATAAAAGATTCACCTTCAGTTACTGTAAATTCAAACCCAACAGAAGACATTAAAAAGAATTATAAACAGATATAATATAAAATATTAATATAGAATCATAGAATGGTAGAGTTGGAAGGGACCTCCTGGACCATCTGGTCCCATCATCCCAGACAAATGTCTGTCCAGATTTAGTTTAATATCTGAATGATAAGGAGCTCAATTCACAATTGTTAGCAAACCCCCACAAATTAAGTTTTTTCGATTTAACGTTAGGAGAAACACATGACCACATAATATATAACAGCCATTTTTTGGAAAAAGAAACATATTATATGCAGGAATTTTCCACCCACAAGTAAAAGCTATCCCGGTTCTGGAATCAGGGCTGACTGTAATTGCAGAGCAGCGGTGGATTTTGGCCAAGAATGCCATCGGATCGATACCCGTCTGAGGACCCTGGGATGTCCTCCTCGGATCCGCACTACAGCACAATCCATTTTTGCACAGAAATCCAGGACTGATGTACACACAAAATAGTGCAGGAAAGAGTCCGGCCATCAGCTTAATGAAATGACAAACTCCAATGTAAAATATTTATCTTTATTAATGGAGGACACGGTTTTTTTGAAGAATGGTTGTCCGGTGCTACTCGTGAAACCCCCCGCTCTGCAAATTATTTTATCTTTGAGATTATTTGTACAAAAAAATCAAGATGCGTTAATTACAAAAAGGTTTTTATTAATGTGTAAAACCTGTTATTCTGATACTGACGCCATCAGACAGGATCCGAATCACTGCGCTGATCGTGTTATTTGTCAGGTCTCCTGTACGGAATGGAACAAATCGTGCACTTGCGGTACGTCCAGGACGTTAGACGCTTGGGTACGAGAACATCTGCGGGACATTTCTTATCCAATGAAAACCAATGTGTCCAGGACTGTAAAGCATTTTATTTGAGCTCAATCACTGGGAGAGAAAGAGTTAAAAAGCCCCACTCCGAGGAGGGGATGCCCAGCCAGCGCTGCTGCATGGAGACCGCTGATATTTCAGCTTGGTACCAGGATGCCTCTCGCGCTCAATTTCAGACGGGAAATTATGTTACACTACTAAAGTCCTAGATAGAAAACACATGAAACATGTTCAAGAAGATGCACAGGAAGCAGAGTTACAGCACGCCTCACATATCGAGCAGGGGCGTGTAGCACAGCAGAGCCGAGTGTGTTGTGTTGCATACAATAGCAGACCTGGGTATGAGGCTTCATAGCAGCCTGTTTGAGGATGCCGTAGAGTTGCTTCTCTATGCAGCTGGATGATTTATGTGGCTGTGCATGAGACAGTGTATGTAGCTGAGAACGTGAATGTAACAGTGATATGTTCATAGCAGCGTGGTGGCTCAGTGGTTAGCACTGCAGCCTTCCAGCACTGGGGTCCTGAGTTCACATCCCACCAAGGACAACAACTGCAAGGATTTTGTATGTTCTCCCGGTGTTTGCGTGGGTTTCCTCCGGGTACTCTGCTTTCCATCTACACCCCAAACACTGATAGGGGTGTAGATGTGGAATCTGCTGTGGAATTAATGGCGCTATGTAAATGAGTAAAATAAATAGTATAAACCGAGTGAGAAGTGTTTAATCTGGTATCCATTTGTGGATGTAGCAGAATTGAACATGTGATGCCTGCATATCATGGCTTTACAGGAGACAGAGTATGTAGCAGAGCTGAGTATGTGGAACAGTGATATGTTCACAGTATAAACAGGGCTGAATGAGTGTTCAATCCGGACATTCAGAGTTTACCGTGTCTTATTGTAGAAATGGCCGCTCAGAAAAGAAGTTTCTGAATCCATCACGTTCAAGCAGATCTCATGAGCTGAATTTGTGAATTCATCAGAGCTGATTGTGTGCTCCAGTGGAGGTGGGATCTGAACTATAGCAGAACCGGTTAGGCGATATATGAAAGATTAAATAACACCATCATTCCATTTAATAATATAATGATACCGTCATATGCTAAAATAAAATCTTATAATTGACAACACGGGCGCACCAGTCACGTGTCCGCTATGATAAAGCAGATGTGTCCTGTCACCGTTCCCATCGCTCTGTGATCACACGTTGTGTTTTGGGAAATATTATTGTATTAATCCCTTATGTTGTCCGTGTTTTCCTCCATTGTCATTCTCTTGTGGCCTGGTGACAACAGTCTCAGCCTCACGTTTCTGTGACCCCTGGAAGAGTTAATTTATACCACCTGAATGTACAGTCTTAATCTGGAGTGTAATCTGGAGCACTGTGTCCCGGTCTCTTCTAACAGCGCATGGCTGGAGCAAACCAGTGCTATATACAGGGCGCTGGTACAATCCTGCCTGTATTATCCAGCTAATGGAGTCAGAGGTTGCGAGAATGGTTTCCATACTATTCCGAGGTGTGATGTCAACTGAGAGGGATTCATTCGGGAGACACCAGGCTTCCCCCATATAGTCTAACAGTACTGGTGTCTGTCCATGATGGATGAATAGTGGTATATCTACATGGTACATCGCAGTATGTTAGCTTTTATACCCCGACATGACTTTGCATTAACCCTTCGTTGCAGCGATACCTTATATAGAGTTGACCCTCTCCATATACAAAGCTGTGCCCAATGCCTCCTCGGATGGTTGGCACCGTGTATTAACACCCAATGCCATAGGTGTAATGTGAGCAGTTGATGGCTTGTTTATATGTTACGTCGGACCATCTAGAGGGGGCTCGGCAGCCATTGTGTCCGCGTAGCCGTCCAGGTTGCAGACAAGTGGTCCTTGTGTTAGGCAGATTATTATTAGCTTGTATTAATAGATGCAGCTCTGCAGAGAGGGAATCAGCTATTGATAATTGCCAGAAGTATACAGCAGCCACTGTATCGATCGCCTTGTCCCTTATTCCCCTGCTATAGCAGAGATAAGAAGACACACTCTTTAGTGCAATATAATTTCTTTTGACCTATCTGCTTGCTACAGACTTATGATGAATAGCCGCGCTGGTTAAAGTCTTTTATCACCAAACTTACCCCTTGATATAATATTGATTCTTTATAACTAGCTCCAAACACAAAAATCAAACTGTCCACTTGACCATCATCATCATCAATATCATCACAAAGGCTCTGGAATAAAGATCAGCGCGGTGCACAGGATGAATCCTCTAATCTGGCCAACTAATCTTTATTTCCTGTTGATGAAAAGAAAGAGGAAGGGGGGCGGGGGGCTGTCATTTCTACAGAATGGGAACATTTGGGAAAAGAGGCCACTTTATAGTAAGGCACCCATCTAACACATATCGGTGGCATTGCCTCCTAATAGGTAGGGTTAATTATATATAGTGCAATAATCAATGCACGGGCTTGATTTCAGGCAGTAAAACAATAATGGTAATATAGGTTCCTGATCAATAGTAACAGGTTTATGTTCGCCAGATGCTCTTCCTTTGTATTCTAAACCCGTGGAAGATGTTCCTTCTGTAATGGGAATACCTAGCTCTGCTGTATTTGTCCGAGAGCCGAGCGTGCCAAGTGGGTCTTTAAGACAAGTGTATTTGGGTTAAATGGAGTGGATTTCCTGCCTCACCCTTGAGGGTGCCAGCAGGATTCTGCTGAGGGTAGCATTAGCACAATCACAAGTAATTACAAGCATGTGTACTCTGGGAGGATGAGGACGAGGAAGGTGTGAGGGAGTCAGGGACCGGCACAATCCCCTTTGGAGCAATCAGAACTGGGAAGGTTTCCTCCTTCATGCAAACGGTATGTTGATTTTATTTAATGGCTGATTAAATTAGGCCGATTTCTGCGCAGGTTAACCCTTTCGCTCCAGGAGATTCTCAAGAAAAGGGGTTAACACACTGCGCAATATGCATCTCACCTGCTACCGGTTACATGAGTATGATCTCAGAGCTTGTCATTCTGTAGGGGGGGTGCCCAAATGTGTAGACTACCTGCCTTTTATACAGTGTCCTCCACTACTTTTATATGCTATACCTCCCCCAAGAAAACATCTGCTGCGGAATAGTGTGCTAAGACCTAACGCAGCAAATAAAAGGCAGATCAATGTCACACGAAGTGTCTGCTTTACAATGGATTTCCCAGCTGAGATCCCTGTGATCACCGCCTGCTACGCTACAGTATGTGTCTCCTCACTGTACGCTGCCAGGGGGGCTGCTCACTTCTGCTGGGAGATCTGCTCTTCGGATAGAAAGGACTAATCCACATAGTATTGGAATAAGTTTTATATAACAACACATAATGTAACTAACTCCTTCCGTCATTGACAGGGCGCGATTTAGGTAGAAGGATAGGTCAATTGTTTGACAAGATTATATGGTTTTTGCGGCTGGCAAAAATCTGTAATCGAAATCCTGTTGGGAGAATAGATATAGACAGATGTCAAATAGTTTTCTGAAAATACTTGGGAAAAACAAAAAAGTTTCTTGGGATCATGCTTCCTCGTATGGCTCTCCCGTTCTCCAGATAAAGGCCTGCTTACATGGAGCAGTTTATCATCTCCTACTTATGTATACCTTCATATTTCCCTCTGGTATCAATGCATGAGATGGATTTTAACAGTTGGCAACATTTAACTTGTCGTATCATATCTTCCACATTTTCTCTAAGTTTATGGATATCAACCAATATTGGAACTCCAACTAACGTCCCACAGCCATTAATAACTTCTTCACATACAGTCAAGAATTATTCTAATTGTCATTAATTGCTAAATCATTCCAAAATAATATCCTTTCATGAGAGCAAGCTCATTTAGTTCAAGCTTAACAATTTATTTTCTAGATCACACATTTGTTAAAACATACTTACATCACATACATAACAATTTAGAATGAGTGCCAGGATCTTCAGTGCTTCTGCCCGAGTGTCACCGAGAGTCAATAGAAGGGGTAAATGAAATGATTTCTGATGGTATTGATAGACACATTAGATTGCTATACAGCATAATGCAGATCACAGTCTTGGCCTGTCCAGAAGCTGAAGGGTTAGAAAGAATTACAAGATGGGACCTGCAAAGCTTTAAATAATGTATGTGCATTCAAATTGATCCAAGCCTTTGTCTCGTGGTTTGAGGCCCTGTGGCAGTTTTGTGCTCACCCTGTTCTATACCCATAGGACTATTCATTGATGTTTCTGGTAGATATTGTGAGAGGATTAGATCAGTCCATCAAGAATAAAAAGTTGAAGACCTCTTGTCATGCAACGTATTAAAATGCTGTAGGATCTGGTCTTCACCGAGGGATGTGATATCTTCTCGCCACCTACATAAACAGTATAAGTACTCATTAACTGACACTTTCTGCATTCTCTTAACCGTTACGTGCCTGTGTGACGGCAGCCATTTACTGAACATTTCTGAATATTCATGAGTATTAATTAAACTTAAAATAGCCCATGGAAGCCTCGTTCTTGTAGGCGTTTACTTTCTTCTCTCACTAGAAACCTCCCTAGACATCATGAAACTGCTAGCTTTTAGTCAGTTGGCTTTGAATGGTCACTTGAGACTAACATCTCAGGAAATTATTCCAATTCCTACAAATAAAGGCTGGCTATATCATCAGAACGTTATTGTGTGCAACACAATTCTTCACATCCATGGCCTCAGAAAATGATGTGATCAAATGATTGTTAGAAACATATTCTGGACGGTGTGAACAATGAATGTAATGCTAACGCGTTTGGGAATTTGACAGTTTGGGAAAAAAAAAGTAATTTGCATTAATTTGAGACTAGGCAAAGTTCACACACACCAGTTCGGTGCATTTTTCACAGTCTTCTGCATTGTGTTTTTCACTTTTTTTCATAGGCTACAACCCTGCTGCCCAATATTTGCCAAGAATCAAAAGCAAATTGTGAGATGTACACAAAGGCCCACAACAATTTTGTATTAGTTGCATTTTTTGCGCAGTTTGTTCTGAAACAAATGCATCTAATGTGATGAAGCACTAGCATTTTATTTTGGAGAACTTGCTTTTGGTACCGATTTGTGGCTTAGGCCGGCATCACACAGAACGTCGAAAAATACTGGCCGTATTGTACGGCCGTAATATGCATAAATGGTCCCTAAATAGTGATCCATATGTCATCCGTTGTCAGGGTGTGGCAGCGTATTTTTTTCCCATGTAAGCATCCATATGTAATCCGTATGGCATCCATATGTCGAGAATTTCTCGCAGGCTTGCAAAATGGACATATAATGGAGCCCTATGACAGGTTTTCAAACACAAACTAAAGAATAGATATGTACAGATAGAATGCATATATATATATATATATGTATTCTATGTGTATATATCTATTCTTTCGTTTCTTTATTAAACCTGTCATTTACTGTATCTCGCACTGAATTGCCGGCTTTTCTAAAGGACACCGGGTGTGTATTTCTCGCAAGTCACACATCTGGTCCGTTGGTAATGCATTTTTGTTGTGCACCCATAGACTTGCATTGGCGTACAACGGTCGTAGTATGCTGACAATCGCAGCATGCTGCGATTGGCTCGGCCCGTAAAAAATACGCGAGAAAAATACCGCTGATGGGAGCTACCCCATAGAGAATCATTAGTCCGTGTGCAATGTGTTTTTTTAACGCCTCTCACTCGTCCGTATTTCTCTCTAGTGTGACGCCGGCCATACATTTCAGGCCAGCCTTCTGAAGGCATACAGATGTTGCTTATATTCATTTTATTTTTAAAGTCAAATTTAGGATGGATTCAAACAGCATTTTTTCTAAAAAAAAACCAAAAAATACAACCACTTATTTCATGGCCTTTTTTGTGGCTTGTTCATAGTGTTATTTGCTTTTCCAGACTGTAAGATAGATCTCATTACATACGATGCGTTTGTGCATTAGTTACGTTTTAGAGTCACTGGTATTCTGTTCTTCTTTTTCATAATTAGGTGTAACATTTATAGCATTTTTTATAGCATAGGCTTTGGGTAGCTTGATAACAAAAAAAATGCCTGAGGTTTTTCGATCGCCTCTAACCGTTTGGCATGTTGGTAAACCTGAAGCGGTTAAAAAAAAGCATAGTCAAAGCATGAACATATAAGGCCTGTTTCACATATCGGTTTGTGTCCATCAGTCAAAATCCGCCGTTTTGCAAAAAAAATGGATCCGCCATTTTTCTTGGCGGATCCTTTTTTTTCCCCATTGACTTTCATTATCAGCGGATCTTGACGGATGGTCATCCGTTGGATCCGTTTTTTTACGGATCCGCCAAAATGTTGGCGTCTGCTGACATGACAGGACGGACAATGCAACGTTTTTTTGGCTGGCCGGATCCGCATTTGTCACTTCGCATGCCCGGAAGCATTGCTTTTGCTGGAAATTTAACCCTAAATCCCGTTCTGGCGGCTGGTAAAAATCTCTCTCTCCTCCCCGGCCACAGGTTCCTTTAAATTTCTCCCGTCGCCGGATCCGTCAAAGCAACGGTCCGGTAGTAAACGTTGCTTCCAAAACAGTTGCGGATCTGTGTCCCGCCATTTTTGCGGATTGCAACTGATGCAAAAACGTATGTGTGAAACAGGCCTAAGCAGCTGTGTCATTTTATGATAGAAATGTAGTAAGGCCACATTCACATGTTTGGTCAGTATTTTACCTCAGTATTTGTAAGCCAAAACAGGAGTGGATGATAAATGGAGAGGTGGTGACGTTTCTATTATACTTTCCCTCTGATTGTTTCACTCCTGATTTTGGCTTCCAAATACTGGGGAAAAACTCATCAAATGCTCTACATGTGCTCGTGGCCTAAGGGTATTTCTAGTGATATAAGAGAACTTTTTCAGAGCAATCTGCTAAAAAAAGCTTGAAAAAATAATCTTACGTTGTCATTTTTCCGTGAACATAGCCATGCGAAAGCTTATTTTTTGTGCAAATTCAAAGTGGGATAAAACCCAATTCATTTCATTTTTACGCCTTTAATTGTGCAGCAAAAATGACCTGTCAATGCGATTCTCCAGGACACTTTGGTTACAGCGATACCAAACTTGTGTAGGTTTGTTTTATATTTTAGTGGCTAACACAATTCAGAATTTTGTTAAAAAAATAAATTTGCCGTTTTGTCATTGTCTGAAATGTGTAACTTTTCTATTTTTCCATCAATGGAGTTGTCCGAGGGCTTGTTTTTGTGGGTTGATCTCATGTATTTATTGATATTGATTAACTTAATTTGCAATTTATTAGGGATGTGTGGATATTCTGATTTTTTAATTTCAACCTTTTTGCATTGCTTACCATACAGCATAATTAATTTCACATTTTAAGAAATCGGCAATAATAAATATATTTATTTTAATCCTTTTTTTAATTATTTTTAACAAGTTAAAGGGGCTTTTAAAATTATACATATATATATACATATATATATATATACACACACACTTTTTTTAGAATTTTATTTTTCTGCATTTTTTATTTATTTTTTTATCCCCATAAGGTGACTTGAACCTGAGACAGTTTGTTTGTTCTAGTATTTAGTAAAAACCAGAGTCTCCTTCGAAGATGGCAGCGACGAGGACCTTCAGTATGTCCCCATTGCCATCCCATGATCACATTGCGGGACTGTGCAAATTAAATGCCACTATTAAAGATTGACTGTGGCATTTAAGGTGTAAAATAGCAGTAATCAGAGCTAACTATGATCTCTGATTTTTGAGGCAGGTGTCTGAATACCACAACTGGCACTCCTGGTGTGGAACGTGCTCAGCACCTAAGCGCGCCCGTACACCAACATTTGACATGTACAGTAACATGTACATCATACATCAGGATGGGGTTAAAAATGAGACTTTTCATACTATTAAACAAGGAATATAAGGCTATGAAGGAATCATATTGATATGGTTAAGAAGTAATTCCAAACAAAAGCGCAGTTACTGGGCTAGTGTGACCCAAGATCAACATGTGACTAGAACAGTAAGCTAATGGCTATGTGATGACATTGGAGGCATTACATGAAGATTGCAAAGTCAAAATGTGATTGGAAAGTGAAAAATACAGATACTGATTGTGAATGCGGTCGCCTTACTACATCCAACGTTAGCAGTTATGTAGTCCTAATCTTAAATTTTAGAACTTGGGCTCATGCACACCGATTATCTCGAACGGTGCCATCTGTGGTTTTCATGTGAAGCACTCGTACCCATGATATTCTGTGGGGCTGTACACATGTCCGAGTGTCAGATCAAAATCGGCAATGTAAGTCTACGTTACTGTGGAAAACATAACATTTTCAGAGACTTACAGAATGTAGAAGATGGAGAAACTTTTCTTTCCCTCTCTCCACGTTTGAGAAAAAATGATGCCACTCTGATCAAACTCCATTTTTCTCTGATGTGTGTCTGGATCAATGAAACTCTATGAGTAAGTTTGCTGTCTCTGAGCTAGTGGGTGGAATTGCTTACTCTGGGCTCTCCCATATACTGCACACACAGACATGATGGACACCCGCTCTTCTGTTTCTGTGTAGCACTTGCACAGAATTAGCAGCAGCAGCATGGAGGATATTATACTGCAGTGAAAAAAGTAGATAGAGAAGCAAAAACACTTAGTAGACAGCAGCAACAGGATCTGAATCTGTTGTCTTCTGCCTTTTCTCTCACTCTGCTCTTCCCCCTCTCCTCCCCATAAACTTCAATAAGCAGCTGTAATCTGATCCCTGCGTGAGCTGCCATTTTGTACAGATTTTGACCAAGATGATTTGGGCTGTTTTCAGTGTGAATGGTAAGTTTGAAAGTCAGAGAGAAGGGAAGAAGTGGCTTAAGCTGGTTTCACACTTGTGTTTTTTTGCGCTGGATTTTAGCGCTAAAAAACGCATGCGTTTTTTCCCTATATTTTGCATGGGATGCGCTTATGTGCGCATACACATGCGTTTGTATGCGTTTTTCCGCGCATGCGTTTTTTTGTGGTGTGCGCTCCGGCGCACAAAATGCATCCTGTTGCATTTTTTGGGCGTCCGACTTGCCTCAAAAAACCGCATGCGCGCGCAATGCGTTTTTTTACAGCAAGACACCCATTATAAGTCTATGGGTGCGCATATGTGTGCATTGCCATGCTCATGTATGTTTTTTTGCGCATGCGTTTTTTTGTTGACCATTAGTTAGACAATGGAATTTAGGGGTTTGGGTTATAGTTAGGGTTAGTTAAGGGGGTTTAGGGTTAGGGTTAGGGTTTGGGTTAGGGTTAGTATGGTTTGGTTAAGGGTTAGGGTTTAGGGTTAGTTAGGGTTTAGGGTTAGGGTTTGGGTAGGGTTTGGTTAAGGGTTAGGGTTAGTATGGTTTGGTTAAGGGTTAGGGTTTAGGGTTAGTTAGGGTTTAGGGTTAGGGTTTGGGTAGGGTTTGGTTATGGGTTAGGGTTAGGGTTAGTATGGTTTGGTTAAGGGTTAGGGTTAGGGTCAGGGTTAGGGTATGGTTTGGTTAAGGGTTAGGGTCAGGGTTAGGGTTAGTGTTAGGGTTAGTAAAGTCATGGTTTGGGTTAGTGTGAGGGGCCAACTAATGTTGGAAAAAAACGCAAACGCGGTAAAAATGCACTAAAAACGCATACAAACGTATAAAAACGCTGCGTTTTTTTCATGCATGCTCATAAAAATGCTTGAAAAAAACGCAGCATTTGTATGCGTTTGTATGCGTTTTTTCCATGGGTTTTTTGCGGGAAAAACGCGCTGCAAAAAAAAGCAAGTGTGAAAGTAGCCTAATAAGTGGAAAAAGTAACATATGTATGCACTATTAATTTATGTAAAGATATAAACATTGAGTACTTAAAGTGAACCTGTGACCAGTTTTGTCACATAGCAACTAAAAATATCATCCTATTCAGTGTATGTGCTGCATTCCCTAAATCATTATATGACACCCTTACTGTCCCTGTATAGCCCCGAAAAACCTTTTTGATTTCTCTTGCACTGTATGCTAATTGGGTCCGTCTGGTCCGCTGGGCATAGCTTCCGTTCTCTCCACACCTCCTCTCGGCTGCTGCTCGCTGTCCCTGATATGGGTGATGCATCCTGTCTCATCTTCATCGCCATAAGAGATCTCACACCTGCGCACACAAAGTGCGTCTCGTGCTTGCGCAGTATGCTTTACCTAACTGCAGACACGGAGTAAGATGAGATTTTTAGCTGCTGTGTGACAAAACTGGTGACAGGATCACTTTAAAGTGGTATTCCCATCTCCAAGATCCTACTCACCGGCGCCTGCGCAGAAGGAGGATTAAAACACTGCCCATAGATGGGCGGATAAGATACGGATCTTAGTGTGACTGCAGGGCGCAGGCGCGGGATTACAGAGCTACAGCTGCATATTACAGGGCAGTGTGACATGCATGGAAGGGGGGTGTTAAAATAATGTAGAGAGGAGGCACGGATTTATTCCAGGCACCTCATGCCCCAGAGCCTGGAAGAAATCATTAAAATAAAATATTAAAACTCAATGTCTTGACAACTACACCACAGTTATGAGGAATATAGGTAAGACTATTTTAACCAGTCTATTACCTGTATGCCCATAGTAATCCCTTAAAAGCATCCCAGGGGGTGACAGATTTCCTTTTATTGTCTACTAGAGATACTGTACAACTCACGGCCATACTGACATTGCTGTAGCATGTTAGTTACCAGTTGTGAGCCTACATGCAGCATCTTTGCATCCTAGCATTTTAGGTTTCATTAAATTACTTGTCATTTTGGTTCAACATCATCATTTAAAAAATAAAAGCAAAAATGAAAAAAAACAACAAAAAACAACCCAACAATAAGAGGTTAAAGTTTTGCAACTGTTTGACCAATCATTGCCTTTAACAATCATAGGCGCCACAACAATACTGCTGGCTGTTGCCACAAATTACTTTCTGAACATATGGGTCGCCCTCCCAGGGCCGTGGGGTACTCGGTACCGGGCCGATGTCGGCGGGATGTGTCACAGCATCGGTGACCCGGTCCGTGGCCCTGGGCGCCGAATTAACAGGGGAAGGTTGAATGGTGGAATGTAGATAATGGAATAGTTAGTGACGCCACCTGTGGTGTTCGGCAAGTGAGATGTTAAGCCGATGCTGCGTGCAGGTCCTTTGGGGCTGGTGGTGTGTTGCAGCCAAGATGGAGAAGCTCCCCACAGGTAAAGCTGTAGCCCGAGGGCAGTGAAGACGTAGGGGTAGAGGAGAGGGACAAGCGGTGTAGTAGCTGGTACCCAGGTGTAGCGATGCTGGTTGTGTTGGCACAAGAATCAATGGAGGACACCAGGGCTTGTAGTTCCAAAGCTTTACTCACAGTCTGTAGTACACACAGGTGTCTGCCTCCATACTGTGTCCTCCAGGTCAGAGGCTCAATTAACCTCCAGGTCCGATGGAATGCTCCCTTCCAACACTCCGCCAACATGTACCTTCCTGAATGTCTCCTCTTATAGCGCCTTTAAGTGTGAAGTACTCCCAGTACTGACAGATGTTCCCAAGAACTCTACTTGTATGGCAGACAGCTGTAGCCTGCTTCAGGGACTCCTTACTCCTGAGTCCGGCTCACTATCCAAGTTGCTGTTGTGACCCCAAGTCTTAGATGGGAGTAGTGATTCTGAGCCCACTACTCCACCGGTGTCTGCTGCAGGACAATTAGCATCCATACAACCTCGGGGACCGGGCCCCGGCCTTGCGCTTAGAACTTCTAGGCAGGGTTCTCCTCTAACCCACGTCCTCTGTTAACTTTTACTCCTTCGTTCCGTACTAATCTCTCCTTCTCATGGAAGATCAGGTTTCAGTTCAATGTCTTTCTCCTTCTTTCCTTTCCCGTGCCATCAGACCCAGGTCACCTCCTTCCTCCATCCCTCTCCTAGGGATCTTCTTTCCTCACTCCTCTCTGAGTGACTCCCTCAGACTCACTCCTCAGACTGACTTGTAATCCTAAACCTTCCCGCTCTTTTATATATTCTAACTCCACCCGACTCCCAGCACGTTTCGTGTTCCAAGCAGGGAGCCACCAAAGGTGCTCTGCTACACTCCAAGCAGGGAGCCACCATGTGGCTTTGTTGAACTACTGTGTTGTGTGGGATGCAGATGTTGGAGCGTGGTCAGGAGCCTCCAACTTACCTGGATGGTGAGGCACCACACCTCAGGAGGAGGTGCAGTACCTCTGTGGCGACTGAGCCTCAGGGGCGCCACATACCCCCCGTTAAACACAGCACGTCCGCGGGCTGCAAGGCAAACAAAGTTGACAATACAGGAACATACAAAATTTTGTAATGCTGAATAAACATTTCTTATACTAAACTTCCCAATGTGGGAGGCACTCATCCTTGAACGTTACAAACAAATTAACTGTCTAAATTTTAAATTATGCTACCTAATTTAAAGTGCTATATAAGCAAACTCAATATCAATTCACATTTGCTAGCAACACATCTCCTTTCCACTATCTTTCACATTTTCCTCTTTCTACTGTCTCCTCTAGACGTAGGATGACAACCGTGGATACCTGGTTCGTCACCTGTACTTTTCGATTCTATATTCACATCCTCAACATCTTTATTTAAAGTTCTGTAAACATTCACTATGTCTTTTTCTCAAGATACTTCCATAAAATCTGTCATCAGGATTTTCATCATATACTAATACTTTCTGGTTTCTATTCAGGAAATAACATTAAGCATTATCAATAAGTGCAAAAGTAGACGCTGGTCCAGCCATCATGTCTGGAAATGTCCCTATAACGAGGTAGGTCTTCTTTTACGAAGAGAGTCCTATGTAAAACCAAGAGAGAGCACCTAAAGAGGTGCAAACTATGTACAATAACAGTTCTGGAATCTGGACCATTCAACGTTCATGATCTCCACAGTTCAAATGTGAAGGCTGCCAATACAACTGGGCAACACTGGAAAAACAGAAATAAAGCATGACAGCCAAAAAAATAGAAAACTGGTACAAAAATAGGAAACAAAGCACAACTGTGCAAATACCCTCCTGGGTAACGAGAGTTAAAGTGAAAAGGCATCTTGACTAGTGATTGTCCCCTCCTGGGGTTTCTGGACTGGAACTGCTTCTAGGGGAGATACTTTGGGTGTCTTCATCCTGTCGCTGGTTGCTTGCCATAGGGCATGGTGGTGGCAGCTGGTGCGATTGCTGCCTAGGGCACTGAAGCTGTGGTAAAGGGAACCCATGATGCATATCAATGCTCATCAGCTGTTCTCCATTGGTGGGTGGTTCCGCTGCCCTGGTGCGGGGCCTAACATCCAGGGAGGCTGCGGTCTGTTGGCGTTGGTAGGCAGCTACGCCGGGCTTTGCAGCCAAGGGATCTCGATGTCACTTTCCCAAAGCGACCTAGACTCCTCCCAGCCCTGAAGATGCCGGATCGTGCGCGCCTGTTCCAGCCGTACCCTTCTCAGTAGGGACCTTCTCCACCTCCCCATCTCCGCCAGCCTAGTGTCCCCAGCTGATTCTTCCAACTGCCCCATTTCGGGTTCCCGCAAGTCAGCCTCCAACAACGTGAAGTCGGAGTGCAACCCATTAGGAGGGCCGGGGTATATTCCTGGTGCCTCCCGGCGGCGCGGTCTCTGCTCCGGTGCAGGCATAGTAGCGGTGGAAGCCGTTCGCTGGGGTGCCGGGGACAGCGGTGGAGCTAATGGCGGCTCCGGGTCTGCAGGGGTCTCTGGAGGGACCTGCGCAGCCGCGTCAGGTCAGGACGGGGGTTTCTCTTCCTCCGCTACGGCTCCCGGGGCCTCATACAATTCCTCCTGTGATGGCAGCGAAGGGGCTCTGGATGCTGCCGGTGGTGTGATGGCGGTGACAGGCTCCGTGGAATCTGCCTGGGGAAGCTCCAGTGCAGCAGCGATGGTTACCGCAGATGTAAGCCCCTCCCGGGCATGCTGCCAGTTCAGCCTCCACAAGGCCTCTTGCCTCAGCCGCAAACATTGGGTCAGCCGGGCAATCTCCTCCTCCAGCTGCCGTCGATTCAGCCTAGAAGCAGTGTCTGAGCCTTCAGCCATGGTGCCGGGGAGATCCAGCTCAACCTCCCCGCGCTCCGCAGGCCTCCTTCTCTCTTCTTCCATCATGGCGTTCTGGCGTTCTTCTTCTTGTCTCTGCTCTTTTCCCGCCACTGGCTTCCGCTCCTCCTTCTTGGAGTGGCGTCTTCTTCCAGCTCCTCCATACCAAGCCAGTATACGAACCCCTTGGGGGGTGGGCCATGTTGCTGTCACATAGAAGTTTAGACAGGGGAGGCCAAGGACAGTCCATGCTCTTTTCTTAGGACAACCCATATAATCACGCCCTTCTTCTCCAGGCTGTGGGCCATTTTTAGTATTCATTTCACAGTCTATCAAATTGGGTCTTCTGCACATTCCCAAAAGTTTTAAGTCCAACACATCTTAGGCACATAGAACCCGATGGCATCGGGTCTCGTCATCCTGTTCATGACGCCAAGTTGGGTCGCCCTCCCAGGGCCTTGAGGTACTCGGTACCGGCCCGGTGTTGGCGGGATGTGTCACAGCAGCGGTGACCCGGTCCGTGGCCCTGGGCGCCCAATTAACAGGGGAAGGTTGAATGGTGGAATGTAGATAATGGAATAGTGCGTGACTCCACCTGTGGTGTTGGCAAGTGAGATGTTAAGCCGACACTGTGTGCAGGTCCTCTGGGGCTGGTGGTGTGTTGCAGCCAAGATGGTGAAGCTCCCCACAGGTGAAGCTGTAGCCCCAGGGCAGTGTAGACGTAGGGGTAGAGGAGAGGCACAAGCGGTGTAGTAGCTGGTACCCAGGTGTAGCGGTGCTGGGTGTGTTGGCGCAAGAATCAATGGAGGACACCAGGGCTTGTAGTTCCAAAGCTTTACTCACAGTCTGTAGTACACACAGGTGTCTGCCTCCGTACTGTGTCCTCCAGGTCAGAGGCTCAATTAACCTCCAGGTCCGATAGAATGCTTCCTTCCAACACTCCCCCAACATGTACCTTCCTGAACGTCTCCTCTTATAGGGCCTTTAAGTGTGAAGTACTCCTAGTACTGAGTTACACTGGAGTGCCTGCTGACAGATGTTCCCAAGAACTCTACTTGTACGGCAGACAGCTGTAGCCTGCTTCGGGGACTCCTTACTCCTGAGTCCCGGCTCACTATCCAAGTTGCTGTTGTGCCCCCAAGTCTTAGATGGGAGTAGTGCATTTACAACCTACTACTCCACTAGTGTCTGCTGCAGGACCATTAGCATCCATACAACCTCGGGGACCGGGCCCCGGCCTTGCGCTTAGAACTTCTAGGCAGGGTTCTCCTCTAACCCACGTCCTCTGTTCCCTTTTACTCCTTCGTTCCATACTAATCTCTCCTCATGGAAGATCAGGTTTCAGTTCAATGTCTTTCTCCTTCTTTCCTTTCCCGTGCCAGCAGACCCAGGTCACTGAGGTCTGCTGCAGCACCTCCTTCCTCCATCCCTCTCCCAGGGATCTTCTTTCCTCACTCCTCTCTGAGTGACTCCCTCAGACTCACTCCTCAGACAGACTTGTAATCCTAAACCTTCCCGCTCTTTTATATATTCTAACTCCACCCGCCTCCCAGCACGTTTCATGTTCCAAGCAGGAAGCCAAGAAAGGTGCTCTGCTACACTTCAAGCAGGGAGCCGCAATGTGGCTTTGCTTAACTACTGTGTTGTGTGGGATGCAGATGTTGGAGCGTGGTCAGGAGCCTCCAACTTACGTGGATGGTGAGGCACCACACCTTAGGAGGAGGTGCAGGACCTCTGTGGCGACTGAGCTTCAGGGGCGCCACACATATACCTAGAGCTTTCTTTATTTAGAGATAAATGTTTTTTGTCAAGTGTGGGAAAATCGGTGAGTCAATTGATACATGATGTGTTGTGACTCACTGCGGCCCCGGAGCATACGTACATGATAGGAAGCTGGGGATGTACACCCAGAATCAGTGCACGTGTCTACGGAGCGGATGGGCAGTGCCCACGTGTGGGATTTGCTAGGTTGTTGCCGTGTTGTCTAGCCAGTCACGACAATCAATCACAATGAGGTGGGTGTCAATAATTACAATCGGACCCTGACTGACATCTGATTCTATTGTGCCCCAAAGTCCACCCAGCCACAGCACCCTGGTGGCAAATAAACATACTTGTTGGCAGCGGATTATTCAGGATACTCTCCAAGCGTTTGACAACAGAGCTTTTTTATTCAGGAACAAACAGGAACAATATATCATAAGCTTAATAGATCAGGAATAAATCATTTGTGTGTCTCTATCTGTGCAGCATCTGCAGCAGGCTGCTTCTCTCATACACAGACACAGGAAAAACAGGAAATACAGTCACATGCTCTCCCTGTGTGAGCCTCTGGAAGTTTTTATTTTGTTCTAACTTTATGAACAGCATACAAATCTAGCAACTAAACACTCATAGACAGGAATGGAGTTGTTGCACCAAAGATATTCCAACACCCCCACTGAACAACTACTTATCCTGTTAGGGCTCAAACCCATTTGTGTGAAATATGGATGAGTGAAATCCGATAAAAAATTGGATTGCGCTCGGATCAATCTTATTCAATGGGCGACATCTCATCTGCGATTTTTTTCTCAGGTGAAATCAGATTGAGACAAAAATTGCTGTGTATCTTGGGTGAGACTCAGCAATGCAAGTCAATGGGTGCACAAAAAAATAAAAAATCGCACAGCACTCACACCATGCGAGTGCTCTCTGATTTTTATGCACCGGTGTCCTTTGAAAAGCCAGCAATTCATGTGTGTCTGCAGTAAAATCACACTGACAGCTTAGAAAACAATAGATAGAATATATACTGTATATACACATAGAATACATATACATATATATACTGTATATACACGTCAGTGACACAGACATATATATATAATATAACGGGCTAAGCGTCACTCTGTCTGAAGCCTTTATAGACTGCGCAAGCGCGACGCACCTGCGCAGTCTGGCTCCAGACAGAATAAGGCATCCAGCGGTGAGGAGTGTGTATGGCGCCCGGAGATGGCAGTATGCGTACACACTGCATACCGCGATCTCAGTCGCCATACTTACATACTTACTTTACCGGGAGGAGCGTTGCCGCGGCACCTCTCTTCGGCCGGCGGCCGGGGCAGGAGTGCGGCCAGGATCGCACATGCGCATAGCGCGATCTGGCGCCATTTTACTGAAGACACATTTGCAGTGTGTCTTCAGCAATATGGCGCCGGACAGCACTATGGGCATGCGCATACTCCGGCTCCAGACTCCTCCCCCGGTCTCCAGCAGAATGTAACAGCGCTGGAGCACAGGAAAGAAGGGTGATTATACAGTAAATGTTTTTTTGTGTGTGTAGTTTAATAGGGGTGAGGGGGACCATACATACCATGAAAGGGAGGTGAGGGGACCATGCATACCACGAAAGGGGGGTGAGGGGACCATGCATAGCACGAAATGAGAGTGAGGGGACCATGCCTACCACGAAATGGGAGTGAGGGGACCATGCATACCACGAAAGGGGGGTGAGGGGACCATGCATACCATGAAAGGAGGGTGAGGGGACCATGCATACCACGAAAGGGGGTGAGGGGACCATGCATATCACAAAAGGGGGTGAGGGGACCATGCATACGATGAAAGGAGGGTGAAGGGACCATGCATACCACGAAAAGGGAGTGAGGGGACCATGCATACCACGAAAGGGGAGTGAGGGGATCATGCATACCACGAAAGGGGGGTGAGGGGACCATGCATACCACGAAAGGGGGGTGAGGGGACCATGCATACCATGAAAAGGGGGGTGAGGGGACCATGTATACCAGGATTGGGGGGTGAGGGGACCATGCATACCAGGATTGGGAGGCGAGAGGACCGTGCATACCAGGATTGGGGGGGTGAGGGGTAGCATGCATACCAGGATTGGGGTGTGAGAGGACCATGCATACCAGGATAGGGGGGTGAGAGGACCATGCAGACCAGGATAGGGGGGGTGAGAGGACCATGCATACCAGGATAGGGAGAGTGAGAGGACCATGCATACCAGGATAGGGGAGTGAGAGGACCATGCATACCAGGATACGGGAGTGAGAGGGCCATGCATATCAGGATAGGGGGGTGAGGGGACCATGCATACCAGGATTGGGGGGTGAGGGGACCATGCATACCAGGATTGGGAGGCGAGAGGACCGTGCATACCAGGATTGGGGGGGTGAGGGGTAGCATGCATACCAGGATTGGGGTGTGAGAGGACCATGCATACCAGGATAGGGGGGTGAGAGGACCATGCAGACCAGGATAGGGGGGGTGAGAGGACCATGCATACCAGGATAGGGAGAGTGAGAGGACCATGCATACCAGGATAGGGGAGTGAGAGGACCATGCATACCAGGATACGGGAGTGAGAGGGCCATGCATATCAGGATAGGGGGCTGAGGGGACCATGCATACCAGGATTGGGGGGTGAGGGGACCATGCATACCAGGATTGGGAGGCGAGAGGACCGTGCATACCAGGATTGGGGGGGTGAGGGGTAGCATGCATACCAGGATTGGGGTGTGAGAGGACCATGCATACCAGGATGGGGGGGGTGAGAGGACCATGCAGACCAGGAAAGGGGGAGTGAGAAGACCATGCATACCAGGATAGGGGAGTGAGAGGACCATGCATACCAGGATACGGGAGTGAGAGGGCCATGCATATCAGGATAGGGGGGTGAGGGGACCATGCATACCAGGATTGGGGGGTGAGGGGGCCATGCATACCAGGATAGGAGGGTGAGGGGACCATACATACTAGGATAGGGATAAGGGGGTACCATGCATACCAGGATTAGGGGGGTGAGGGGACCATGCATACCAGGATGAGGAATATGAGGAATAGGGTACCATGCATACCAGGATAGGGATGAGGGGTGCCATGCACACCAGGATAGGAGGGGGCAGCGCATACCAGGATGGAAGACCATATACCAATAAAAATGCTCGCCACCCGGGCGTAGAACAGGTTCATAGCATATATATATATATATATATATATATACACAGTTGCATATGGGGTAATAGTTGGGGGGCTGATGTTACATTTCAGGTGATGTCACCTTTCAGATGACATCAAGCCCCAAGGTTAGTAATGGAGAGGCGTCAATTAGATGCCCCTATTACTAACCCCATATTTTCAAATTGTAAAGAAAACATAGACACCCATTAAAAAATCCTTTATTTGAAATAAAGACAGACTCCTTTGTTACTCTTAATTAAACTATACTTACAAACACAACTAATCCATGTGAAGCCCTCGCTCTCCTGTAGTAAATATGAAATAAAAAAGCAACAATATAACGTACCTCTCCATCGTGGGCCATTTATATGGATACACCTAAATAAAATGGGAATGGTTGGTGATATCAACTTCCTGTTTGAGGCACATTAGTATAGGGGAGGGGAAAAACTTTTCAAGATGGGTGGTGACCATGGTGGCCATTTTGAAGTCGGCCATATTGGATCCAACTTTATTTTTTTCAGTCGGAAGAGGGTCATGTGACACATCAAAGTTATTGAGAATTTCACAAAAAGAACAATGGTGTGCTTGGTTTTAATGTAACTTGATTCTTTCATGAGTTATTTACAAGTTTCTCTATGTTTACAGCCATTGACATGTCGCAGAGGTTAACACGTTAGGAGCAGATAGAAATTGTGTTGTCTGGTGAATATAGTACCCGGGTCATTGCAGCAGATTTCATTGCAAGACACCCTGCGCAAGAACCTGTCACCATTCCCATTTTATTTAGGTGTATCCATATAAATGGCCCACCCAAAAAAGAAAGTTTGCCTCATCACTGAATTTGCCCATTCTGCAAATTCAGCGCGCTGATCTGGGTCACCAACCATTCCTATTTTATTTAGGTGTATCCATATAAATGGCCCACCCTGTATATAATATATATATATATATATATAAATATATATATACACACACACACAACTCTGGCAAATATTAAGAGGCCACCTCCAAATGTTCACTTTGTCTGATTTTTCTCTTTATAGGTATATTTCTGAGTAAAATGTAAATTGTTCTTTTAGTCTACGTCTACAAACTTCTGACAACATGTCTCCAAATTTTCAAGTAATAAATTTTGTTTTTTTTTCTGAAATGGCGAAATGGTCAAAATTAAAAACCCCCCAGTGCTTTCAGACTTCAAATAATACAAAGAAAACAAGTTCAAAATCATTTATAAGCAACAATACTAATGTTTTAACTCTGAAAGAGTTCAGAAATCAATATTTTGTGAAATAACCATTATTTATATAAACAGCTTTCATGCGTCTTGGCATGCTTTCCACCAGTCTTTCACACTGCTTCTGGTGCAAAAATTTAAGCATTTCTTCTTTGTTTGATGGCTTGTGACTATTCATCATCCTTTTGATTACATTCCAGAGGTTTTCAATGGGGTTCAGGTCTGGAGAATGGACTGCCCATGACAGAGTTATGATGTGGTGGTCTCTTAATTTTTGCCAGAGCTGTATATATAAATAAATGTGTTTTGACGAATATTTTGTTTTAAAACGATGTGTAAAGGACAGAGAACTGCTGTATATAAAAGCTCATGTTAAAATCGCATTGCATACGGACTGCATACGCATTTCATATAGATGGTCCGTTTAAAAATTTCACAGAAATCGCATGATACTCGCATGGCACTGGTCTGTTTTTTGGGTCCAGAAATCTGACTTTTTTCACGCATATGGGTATGAGCCCTTAGTCCCATTGTAGTTCTGAAGTCCACAAACTTAGCTCTTGATAATGGCTTTGTCATACCATCGTCTTTCATCTTGTCAGACTCTCAATAAACAAACTCGAGTAAATCACGTTCCACTAAGTCACGTAAGTGGTGATGTTTTACATCAATGTGCTTAGTCCTTGCAGTAATTTTCTCACTGCTGGCAAGTTTAATGAATCCTTGGTTGTCCTCATAGATATCTGTTGGTTGAGCTAATGGCTTGCTGAAATCTTCCAAAAGTTGTTTCAACCAAATTACTTCTTGACTTGCGTAAGCAGCAGACATATATTCTGCTTCTGTAGAAGATAATGTGACTGATGCTAGTTTTCTGCTGGACCAAGAAATTGAATTTTCTCCTAATTTGAACAAGTAACCACTTGTTTATTTCCGATCACTTGAATCTCCAGCCCAACCTGCATCCACATAACCTCTGAGAGTGACATCTCCTGATGCAGATATCTTAAGATTTAGCCTTTGAGTTTCTTTAATATATTGAAGAATTCTCTTAATTGCATTCCAGTCTCTCTGGTGTGGCTTCCTTACACGTCGACAGAGAATTCCAACTGTGGCTGTGATATCCGTAAGAGTTGTGGTTGCTATGTACAGAAGCGCCCCCACTGCTTGTCTGTAACTCTCATTGCTGGGTAGCAGATCTTCTTCGCCTTCCAACTTTAAGTAGGATAGATCCATTGGTGTTGACACACCTTTGGCTTCTGACATTGCTAACTGGTTTAGTATTGAGGAAATGTTAGAACTTTGGTTGAGAAGAAAACTCCCATCTTCTTCTCTCTGGATTTGGATACCCAAATAATATGTCACATTTCCAAGGTGCTTAGTCTAAAAATGCTACTTGAGAATTTCACCTAGCGTTGCAATTTCTTTTTCATTGTGGTAGTTCAGTAAGCTCCTATGTCTGGAGTTGGTGAAGGGACTTCATCTCCTCATTAGCAGCATTTATCCACTTCTGCTTCTCGTTGGTCTTTCTGATCTCTTGACTGGAGGTTGACTTGGTTCTTCTGTGCTTTCCTTGGTGGCTTCAGAGCTTATCCATACTTTAGTGTTTTCCTTTTTGGTGTCTGGGTTTGGTGATTGAGATTCTTGTTCTTGCTTCTTAGGTTGAATAACTGGTGTAACTTCATGGAATTTGAGCGATACAGAGTTTTCATCAATCACTACATCTCTGCTGATTGTTACTGTGTTGGTCTCTGGGTGCAGGATTCTGTATCCCTTTTGAGTTTCACTATAGCCCACCAGGATGCCTTGCTTTCTATGTGATTCCCACTTGGAGCGTTTTTCTTTGGGAACATACATAAACGTTTTGCTTCCAACTATCCTGAGGTGCTTCAGGTTAGGCTTCTCGCAATTCCATAGCTCATATGGAGTTTTATTTCTGACTTTACCTGGCACTCTGCTTTGAAGATAGCAAGCTGTCATGATGGCTTCTCCCCAATACGTTGTAGGTAGATTTGCATTAAACAACATACTTCTTCCACTTTCACAGAGAGTATGGTTATTTCTCTCTGCAATGCCATTTTGTTTGGGTTGTATGGAATGGTAGTCTGGAACATGATTCCATCCTTTTTCAAAATGCTTTGCACCTTTCCACTTGTATATTCGGTTCCATTATCTGCACGCAGGCCTTTGGCCTTCTTCTAAATTTGTTAAACAATACAGCAAGATATTCTTCAAGTTTCTGTGGAAGTTCATCCTTACTGTGAAGCAGGTAGGTGACTGTAAATCTGGAGTAGTCATCAATAAATGTGAGAAAATCTCTTCTTGCTAGGAGTTTGAACATTGGACTACATACATCTGTATATATCAGATCCAGTGGCTGTGCAGATCTAGTGGTGCTTATTTTAGGAAAGGATTTTTTGGACATTTTCCCTTTACGACAGCTAGTGCACTTCATCTTTTGACTACACTGGTTGATTTCAATACCATTTGCAAGTTGAGCTAGCTTCCTTTCTGCTTCTGGGTCTCTGTGCCCAAGATGTCTGTGCCATATATGGATACAGTTCTTATGTAGATCTTGTCTGGCACTGTACACTTTCTTTGCATTTTAGCTGACAAAGTTAATCTTGGATTTTTCCCTCTGCAAGAGTATGACCCTTTTTTGAGGAATACTTAGAATTGAGAGTCCTCAGTGGTTGATACCTTTTAATGGCTAACTGAAAAGATGGTAACACATTGCAAACTTTTGACACTACTCATGTCTCTTCATCAGGCAAAGACTAATACAACATCTGAAGAATCACATATTTATACACAAAACAGCACAGAAATAATGCAATAGATAAGACAAGTGATGTGAAGCAGAATTGTCATTATGGGAGAGGGATAAGCATAAATATTGGAACAGTTCATAGATAAGGAGTATGAAAGTATTATTGTCCTCTGATTGGGGTCTGGTTCTGTGTTGTGTGATGACCCCAGAAGGTCTGAAGAGCAAATTTCTTAATTGATGTAAAAAGACATAAAACCATGCGACCCTTCTTTGAGATGATGCAGCTGTTATCGTTAAAAGTAACTACAATCCCCTTTTGTGTGAGCTTCTTTACTGATAGAAGATTGGTTTAAAGGCTGGGAACATAGAGAACATCCTTTACAGGGATCTTTCTGCTTTGTGCTGAGGAAACTGGACAGTGGAGGTACCCGTCTCCTACTCCTTCTGAAGTCATATAGTGACCATTAGCTAAGATGACCTTTTCTGACTTGCTTTCATTAAGGTCAGTGAAGATATCCTTGTTTATTTGTCATATGACTGCTTGCACCAGAATCTATGCACCATTTATGCTTTGCAGATGGGCCTTTACTGGCATTAAATGCAGCTTCAACACATGCATAATCTTCCTTTACAGCTGTTTTAACCCTTTGATGACTTTTCTGCTTTTTAAGCTGACTCATTCTTGCTTTCCAAATTCTGCAGTCTGCTTTAAGGTGGCTGGGCTTCTTACAGACAAAACATTCACAAGTTTCTCTTAGATTGCTCTTATATTTAGGGAAATCCTGTGTCTTTAATGCTGTCTCTGCTCTGGAATCATTACTGCTGCTTATATGGTGTGTTCTTCTCTTGAATATATCCACAAGTTTCCCTTTAACATACAGTGGGGCAAAAAAGTATTTAGTCAGTCAGCAATAGTGCAAGTTCCACCACTTAAAAAGATGAGAGGCGTCTGTAATTTACATCATAGGTAGACCTCAACTATGGGAGACAAACTGAGAAAAAAAATCCAGAAAATCACATTGTCTGTTTTTTTTTCATTTTATTTGCATATTATGGTGGAAAATAAGTATTTGGTCAGAAACAAGCAATCAAGATTTCTGGCTCTCACAGACCTGTAACTTCTTCTTTAAGAGTCTCCTCTTTCCTCCACTCATTACCTGTAGTAATGGCACCTGTTTAAACTTGTTATCAGTATAAAAAGACACCTGTGCACACCCTCAAACAGTCTGACTCCAAACTCCACTATGGTGAAGACCAAAGAGCTGTCAAAGGACCCAGAAACAAAATTGTAGCCCTGCACCAGGCTGGGAAGACTGAATCTGCAATAGCCAACCAGCTTGGAGTGAAGAAATCTACTGTGGGAGCAATAATTAGAAAATGGAAGACATACAAGACCACTGATAATCTCCCTCGATCTGGTGCTCCACGCAAAATCCCACCCCGTGGGGTCAGAATGATCACAAGAACGGTGAGCAAAAATCCCAGAACCACGCGGGGGGACCTAGTGAATGAACTGCAGAGAGCTGGGACCAATGTAACAAGACCTACCATAAGTAACACACTACGCCACCATGGACTCAGATCCTGCAGTGCCAGACGTGTCCCACTGCTTAAGCCTGTACATGTCCGGGCCCATCTGAAGTTTGCTAGAGAGCATTTGGATGATCCAGAGGAGTTTTGGGAGAATGTCCTATGGTCTGATGAAACCAAACTGGAACTGTTTGGTAGAAACACAACTTGTCGTGTTTGGAGGAAAAAGAATACTGAGTTGCATCCATCAAACACCATACCTACTGTAAAGCATGGTGGTGGAAACATCATGCTTTGGGGCTGTTTCTCTGCAAAGGGGCCAGGACGACTGATCCGGGTACATGAAAGAATGAATGGGGCCATGTATCGTGAGATTTTGAGTGCAAACCTCCTCCCATCAGCAAGGGCATTGAAGATGAAACGTGGCTGGGTCTTTCAACATGACAATGATCCAAAGCACACCGCCAGGGCAATGAAGGAGTGGCTTCGTAAGAAGCATTTCAAGGTCCTGGAGTGGCCTAGCCAGTCTCCAGATCTCAACCCTATAGAAAACCTTTGGGGGGAGTTGAAAGTCCGTGTTGCCAAGCGAAAAGCCAAAAACATCACTGCTCTAGAGGAGATCTGCATGGAGGAATGGGCCAACATACCAACAACAGTGTGTGGCAACCTTGTGAAGACTTACAGAAAACGTTTGACCTCTGTCATTGCCAACAAAGGATATATCACAAAGTATTGAGATTAAATTTTGTTTCTGACCAAATACTTATTTTCCACCATAATATGCAAATAAAATGAAAAAAAAAACAGACAATGTGATTTTCTGGATTTTTTTTTCTCAGTTTGTCTCCCATAGTTGAGGTCTACCTATGATGTAAATTACAGACGCCTCTCATCTTTTTAAGTGGTGGAACTTGCACTATTGCTGACTGACTAAATACTTTTTTGCCCCACTGTATACTATAGTATCAGCTCATCATCTGGCCGTGCATTTAGTGCAGTCATGAGTGTGTCATAACTTTCTGGAAGGCCACTTATTAGAAGTGCAGCAACATGACAATCTTTAATTTCTTCTCCAATACCCCTGAGATGATCCACAATCTCTAGGGTGTTTCTTATATAGTTCTGCATATTCTGTCCATCACTTAGCGTAGACTGATACAGCTTTCTCATGAGATAAAGCTTATTACTGAGATTTGATCTTTCATGCACTTTCTGTAACTCATCCCATATCTCCTTTGCAGTTGCATACTTGCATGTATGCACAGTCTCATTATCATTTACACTGAGGGAGATCGTGCTTTTTGCTTTCTGATCATTCTCTAGCCAATCCTCTGGTAATGGATGAGGCACTTGTTCCTGAATATATTTCCACGTACCTCTCTTATGAGCAGCATCTTCACCTTGAATTTCCGGGACTGGTAGTTCTGGTTTGTGAGGCTTGTCACTGAGAACTTGACCGGATTGCTGCTAGTGGACATTTTCTCTGTTGCTCTGTGCGGATTTTGGTTTGGGCTTCTGTTGCTGTGTTACTCTGGGGTTCTGTGTGACTCTGGGCCCAAAACCTTTTGGTAGCAGATTATTCAGGATAATCTCCAAATGTGTGACAACAGAACTTATTTATTCAGGAACAATCAGGAACAATATATGATAAGCTTAACAGATCAGGAATAAATCATTTGTGTGTCTCTATCTATGCAGCATCCACAGCAGGCTGCTTCTCTCATACACAGACAAAGGAAAACAGGAAATACAGTCACATGCTGTCCCTGTGTGAGCCTCTGGGAGTTTTTTTTGTATTGTTTTAACTTTATGAACAGCATACAAATCTAGCAACTAAACACTCAGACAGGAATGGAGTTGTTGCACCAAACATATTCCAACAATACTACATGGGAAAACCTATTCCAGTTGATATTTTGGAAGACATCAACAATTAGAATTTGTTCTTGGAAGATATGACGCTGGAGGCAGGCTGCAAGCCAAGGTGGCAGGGATAAGGGACACTATCTATGGTACTAGCACTCTGAGGGGGTAGAAATCAGGCACAAGAGGAAGATAAGGCAAAATCATGGATGACAATGAAGATTATGATGATAATGTAAAAAATGCACTCAAAAAAGCAATGAAAAAAAACACAATTAACCTTTTTTACCTAATAGTTGCACAAATATTGCAGAACATAGTCATCATCAAAAACTCACTAACTACTCATCATGGGAATGTACCCTTAGCCAGCTTAAAAATCATTGCTCTCAGCAGCACATCATCCTTATTTAAGCAGGACCTGTGCTGTCGAGAAAAATGGCAATATATGCACAAAGAATGACCTATGACTGTTCACCTACATTTATAGCATCTACACGGAAACACAGAATCTGAGCTGATCACATTCATAGAGCTGATCACATTCATAGAGCTTGATGATTTTTTCCTTGCATTAGCCCATCAATGTGTGCTCAAGACAGTTCTTGCCCTCGAGAAACCCACTGATTGGCAGTACAAAGCAGCCTGCAGTGCTATGGCACTTTCACAGCGATAGGTCTAAGTTATAGCATCAGGAATAGCATAGTGAAAAGATGTGGTGTGTCAGAGAGCACAGCTTCCCCTTTGTTGGGCTGCTCAGCTTAGATTCTCAATGATCAAGACTCCTAAAAAGCATAAAGTATTTTTCCTTCTAATACTTAAAAATATTTATATATTAGGAAATAAAAAGTTTGAGTAGTCACCATAGTCTTTTCCTTTTTTTTTTTTAGATTTTTTATAGCGCGTTGTGCTCATTATTTTGACAGTATTACCATCAGTTTCTGATAGTCTAATTTATATTTGACAACGAATCTGGACAGTATCTCTGAATCGACCATTTAGGTAAACTTTTCCAATTTGTTTTAATTTCCTATTCAAAGCAATCTGTCAGTGTTTCATGTGGAGTTATTCAAATATCAAACACAATCCCTTTTACATCAGGGGTGGAGAACCTCAGGCCCCCGGGCCATTTACGGCCTCGATGACTTTTTGTAGAGCCCCTGGGTAGATTCTCGGGGACCGCAGTGCTTGGGCAGGGAGCTGTATTTTGATTGCCACCAGCTCAATAATTTCTTCTTGCTCTGTTAGCACATACAGCCAGTTCACTACTGAACACTGAAGGGCATGCAATGAAAGATTATGTCCTGACACCAGTGCCAGAGTCAGGATGTACTTTGTGGGTGGAGTTTGTGTGGCCCCCGAAGGATGGTATAAACATCCAAATGGCCCTTGGCAGAAGAAAGATTCCCCACCCCTGCTTTACAAACCTTTTGACAGAAATAAATGTATCCCTTTTTGGAAATTTTTTTCCTAAATAAATATAATTGCAGCTAAAGTTTTTTTGGAGGATTGTTCTTAATCTTGCACTGTTTGCCTCCTGTATCCCTCTTTATTGTGCTGTCACTTGCTGACTGCAGAATGAGATAGCTGAGAAGCTTTTAGTCAACTGTCTATGGCTCTTCTTAGCTGATTTATTGCTACAGACCACATCAAAGTTCACCTGTTGGACCTGTCATCAGCCTCTTTAGGAGCCACATAGTATTGTCTGCTCTCCTACTAGCCAAATGTGACAATCTGGCTAATAGGCGTGATCAGAAAATACACTAGACACATACTGTAGATTGAGCATGCCATGACACCCATTGGCACTTCTCGTTCACTTTGTGGAGATGCGGATAGGGTAACAGAGGTAGCTTCCCTTCCTCTCTTAACTTCGTATATGTTACAGTTGCTATTGAGATAACTTGGATCCCGGCTGTTGCATTGGGATGCTGGCTGTATATTACAGCCCATATCTGATGATGATGCAGAAATAGAAGAGTAAGGATAAAGCAGTAGTATAAATAAGTAGAAGCATGATTTTAAAGGAAACCTGTTCATATGAAAAAAATGCCATTAACCTGCAGGTATGGGATTAATCTGGAGCTTAATAGCATTCTGTAGCTGTGTGGTCACCACCCTGAAGGCTCGGGTGCTGGGAGAAAATGATCTTTATTCCTTAGGGCATCCTCAGGCCTCCAGTAATAGAGGTGCGGCCGGTGCAGCCTAAGTCACCGCTCAGTACATAGTGAGTGCTGATTGAAACCATGCACTGACACTGACTGACAGCCAGCTCTGCACTGATGCACTGCAGAGCCGGCTGTCAGTCAATGCCGAGGCATGGTTATAGCCACCGCTCACTGTGTACTGAGCGGTGACTGAAGCTGAACCAACTGCGGCTATATACCTGAAAGTTTGAGGCTGCTGGGAGGAATCAAGTTAATTTCTTCAGCGAGCCTTCAGTGTGACTGCTGCATGGCTTCAGAACACTATAAATCTGCAGATTAACCCCATATCCACAGGTTAATAGTGTTTTTTCACAGGTTACCTTTAAATTTATAAACTGGAGAGATTGACCATATAAAGGGTATGACCTTTTAGACAAAAATTGAAATGTACAACACTTAATTAAAGGGAAACTGTCAGAGCACTGTGTGGAGACTAAAGCCGCACTGGCCACACCTCTATGACTGAAAGCAAGGGGCTTTTGGGAGGAATAAAGTTCAATTCCTCCCGGTAGTTGAGCTTTCAGTGCAAGCTTTATAATGAAATTAACCTGCATACTAACCCTGTATCTGCAGGTTATTAGTGTTTGGCACATGACAGGTTCCCTTTAATTGCAAAATGGATCAATTGGATCAATGAACCTCACATGTAGTGAAAACTGATTATGTAAGACACTTATGGTAAAGAAATGAAACAGAGTTCATTGTTTTTATTGCAGAGAGGGGTATAAATGGTACAGAGATTAAAGAGAATCTGTCAGGGATGAAGGCTTGATTACATGCTGATCAGCAGAGCTACTGCTGATGTTCTGTGCCAATGTGTTAGGGAGAAGCCTTCAGGTGATTGGTGAGACGGGTGGGGTCAATCACCTACAAACATACCCAGGGGCATGTGTCTAGAATGCCATAGTAAAGTGTATGTGTGTAAATGGTTGTAGGACCTGCGATGAGGTCATAGCTATGTGATCCGGTGGGCGTGGCTACGGACCATATAAGGTGACCAGGGTAGGTCACATGAGTGAATGCATGGACCCGGTTGGTCCGTATGGAAGGTCTCGTCTGGCTGACAGCTGGAAGATGGGTCTGCCTTCCTGAGTGCACGTGGGGATGCTGTGTATCATGGCTGCACGTGTCTGAGAGTTCCCAGGAGAGGGAATGAACGTCAGGACTGAGAAGCAGATATGAGGTAACCCGGACAGGGGAAATAAATGTGAGGCTAGAGAGCCTGCATACCGGACATAACAAAGCCTGTGTGACCACAGGGTTAACAGAGCTGAGCTCTGTCATGGACGCTATGCTGATCTGATATGAACTTTCTGTTGCTGTTGATGGTTTATGCTGCATAATAAACCGAATGGACTGAGTTATGTTGAGAAACCTGTGCTGGACCTGATTTATTGGCTGCCTAGCGAGTATCCCCTACCTTAATGACAAGCGCTACCTTACAATATATATATATATTATATATATGCATGTAGCTCTTTCAAAAACATGCCAGGGATGGTGAGTGCCAGTTTTTTCTTTTTTCACATTCCACAGTATTTGTTTGTTCTGGCACTCGAAATCCCTGCTGTTTTTGGAAATCAGTCTTCTGGTTGTTTTATGGCAAGGCAAGTTTTAGTGCCAGTTTTCCTATAACAAATCGTTCAAAGACAAGTCCAGCAATATCTTTACATGACCAGTGGGTTCCTTTATTGCAGAGAAATCAGAGTTTGAAAATGAGGCTGTAGCTATGAATCTTCTGTCACTCCAGCTCTTTTGCCTGCCCAGTGCCACCTCCTCCTACTTGAATAACAGCCTCTATATTGTGTGACTTCAGGAAAAGCAGCCTACTGTCAAGCAAGAAGAGGTGGTCCATGGCGGGAAATAGAGCTGTAGTGACAGAGGCTTCGGATGTACAGCCTCATTTGCATATCAGCTCAAACCCTAATTTCTTAGTAATGGAGAAATGGACTGATCATACAAAGGTATTGCTGGAATTGCTTTTAATAAAAATGGACATAATAATTTGTGGTGTGAAATTCTGCTGGCGAATCACCTTTAAGGGCACAATTCATAATTAAATTTGAGTCTTTGTCTAGTGTTTGGTGTTGTTTTTGCCTGTTTGTCATTTGTGCCTTTTATTTGTGTCTCTTTTATATGTGTTTGATTTTTTTATAACTATGTTTGCCGTTATGGGCGGCGTTTAGGGCTCCCAGATGTTTTCTCCCGATTGATCATTAGCGACTTTTCAAAAAAACAAAATACTAAATTTGTTGCAAATTTACTCCAGTATCGCCCCACCCAACCCTGATTTTATGTTCACCTAAAATTTTGGTGCCATTTTTTGATAAACACGTCACTTTTTGTGTTTAAAAAGTAGCAACAAAGGTTAAAGACAAAAATAAAGCCCATTTTTTACTTTGCACAAAAATCACGGACTGCATGGACCAATTTGGATAGTTTGGCACAAAAAAGTCAATAAAAATCTCAAGACCAAAAAAAAAGAAAAAGTGACTTAAAGAAAAAAACCCTCAAATGATTAATCGGGGGGAGGGGCTAGATGTTTAGGACTGTGGCGTGCATGGGATTTACATGGTTATTAAGAACGCCATTAAGAATTCCTGCTCCCACCCGGATTCCAGTGATACGTTTTTCACTTATGTAAATGGCCTGTCATCAGCACTGGGCTAAATATACACCATGAGATTTCTATACAAAGTTTTATTCCAAGGCTGGACATTCCTTCTTGTTATAAAAATATATTTTCTTTAAAAGGGAACTAGTCTTTAGCAATAAAACCATACAGAGCTGCACAAGCCTAATGAAATCAAATCTTCTCCAAATAAAAGTGAGTGTAGCTGACCAGTACAAGCACCATGGCAGCGCCACATGTTCACACAAGGAACAGCTGAGTGGGAAAACACATAAAACAGCTCACGTTTCTCTGCACACAGGCACAGGAAATATAATTAAGAGATGGGATGTCTAACATATTATGGCAGGGAAATCAGGAGAACACCAGCCTCCACATCACTGATTTCCATTCATAACGCTTTGGGAGTTCAATTTCTAGGACAGTACAGTGACCCAAAACAGGTTCTTACTTTATTACATGACTCAAGATGCTAAAAATCAAAATGCAACAATATTTGTTAGCTGCTGTGTGTGTGTGATGCCGGCATCCGGTAGATTTGGGCAAATGGCAGTGCCTAATGTGAGGATGTAAGGAGGGTCCACTGCTCTCTGCTCTTCATTTATTTTGTCCCGCCTAGTTTTTCTCCTAGGAGAAATGATACTGCTGCTTTCTCAATAATAGTAATATTAGCAAATACCTCCAATTAAAAATGTAGTATAGTTCTTCTGATTCACTATGTCCCTTACCCCATGTGCAGGGCATTGCAGTAGGTTAGGTATCCATGGTTACCACGACTCATACAGTGACAATTAGTTAGCTGTTTGTAGTCATAACGATGAATACCTAACTTACTGCAGTACCCTGCACATGAGGTAAGTGACATAGTGAATCAGAAGAACTATTCTAGGTTTCTAATTGGATGTATTTGCTAATGTTACAAATATTACACCTACTACATATTGAGATAGGATCTTGCAGTGGCTAATACCCTTTTAACACAGATGGTAAAATCTGACACACTGACCAAACCCTGATAACACTTGGATGTAAAACACTGATGACACTCGAAACAATTTTTACGTACGTGAAAAACATTGACATCTGAATGAGGACCAAAGAATATTAAGTAATGCTGATCTATGTGACCACAACCATTTTGAATGATCCCAGGCATAAATAACACTATAATATGTATTTCCAATAGAAATGTTTGAATTCTAGTAAAACAATGCTGTGGCTTTAATGAGAGCTTTGGATCAGAGTGTCGTCAGTATTTGGCCATTGTGTTAATTTTCTCCATCAGTGTGTCATCAGTGATTTTCATGTATGAAAAAATAAATGAATAATGTTACCAAATTTCTCCTATTCATTGTAATGTTAAAAACTGAGATTTCTCCATGATTTTTGCACAGACACATGCTATACAAAAAACACAGACATGTAAATAGCCCCATTGGCTATAAAGGTTATGTGTTATATCTGTGAAAATCATGATTAGAACACATATGTGAAACCCGGATGTCTGAATGAGGCCTAACACAGAAGGATAGCAGGAGAGACCTGCTCAGGTGATAACTCTATATATTTAGCCCTTTCCCGCATTACGACGTGAATTAACGTCCTGGGTTTCCATCCACATGAGTGGAGGTGGCACAGGAACGGAGCTCCTTCCATATGTGGCTGGTGCCGGTAATATTTCATAGCCATCTAACAGTAGCGCCTGAAGCTGAGCTCAGTTAACCATTTAGATGCCATAGATGTAAAAATATTATCAGTTATTGCTATGAGTTTGAGTACATGAAAACAATAAAATTGTAACCATCTCAACAAGTACAGCTACCACTTTGAGAAATTATAAACGGCACAGTATACAGCTGCCGCTCTCTTTCTAAGGGTACCACATAGTGTTTTTTATTTGACATTCTTTGTTAGAAATTGCAGGAAAATAGATTTATGGTAATAAAAAATTACACATTAGCAGCAAAAACCATGAGAACCCATCAGTGGTGCAATGATGTATGTTATACAGAGGGGATAACATAGTGTGAGGCATGAGGGAGCCAACTGTGACTATTTCCCAAGGGCACACATAAACCAGGAGCTCCCCCATCGGATCACACTTGAGCCAATGTTATTCTACGGGGCCATGCACATGTCCGATGTTTTTCTTTGGACTAAACTAGTCCGAGGAAAAGATCACAGGATGCCCAAGTTGCATACGATTAGCAGATCACACTCAGCCATGCAAATCAATGGGTTAGTCAAAAAAATTGGACCTAACTCAGATGACATCCAAGTGTGGTTCAATTTTCAAATACTGACAGAATGGAGAAGGTAGAGACATTTTTTTCCCCATCTTCTCCACATCCGAGAAAATTGGAACACACTCTTTACGCTAAGGTCACACGACCATATTTTTTCTCATCTGCGAAAGTCTGTCCAATTATTCTAATCACACTCTGATCAGAGTTTGGTAAAAGTTTGATCAGAGTGTGATCCATTTTTCTTGGATGTGGAGAAGATAGAAAAAAAAATGTCTCCATGCCTTCATGCTGTCAGTCTGTGAAGGTCAGACTGTATTCAGATGTCATTCGAGTGTGGTCAGACTGTTTTGATGGACACATTGACTTGCATGGCCAAGTGCAATAGTCTGACATGTGTACGCACCCATAGGCGATCCAATGTTGTGTCTGATCATGCTCGGACCTAATATACACTTGTCTGCACAAGCCCTAGAGCACCCCATACACTTTAGATAACTGTCAGCCAAGCAATTGTTATCATTCTGGATTTCCAAAAACACAGGCCTGTTTGGCTGGGAGTGAAATGATTTTCAATGGGGAGAAGGGAATATGATGTTGCCAGACACCACTACCTTCCTTGGTGGATACTTAGGCCCTCTCTGTACACTACAGCACCTGGGCCTCCTTTTACCCAAGGCAAAGACTCTCCCATGTAAGGGTACGTTTCCACGTACCATTAACGCAGCACTTCGGACAGAGCGGAAAACCCTCTCTGCCCAAAGCGCTGCCCCCTTCTGTACGTGCTGTGAATCCGGATGTGCTCAGTGAACACATCCGGAATCATTGCATCGTATCCATAGAGTTGGCAGTTTACCTAGCAGAGACTGAGCGTCTCTGCAAGGTAAACCAATATGCTGCTACATTCTCACTTGGACTTTTTTCCAGCCAATCTTGGTGCCGATAGCGATGAACACGGTGAAAGATTTCACCAAGACATTGCGCTGACGGCGAAAAGGTGCCAGGGAAAGTGGAGTACGTCAATGATGGCTGACTATTGCTGGCATCTTATTTGAGAAGCATCTGACATGGATTATAAACAAAAGTTGTCTGCAAAACACTTTTGAACAATTGCTTTTGCTACTGACATCAATGCACATGTATGTAGTGTATCGGACGTCATAATGTAAACTATAAACTGTTGTTTCTTTACCCCTTACTACCAGCTGACGGAATAGTACATCAGATGGCAGTATCCCCCACTTTGAGGTGGGCTCCGAAGGTGCCCGCTGTCAAACTCTGACAGAGGGCATTTAAATGCACTTCCGGATGCTGGTCCGGAAATACGCACAGCGACGACCCCCGTCACGTGTTTGGGGGTCATCGCTGCATTGCCATTACAACCAGGGGTCTCCATGAGACCTCTATGGTTGTTGATGGCAGATTGCTATGAGTGGCACCCTGTGGTCGGCGCTCATAGCAAGCCTGCAATTCTGCTGCATAGAGGTGATCTGAGCATCACCTCTATGTAGCAGAGGCGATCATGCTACATAGTAAAAAAAGTGTTTAAAAAATATATATGCAGTGTATACATAAAAGTTCAAATCACCCTCCTTTCGCCTCAATCAAAATAAAACAATAAAATAAAAAAAATCAAACCTACACATATTTGGTGCGTTCAGAATCACCACATCTATCAATAAAAACTAAAAAAAGGATTAACCTGATCGCTAAACGGCGTAGCAAGAAAAAAACAAAACGCCAGAATTATGTTTTTTTTGGTCGCCGCGAAAATGCAATAACAGGCAATCCAAAAAAGTATCTGCACAAAAGTGGTATCATTAAAAACATTAGCGCGGCACGCAAAAATAAGCCTGCACCCAACCCGAGATCACGAAAAATGGAGACACTACAGGTATCGAAAAATTGCCCATTTTTTTATTTAGTAAACTTTGGATTTTTTTTCAACACTTAGATAAAAGAGAACTTAGACATATTTGTTGTCTATGAACTCTTAATGACCTGGAGAATCATAATGGCAGGTCAGTTTTACATTTAGTGAAGCCAAAAAAGCCAAGCAAAAAACAAGTGTGGGATTGCACTTTTTTTGCAATTTCACCGCACTTGGAATTTTTTTCCCGTTTTCGAGTACACAACATGGTAAAACCAATGGTGTTATTCAAAATTACAACTTGTCCCGCAAAAAATATGCCCTCACATCGCCATATTGACGGGAAAAAACAAAGTTAAGGCTCTGGAGAAGGGGAGCGAAAAATGAAAAAAAAAAAAAAAAAAAAATTCGAAAAAAGCTCCGGTCATGAACGGATTAAAAGCCTTACGCGATACAAACTTTTGGAGCACATGTTCGTGTTCAGCATATCAAAATTTATAAGATATAACAAAATTTTCTCTGGGGACAAGAACTTCTCTGAAATTTGTTGCGCAGTGTTATTGTAACATAACTTTTTTTTTACACTGCGTTTCATATCAATCAGGCTCTGTTAAGATTTTGTTTCATGTTAATGTCAGCGTTAAAAGTGTATTCCTCTATAATTATACCTTCAATGTATGCCACAATACAGGTGTACAGGGGCATTTGTCGACCGTTGACTTTCATTTGATAAAATACTACGTGCAATATGATTTTCTGCTGTAATCCACTTAAGTTTATGTAAGATGATCATTTGAGAATCAAGCCCAACATGGATTGTGGACAGAATGCTCAGGAAGAACAAACTGTTCTTGTGGAAGGAGCTTGTGGGTCGGTTACCATCCTGGATTGGTTGCTTGTGATGTCTTGTCCAGTTGGCGGCATTAGTTACCTTACGTAATTGAAGTTCAGGAAAGGAAACCAAAACGTAGATCGGCAGATATATCTTCTGGGAGACTAGTTGATGCTGTTTAACCAACATGGCATTTTTTCCTGTTTATTCTAATTGCTGATAGATCGCCAGGCTTTCAGAACCTTTACAATGTATAATGAAGAATTAGATACATTTTCCAAATATGTTACATGTAATAAAAGCTAAAACTGGCATCAGTATTTATTAAATGAACTGGGGAAATTTAGGCAAAAAAGGGCCTTTCTTCTGCTTTAATATCAATCTGTAGGATGACCTAGTTTGGTTGATTCTAGTCAAGTTCTTCCCGCTCTTTGTTGTCTTGAAGACTAGTCTATGGCTAGCTAATGTAGTCATAAATACTGACCATTAGTATTTAGGCATGTTGTACTACTGTATATTATGTATCCAAAATGTGAGAAAGGAACACAAAAACAACATCAAAGCAGCGCAAGAGGTCAGACGTTATGGACACGGCAATAACATCAAGAAAAAACAAGTGGAGTTGTGTTTTCACGTGATTCATTCTGACTCATAACTACTGCACCAAATCCTTGTTGGAAGTTAATCATTTCAAAGAACAAGACTCCTAATTGTAATTGTGAAATCACAATCTAGGTTCTTATGAATTCATGGGTCATCTCCTTCATTCATTTTAAGGACATTTGTGGTTTTTTTTTTTAAGGACAAGTACACGTGAAAAATAACAAATACCTTTTGCTGCTTAAAAAGGAAAAAATGTTACGATATACTGAATTAATGTATTTAATATACTTATTGTTTATGTCATGTTTTCTTCATGTCACATGACTTAAAGCACACCTCCACCTAAAAACCAGGTTTAATGTTAAAGGGGTGGTGGTGTCATTTGCAGGGGCATGCTTGTCCCTGCTCACTGGGTAATCTCAATGCAATGCACACTGACAGTGCGCTCTCTTTCTGGATCTTAACTTCTCATCAAAACCAGAAAGAAAGCACACTGTCACTGTGCATTAAAAATAATATTGCTCAGTGACAAGATCCTGCTGAGCATATGTTGGAATTGCATGGTAGACCAAACACTAGCCCAGCCCCTGAAAAGGATGTCAATGATGACTCTTTTTTCAGGGTGAGGACAGACCTCAGCCTATAACCCTGGTGATGTCTCGTTTCAGTATCCCAGCATGCACTAGGGGTTCTCAAATGAAGCGTCATCAAGCAGGAAGTAAGTAAAAAAAGTGGATAGCGTAGTGAAGGAATGATAGGGACTTTAATGAAAGTATATTGAAAAAGAGATTTGATTCTGACATTAAATAGACAGACATTGAAGAATAAAATAAATGTTATTTTTGGACCGCCTCTTTAACCTCTCCAAGCCTTTGTTCAGCATAAGAAGGTATTTGCCAGGCATGACTACTAAAGTACTATGTGCACATTCAGACGATCTGAGGATAATGCTGTAAGAGAATGATTTTTGTCTTATGTTTATAAACAACGTGGTACATTTCTGGTTGTACAGGATTGGGAAAAGAAGACTTATTTTTATAACCCTACATGGACACTATATTGGAAAGCTTAAACATCTCTTCAGAGGGCACAGAAAGGGGCAGCCCATATCTCTGCCTCCTGAACAAATTGCAAGAATGACTGGAGGGAGGGAAAGGAAAGATTTTAATTAACTGCCTTCAGACCTCAATTTTAGCAAAACATTCCACTTTTAGAACCAAAATGGACAAATATTGAAGTGAGATATGACATTGTTTGTACTGTAAAACCTGCAACTCAAACCAAGCTCAATTTTTGTGCTTTTCTCTTTGTATTTTTGCATTTTGTGCAAGCTGGGGTGTGGCCTCCCTCTCCTGAGCTGGAAATTGTATATAAGGCTTCCCCAGACTGGTGTCTACTGTTTGGGACCCAGTCCTTTTGTCTGCCCTTGTTCACACATTGAGGTCAACTTTGACACAAGGCAAGATTTTTAATATTAGACAGTGTAGGACTATCCCGAACAGAGTTACCGTGTCGTGGTGGGACGGCTTTCATGCTACTTTTGATCAAAAACAGTATTACTAAAAACTTTGTATTATTTAGATGCACTTTTGCTTTTACTTATTTAGTTGCAGCAGGGTTTTTGCTTATTTTGTCTTTTGCAGGTTTTATATTTTATGGCCAATGTCAACATGCATTTATATGCTGCATGTGTGTCAACTCAAACCAAGCTCAATTTTTGTGTTTCTTCATTGTTTGTACTGTGTTGCAGAATATGTTGGCACAATATACACACAAAAAGAAATGTCAGAAAATCAGCTACCTAAAGAGAGTAAATGTTTAAATTTTTATTATTTAACCATTGTTTTAATTTTTATTATTTTATGGAAATAAGCAACTTTGTCATATATCTTATCAGATAAATCTGCTTCTTTTCCTCCTACACTGATATTTCATCTTCAAAATTTTTAATTTTCTGGTAAAATCTGTATCCATTGAAGACGGATATTCCCATTACTGAGATAGACGATGACAGCTGTAGATTCTATGTAGACGGTAGGAGGAGGGATGATCTCCATTATCTCTGCCTCACTCCTCCCGTCTACATTGAATGCTATCGATGTCACCTGCCATATCCTCTCTCTCAGTAATATAATATTCTGTCTTCACTAAATACAGATATTATTTTCATATTTAGAATTTTGAGAGTGAATGATCAGTCCAGGCAGTCCAGGAGGAGAAAGAAGCAGATTTCACTGATAAGATATAGGCGTCGGACAAAGTTTCATAATTTCATATGAATTGTTTATTTATGAAAATAAAATTAAAATGGCATTTACTCTTTAACCCCTTCACTACCAAGGGTGGTTTGGACGTTAACTACCGGGCCAATTTTTACAATTCTGACCACTGTCCCTTTATGAGGTCATAACTCTGAAACGCTTCCGTGGATCCCAGTAATTCTGACATTGTTTTCTCGTGACATATTGTACTTCATGTTAGTGGTAAAATTTCATTCATATAACTTGCGTTTATTTATGAGAAAAATGGAAATTTGGCGAAAATTTTGAAAATTCTGCAATTTTCCAACTTTGAATTTTTATGCCCTTAAATCACAGAGATATGGCACACAAAAAAGTTAATAAGTAACATTTGACACATGTTTACTTAACATCAGCACAATTTTGGAACCAAAATTTTTATCTGTTAGTAAGATATAAGGGTTAAAAGTTGACCAGCGATCTCTCATTTTTGCAACACCATTTTATTTTTACGGACCACATCACATTTGAAGCCACTTTGAGGGGTCTATATGATAGAAAATACCCAAAAGTGACACCATTCTAAAAACTGCACCCCTTAAGGTGCTTAAAACCACATTCAAGGAGTTTATTAACCCTTCAGGTGCGTCACAGGAATTTTTTGAATATTTAAAAAAAATTAACATTTAACTTTTTTTCACAAAAAAAATTACTTCAGGTTCAATTTTTTTTATTTTACCAAGTGTAACAGGAGAAATTGGACTGCAAAAATTATTGTGCAATTTGTCCTGAGCACGCTGATACCTGATATGTGGGGGGGAACCACTGTTTCGGCGCATGGCAGAGCTCAGAAGGGAAGGAGCGCCGTTTGACTTTTTCAATGCAAAATTGGCTGGAATTCTGATCGGACGCCATATCGCGTTTGGAGAGCCCCTGATGTACCTAAACAGTGGAAACCCCCCACAAGTGACCCCATTTTTGAAACTAGACCCCCTAAGGAACTTATCTAGATATGTGGTGAGAACTTTGAACCCACAAGGGCTTCACAGCGGTACAATTAAAAAATCATATTTTTTCCACAAAATGATCTTTTCACCCCCCAATTTTTATTTTCCAAGGGTAACAGGACCCTAAAAGTTATTGTGCAATTTGTCCTGAGTACGCTGATACCCCATATGTGGGTGTAAATGACTATTTGGGCACATGGCAGAGCTCTGAAGGCAAGCAGCGCCATTTGACTTTTTTGGCTGGAATTGAGATCAGACACCATGTCGCGTTTGGAAAGCCCCTGATGTACCAAAACAGTGGAAACCCCCCACAAATGACCCCATTTTGGAAACTAGACCCCCAAGGAACTTATCTAGATGTGTGGTGAGAACTTTGAACCCCCAAGTGCTTCACAGAAGTTTATAACGCCCAGGCGTGAAAATAACAAAAACAATTTTTTACACAAAAATGATATTTTTGCCCCCAAATTTTTATTTTCCTAAGGGCAACAGGAGAAATAGGACCCCAAAAGTTGTTTTGCAAATTGTCCTGAGTAGGCTGATACCCCATATGAGGGGGTAAAACACTGTTTGGGTGCATGGCAGAGCTTGGAAGGGAAGGAGCACCATTTGACTTTTTCAACGCAGAATTGGCTGGAATTGAGATCAGATGCCATGTTGCGTTTGGAGAGCACCTGATGTGCGCAAATAGTGGAAACCCCTAATTCTAACCCTAACCCTAGCCCTAGCCCTAACCCTAACCCTAGCCCTAACCCTAATGGGGAAATGGAAATAAATACATTTTTTTAATTTTATTATTTTTCCCTAACTAAGGGGGTGATAACGGGGGGTTTGATTTACTATTTATGGCGGTTTTTATGTTTGACAGCTGTCGCACGCTAAAAGACGCTTTTTATTGTAAAAATAGTTTTTGCATCACCACATATTGAGAGCTATAATTTTTCCATATTTTGACCCACCGAGTCATGTGAAGTCTTATTTTTTGCGGGACGAGTTGACGCTTTTATTGGTATCATGTTTGGGCATGTGACATTTTTTGATCGCTTTTTATTTCGTTTTTTGGGATGCAGAATTTACAAAAACCAGCGTTTCATGAATTTCTTTTGGGTGGTGCGTTTACGCCGTTCCGGGTGCGGTAAAATTTATAAGGCGGTTTTATTCTTTGGGTCAGTATGGTTACAGCGATACCTCATTTAGGTCGTTTTTTTATGTTTTGGCGCTTTTATGCAATGAAAACAATTTTATATAAAAAATAATTATTTTTGCATCACTTTATTCTGCGCGCTATAACTTTTTTATTTTTTCGCTGATGATGCTGTATGGTGGCTCGTTTTTTGCGGGACAAGATGACGTTTTCAGCGGTACCATGGATATTTATATGCGTCTTTTTGATCGCGCGTTATTGCACTTTTTGTTCGGTGGTATGATAATAAATCATTATTTTTTGCTTCATTTTATATTTTTATTTTTTAAGGGGTTCACTTAAGGGGTTAACTATTGGGACAGTTTTATAGGGCGGGTCATTACGGACGCGGCGATACCAAATATGTGTACTTTTATTGTTTTTTTGTTTTTTTTATTTCCAAAAAATGAATTTATTGGGGAATATTTTTTTTTTTTTTTTTAATTTATTTGGCGATTTTTTTAAAATTATTTTTACACTTTTTTTTATTTTTTTTTTACTTTATTACAATGTCCCAGGGGGGACATCACTGTCCTGTGACAGATCGCTGATCTGTCACATCACAGATCACTGTGACAGATCAGCGATCTGTCACAGGCACTGCACAGGCTTCCTCATGCCTGCGCTTTGCAGGCACTGAGAAAGCCAGCTTCCTGCAGGCCCCCGGAGGTCCCCGTCGCCATATTGGATCCGGGGACCTGCAGGAAAGGAGTCCTCCGCAGCAGCGCTGCACATTGCGCTGCCGTGGGGGGCTCAGGGAAGCAAGGAGGGAGCCCCCTCCCTGCCGATGCTTCCCTTTAACCCCCGGTACACCGCGATCATGTTTGATCGCGGTGTGCAAGGGGTTAACGTGTCGGGGCGGTCCGTGACCGCCCCTGACACATTGTGCCGGGTGTCAGCTATGATAATTAGCTGACACTCGGCCGCGATCAGCGGCGCTCACCACGTGGGCGCCGCTGATCGCGATGACGGAATATTCCGTCCATGATAATTAGGTCCATGGTCACATGGACGGAATATTACGTCATTTGTAGGTAAGGGGTTAATAGGGGATAATGTTAAATATAATTTTAGAACATGTTATGTTTTTTTTAACTAGTCTTTTCAAAAAATATATCCTGAACTCTTACAGTTTTCATATTAGATATTAAGTGTAAAAATAAAATAAATCATTTCATATTTTACAGATAGATTTCCGTTAAAATTTAACACCTCTGCTTTGTTCAAGAGCTGAAGGCAAATACCAATATCCACAATGACAATAGGGCATGTGGGTCGCCCTAGCTTCACCCAGGGCTGTGGGGTACTCGGGCCGGTGTCAGGGGGATGATGTGTCACAGCAGCGGAGACCCAGTCCATGGCCCTGGGGCCCAATATCAATGGCGGTGATGTTGGTAATGTAGTTTATAAGGAAAGTTCGTGACGCCACCCGTGGTGTTTGGCAAGTAAGATGGTAAGCCAGCGCTGCGTGCAGATCCTCTGGGGTTGATGGTGTGTCGCAGCTTAGATGGTGTAGCTCCCCACAGGTGAAGCTGTAACCCCAGGGCAGTGTATAGGTGGTTGGCACGGGGATGTAGCAGTGCCGACAGGGTAGGAAGCAGACACGACACAGCTGGGTGCAATTTCTGTACCTTTACTTGATAACTGCAGTCCAGGGTCCTGATTACAGATGGTATTGGAGCAGGCTAGCCTGGAAGCAACTCAGGGATTCTCTCTCACAGATGGGCTGTGCAGTCTCCTTCCTAGCGCTGTGTAGTGTGAAGCACTCCAGTACTCAGTTACTCTGAAGTTACTCCTGTCAGATGTTCCTAGAACTCCACTTGCACGGCAGAAAGCTGTAGCCTCTCTCTCTCCCTGGGACTCCTCTCTCTCTGAATCCCCGGCTCTCTATCCGTTCACTGTTGTGCCTCAAGTCTTAGTTGGGAGCAGGGCCTTTATAGCCTCCTACTCCTCGGGTATCTGTGGCAGGACCGTTAGTATCTGTACCACCATGGAGACCAGACTCCAGTTCTCTGCGCTCTCAAGCTGAGGGAGCTCGCCTTCTGCAGCTCAACCTCCATTCCATGTCCGCACACTTCACCCTCCGCAGACTAACTAACTCCCCTTCCTCCTGGCCCACAGAGAGCACTTCTCCCCTGAATCCTGGGTCAGAGCTCCCCCTGCTGGCCAGGAGTGGAACTGTGTTGCATGTATGGATTGACTGTGAGAGAGACCCATCATTGCCTCCAAGCCTGGCATTACCCTCCCCTGGAGGAAGGTAAAGCCAGTGTGGCGATCATACTCCTGGGGGCGCCACACATGGATATAAGTATGTCTGCATCTTCTCCATGCACTGTGATCTCTGCACATGCTACAGAGCATGCTCACAACTCGCTCTAATGTAAGTCAATACGTCATTTTCTGGCATAGTTTACTTAATTCTCTAAATGTTCGATGAAATGCAAATATAAACTGCTGCTGCAATTCAGACATGACGATTGTTACCAATCACAGTCTGGTTGCACACGATGTTCATTGCTATTTTCTCCTTAGTGACACTACTGTAAATGTTAGTGTGTTGAACTAAGGCTAGGTTCACATTTGCGTATGGAGGAGCTGTGGCTGTCTGTGGACTTCCTCCGTGAAGCTCCGCCGATGCCCGCACCTCCTCCTGTCAGCTCCGCCTATGTCCGCATACTTCTGCATGTGGCCTGCGTGCCCTATCTTTAACATTGGGTACGCAGGTTGTGCGGATGTATGCGGATGCCTCGGCATGCATCGATTTGACGATGCGGCGCCCGCATAAGATTCCAACATGATGCGGGTCGCCGCATCATCAAAATGACGCATGCGGAGGCATCCGCATGCATCCGCACGACCTGCGTACCCAATGTTAAAGATATGGTAGGCAGGCTGCATGCAGAAGTATGCGGACGTAGGTGGAGCTGACCGGAGGAGCTGCGGCCGTGGCAGTTTTTGTGGCAGTCAATCCAAACATATATAATTATATAATTATGGGAGAGTTAAAAGGGTTAATAAAGGTCTGTCGTTACTCTATGCAATGCAACGGAAGACTTTTGATTGAATCCAGACAGTGTGTGATGCGCATGCTGACAGGATTCACCAGTTTTGCCAGTGATAACTGGTGGTCACGTGATCACTAGTATGCAATCTCGGTCACCTGCCAACTAGACGTGCTTTCCTTCTCTCACTTCTTTTGTATCGACAGAAACAAGGCACATCTGTACGGAATGTGGCCAGAAGTATACAAATCGCACAGTTGTGGTCACTTGAATGTCTGCTATCACTGGCAATACCGGTGAATCCTGATAGCGTGCACACCATACATTGTCAGGATTAAGAAGTCTGCCCTCACATAGTCTGACTGCAGACTTTTCTCAGAAGACTCGACAACACCTTTAAGGGAAACCATTATATTAAACCCTTTTTAGAGTAAAATACTATGCAAACTAAGGGAAGATTTCTATCTAAATGATATGGAATTTATCACCTTTTTCTTTTTTCACAGATAAAATTATATATTGAAACGTTATTTTTTCTTTTCTTTTTGTATACTTTTTTATTCTGTTTTCTTTACATTATGGAGGCAGCCATCTTGCTCTGAGTTTAGAACAGCATCTTTTGGTAAATAATTTTAATGAAGGCACATACATTAAAAAATATTTGTACAAATACCTTATGAACAATACAGTATATGTTAACTATGCAAAGATGAACTAAATAAAACATTGATTACGGTAAATAAAATTAGGATTGTATCTAAAAATATACAGTACCCAGATTTGGGCTAAGACAATAATTATTGTGATAAGTTTATAGTATATTAAAAGAAATGCTACATAGCTGTAAAGAGGGATTATAATAAACTGATGTAAAAATAAGCAAAAAGACATGGAAAAACTCTTTCTTGAATAATTTATTACATGATATTTTTGTTCTGTGAGAGTTCATTATGGGTCAGTTAAGGCATTAGATCTGATGGAAACGTGCACTGATAGTGCAGAGTCTTTTTATACTGCCTGGGATAAAGGGATTAAGTTACAGGGTCCAAGGTCATAAGGAGCCGACTTCTATCTCTCTGTTCCCCTGTCAAATTCCTACATACTTATTTCATTATAGAAAGCGAGAATCTCCGCCACACATTATCGTAATATTTTCGTTCGGCATTTAAAAGTCGATGTCAAAATGACAAAACCAAATAATATAATAATAGATGTAATCTCTTCAGAAGGTTAAGGATGTATTAACTCATTCAATGTTAACAGATAAACCTGGAGAGAATCCAGTCGCAGATTACTCTTCCACTAAAAGGATTACAGAAAGATACAGGTCAAACCTCGAGAAATCAACACTTGCAAGATCGAAAAAGAGTCATAGGAAATGACAGCACATTGTTACAGATCTGTGATCCGGAGGCCTATAGTTATACATTCATTCTACGTGCACTATATTAATATGTTTATTTCTTGACCTTTACATCAAGGGCAGTGGTGAACATAGGGTGTACAGCTCTAGTTGGCCTCTTGAATTTAGTAATTATGTTCAGGATTATTTTTTCTCACTCCAGTTTATTGTAATCCCAAATATTTGCTGAAATATACTTTACACAATGTACCTTTTTAGCTAATTTTTATGTTCTTTTGGTCAATTCCTCACTAATGGATGGCTAATGTGACATACGTGTGCCTGGTGAAAAGTTTAACGAATGGTGACATTTTCTTAAAAGCAAGTGTATAGTGTCCTTGTCCCTGGTGACGACTGTAATGAATAGTGTGCTTTTCCCTATTGAATAGCATCACGTATAGTGTTAATTCCCTGTTGTGTAATGTAATGTAGACTAACCATTTCCTGGTTGATAGTGTGCTGTTCCTGGTATCCATTTCTTCTATGTGAGTAAAATGTATGATATCCAGGTTTATTCTGCTGGTCACATTATACACAATGGGTTGAGCCCAAATTCCATCAATTAATCTATGAAGAAAGAGAGAGATTTCTGCATATGAATTAACAATGATACAATAGATGATACAATTATACAATCATTAACAATTATGTAATAGAAGTCATCAATGTTGTAATATGGACTGATATTTCCAAAACTGCTTATGTCATCGCTGAATTACTCTTGTCAACATGTTTTTAACCTTGTTCAAAAAGCCAAGTAAACCTTGTATCCTCATCGCCTACATTTGGACTGTCAAAAGTCTTAAATGTTGGACTGGTCCGCAGGTGAAACTGCAATGAGAATTTAGAATAGTATTGAAGAATCAGCAGCTGCAAGAGCAGGGAGGCAGCTATCGGACACACCCACACTAACAACAAAGAAAGCAGAGCGGGTTTATTACCATCTCTGCCTTCCTGATCACTGTTTACACAGCCCAAAAGGTTTAGAAAGAACTAATAGCACTTCCCCCTTCTGTATTTGTGATCATGTCATTCATAATGTTCCGGGAGGGCACAGGTGCTTTTGGGTCTTAGCAGACCCTGATCAGTTGCCCTGCAACTGGGGCTAATATTCCAGCCTCAGTTACAGTGAAAATAAGCTATATAAAAATGTATTTAAACATTGAAATGCCCCCCCATGGTCTTTTATGACCTTATGGAAGGCACAATATGTGAAATAAGTTATAAATAAAAAAAATCCCCAAAATTCCCCACTAACCCAAAATGAAAATAATCTTTATAACCTATACAAAAAAAATTATTGCTATGGAAAGAGGGGCACAAAAATATTAATATAAAAATTACATACAAAATTAAACCCCATATATCACAAGATAAATGCAAAAAATTATTGACTAACAAATTAGAATTTTTTAGCAGTCTCTATAGCACATGTCTTAGATCGGCCTGGTCTTCAACTAGTTAATTCTAAACTACTGCTACTTCTGCAACATATAAAACAATTGTATACACTACTATACAGGCAAAAATAAAGGGTATGTGAATTGGTGATGCATAAAAAATCCATGGATCAACTTGTTCAAGCGATAATGCTAACTGACCCTGGGTGAGTAGGTGTAAATCCTGGGTATTACCCGTAGTGAGAAGTGCCAATCTGACAGTGGCTTTCCATGTGGGTATGTGGATCACAGTTTGCTGATTTTGTTGTTGTTTATTTTGTACCAAATAACTGGAAACTGTACAGTATCTGTGACTGTGATACACCTAAAAATTATTCATAGCACATCAGAAAATATAATGCTTTCTTCCAGTAGAAATGTATTATCTTTTTCAGTTGTCATTGATAGGAGTTTGATTATTATCTACAATCAGCCATTATATTACATGAGCTATCTTATTTTCTGCTATTTATGATGCCAGTGTAAACTTTAAATCATACTTATAATTTCAGGGAAATTTTTAGAGTAAGCTATTTTGCATGTGTACTTGATTAATAACTTCCTATATAACCAGCATATGACTTGGATAATATCATGATCATTTTTCTAGCACTTGACACCCTCTTCAGGCCCAATACCAAATTATTAGTTTTCTCCGCTCTCAACTCCAAATTTGACTGAGAATTACTGCTTAATGTTTCCCTTACATGGCACATATATAGAAGAGGAGATTATATTCCCCTATATCTCTGTAGAATAAAATAGCATGGAGAATATTATACAACAGGACTAGTCAGTGCAGATGTGACTCCTGCTCTGGAGTGAATAAAAATGCTTATTGGAAACTACAGAAAAAGAAGCAGATTTCTCTTATAAGATATATTACATGTTTCTTATTTTCATGTGAATCATCGATCTATGGAAAAAAATAATTAATTTCATATTTTGGTAAAGGTAAACTTTCACAGAAATTAAATTTCTGTTTAATCATCAATTGGTAATCATCACACAAGTTCTATAGTTCTTCCGCAGCTTAGAATTCTGGTACTTGTTAGGTGGCTGCCGGTCACATAGTGGATGGGAGATATGTATCACAGAGGTGCATGTCCTCTGTGACATAAACCATAAGTAATGCTGTAATACATACAGTAGTAAGAGTGGTTAATTGACTATGCTGCTGCTCACCATATCTACACCCCTGGGTGTGGTTCACAAAATAAAAGAGTATGTTTGTTTGACACATGTCATGTGTGAAATCTCCAGAATGCTGGATGCTATACAGTATGTGTGTGTCCTGGACTACTGTATATCTAAAAAATGACTTTGCTGGAACCTGTTTACTTTGTTTTGCCTGCACTGAAACAGCGTTTATTTTACTTTGCTTTTGGCATGGTTTATGAATATTCAATAAACCAGTCTAGACATTTAAATGTAAATGGTTTCTGTGTTACCTTACCATGCACCCAAGTGAGCAGCATTACTACATATGCTTAGGCCCCGATTAATTAAGACTGGCGATTGTCTCGTCATTCTTCATGAAGGGGGTGTGTTGGCGCGGATGCTCCTGAGTCATTAAGAGTTGCACACTTAGTGACATGCACCTCTATGTCACTTGGCCAGAAATCTTACTTCACTTGTCGCTCATCAGTTGTCGCTCATCACCACACCCACTACTCTCTCCACATCCACCCACTTGTCGGAGTTGAGGTGAGAATGGCATCAAAACACCAGAAGTCACATTTTTTTCACAACTTCAAGAAAAAATGCTTGACTTTTCAAAGCTTTTCTTGCCAGAAATCTATGCCGGCAGGAGGCGGAAATTTCCCTGTTACTGCTTCTAATATATCCAGTTCTGTCCCAATTACATCCATCCTAGTTTCAAGGGAAATAAGCAATAAAAAATAGAATACATCCTCCAAAGTTATTATAAGACCTTATGGGGGCACAATATGCATCATAGATGAAAAAAATAATGAAGGTGAAAAATAGACACATACTTTTCATTTTTCTTGACATTTTCCTCCGCAGAAAAAAAGGACTAAAAAAATAACCTAAATGTCCCATGTATTGCAAAAAAAAGGTGCAAAATAATTTGAATATGCAAACAAGAACTTTTTTTAGCGCCGTTAAAAACACATGCATGATAAAATCATCAGGAAGGGGGGAGGGGAAACGGTTAAGTCCTGAACTGGTTAAATTAGTACATATAGTATAAGTCCACATTCTGTGTAGTTTTAACATGATAAATTTAGTCAACCAAGGTCAAAAAGTTGATGAATTATACAATGGAGGGCATCATAAAATTTCCTAGATAGTGATGAGCGCGTATACTCGTTGTTTGGGTTTTCCGAGCATGCTCGGGTGTCCTCCGAGTATTTTGGCGTGCTCGGAGATTTAGTTTCTGTCGAAACAGCTGCATGATTTGTGGCTGCTGTACAGGCTGAATACATGTGAGGGATGCCTGTTTGTTAGGGAATCCCCACATGTATTCAGGCTGTCTATTAGCCATAAATCATGCAGCTACTTGGACAAAAACTAAATCTCCGAGCACGCCAAAATACTCGGAGGTCACCCAAGCATGCCCGGGAAAACCCGAGCAACGAGTATACTCGCTCATCACTATTCCTAGAGAAAAAGATGTATGAATGCTCTGTTTCATAGAGAGAATTATTCATGAAGCAGGTTTATATTTTTCTAAAACCATTTGATATGGTGTAATATTAGCAAGACAAAGCGGTATCTGATATAAGAACTCACCATTCAGCCTTCGTGTACTGCACAGGCGTAGACAATCTGGTTGTACGGAGGAAGATGAAGTGCTGGTTGTTTGTTCCTTGGCTTTCTCACAGCCCTTATTAACAACCACTGGGCATTAGCTTTCCATTACAAAGTTCATCACCACAATTGACAGGAAACAAACTGCATATAAAACTGAACAGAATGGTTAAGCAATTTCCCCGTAATGCTCTAAATCGCGCGTTTAAATGTTTAACGCCTAGCACTAAGTACACTTTTAAATTATTGTACTTGTGAATTGTAAGAGAGTACTACAGTATCATTGACCTAATCTTCCTCCTTTGTAAATGGTAAATTAGATAGGCGTAGAAATTTAGAGATTTCCGCAAGCCAGTGTATATTTAAAAAAAAAAAAAAATAAAGGTCCAATTTTACTCGGTTAAAGTGCCTCTTCAGACATTATCCTCTGTAGTATCACATGTATTAAACCGTACTGACTGCATTTACAGGGTGCTAATTAATAGCCTACATCTGCTGCAGGATTTCTGTCCATACTCAGGGCTGTCACCGAGGCATTCATAAATCCCTCTTTAATAAGCCGTGTTTCTACTAACATGCCCGTTTATTGCTTGTATGCAAACAGCAGAAGCTTTGCTATGATCATAATGCCGGGGACAATTTTTTGGGGGAGTAAGAGACACAAAAAAAAAAAAGATCTTGTCGTAAAGCAAGACATGGAAAGTGCCTGGCTCTAGTAATGTACTTTATTATTAACGGAAACTGTATAAAGCCATGTGTAACCAATGCAGCGCATTTATGTAGAGACGGATTCTTATAAAATTAGATGCTAAGTACATTATATCGCTCATTTGGGTATATATAATTAATTGCACAATTTGCCGTGTAGGGATTTTGCAAGTCACATTGCCAAATATCTGTCCAATGTTCTGATTTAACAAGCGGAGAAAAGGGAAAGAGTAGCGGAATGAATGAAGAGAGGAGCACTAAATGGGCGACAGATCGCAACGGAAAATTAAGGTGTATTGTTTATTTAGAAAAATTACACTCAGATTTCTTAGCGTCTAGATTAATTAGAATGACTGGCACATGTAGATGACAGGAGCTTTTGTTAGAGACTCTGACATTGCTTGAATCTTTATTTAGAAAGTTTAATAAGGAATTTTATTATATTTCTTGCTCAACCTATCACACCTTGTAAGAGTTAGGCTCATTCACATTCCCAATTTTCACATATGAGGGCCATTTGTGTTTTTCATGGATAGCACGTGTACCTGTGATAGTCTATGGGGTCATTCACAGTCCATGATTTTTTGCGGATCGGGAGGTCTATGGAAAATCGCAGAGACATGTCCAATTTTGAGCTGAGGGTCAGATCAAATTCAGCAATGCAAGTCAATTGGTCCGTAAAAAAAATTGGAGCACACTTGGATGACAATCGAGTGCGGTCCAATTTTCGCAGACTGATCGAATGGAGAAGGTGAAGAAGCTTCTTTTTTAATATTTCTATTCGTTTGAGAAAAATGGATGTCACTCATACCACACTCTTCAATCCATTTTTCTTGCATTCGGAAAAATTTGACATGTGAATGAGCCCTTATGATTATGGTTGTCACTGATCGATCTCTTGAGGAAAATGATCAAATAATTTTATTATTATTTATTATAATAGTGGCATTTATTCCATGGCACTTTACATGTGAAAATGGGTTTATTCCTAGCTGCAATGCACTTTGTCTATTAGCTATTTTCAATTATTACTATAAGTGGAATTTTATTTTTAGTATTTGATTAAAAGCTTGTCCAATTTAGAATGTTACTGTTGCATAGGATTGCATTTCTTTAAAATAACAATAAATTCATACTCACCCTCACCAGGTCCAGAGATGCCTCTCCACCGATGGGTCACCACTGCAGCCTATCAACAAAAAACATTACCGTTCTGGACCTGAGGAAGGTGAGCATTGCTGTGATCATCATTTTTAAATATATGCAATCCTATGGAACAGTAACATTTTAACCTAGACAACCCCTTTAAGAATTAGTTGTGTTGAATAACAGCAGAATTATTTTTTTCCTGTTCCTCCTGCTAAGATCAAGTAGCAGGATCAAGTGTTTTCTTTCTTTACATCATTAGTGTGAATTATTGCCTTTATTACATACATTCAGTGTCACGGTATTTTTATTAGGTGATCCAGGTTTTTGAGTCGCAATGCCTTATATATACGAAGTGTTGTACAATCAACACCTCCTGTCTGCCCTTTACTGATCCCCAAGACAGCTAGGAAAATAAACCAGGAAGGAATTGTCAATTTGTAGCGTGAAAATGTTTGGATGTAGTTTAAACTTAGTTGTTGTAACTGGTGCTTATAAGTAGGGTCCAACTGGCCCCTCATTGCATCGGAGTATTCTTCAGTGGGCCAGACTCAATAACTGATACATTGATGGGGTCCGAAGAAGACAATCCCATTGGGAGCTGAGCCAATCACTTACTATCATGGTCTATTACCCAAATGATACACAAATAACCTCTCAGATCTCAGGTCAATATCCTGTCTGTACAATTATACCAACACTCACAAGTTATGTATAGACAGATAGTAAGCTCTCAGGTTCATATCCATGGCCGAGCCCAATAAACCCCAGAATGACAATGGATATAAATGTCACTGGATATGAAGGCATGACTCTATGTAAACGGATCGACCCATGGCCCGGAATAGTTTTAAAAATAGTTATAAATGCATTACACAGTATCCTTGATGTACTGCACAGTAGGCACTGTGACTGCAACTGCACACATTAAAGGTGCAGTTACTTAAAAAACAATCAAATTGTGCTTTACTCCCCCTCTAGGGGTCCAACACTGAGTCTCCTCTGCTGCTTCTAGAGTATGTTATTGTCTGCAGTGGACATGAGCTCACTGAATGGTTGCAGTGTTGTCAGTGAGAGGTTAGTGCAGCAGAGAACAAACACCCCAGGAGCAGCGTGTTAGGGTTGCGGATCACACTAAATATAAAATATAAGGAAGTGCAATCGCAAACTGGGGCCCACCATGCAGAGATGGAAAACTGCTGCTTAGTAATGGTGGGATACTAAGTGAACACTGGCGGGTTAACCACTGACCCGGTGTGCACAGGAGTGAACTCTGTTACTTCACAGAGCTGCTGAAAGAAACGCTGGAGCCTGTTAACTCCACAGGACTCGGCAGAGGAAACGCATAGTGTAAGGTCATAGGACTCGGCCCTTAGACCGCAGGACTGGAGTCTGTCTAGACCACTAGCGCTCGGCGCCACGACTGCCACTCAGGCGGACACCACTAATCGCCCAGAATTGGGCCAGATAAGTGCACAGGTTGCGCAAGGTGTTGCACAGGTGTGGCTGTCACTTGCCGTGGTACGATAGTGCCCTGCCGTGGGCGACACCATCGGATGCTAGTGTGCAGAAGACTGGACTGCACTGTGGCATATACACTAGCCACTGACAGGCGCTGACTCAAACCGATAAACCCTAACACCAGACACAACCAAGGGTAGGGGTTTCATAAGGAGTCGGTTACCAGATACATGCATCCATCATCATACACTCCATAAGTATTTGAGTCTATACTAGCGCATGGCCATGCGGCCATGCGGCTCTTTTATAGCAGCGTCCTTCCGGGACCTTCCTAGTGGTCCAATGGGAGCAGCAATAGGACCTGAGCATGTGACTTCAGACCTCCAATGAGAGGACTTCCCACGGGCATGCTCAGTGGACCGAAAGAAGGACTTAGTCACAGGAGCTGCTCGCTGCTGGCTATTGCAGGTTACTATAGCTGAACCCTGATTATCAGCAATAACCAAGCCAACAGTAGTAGACTGAGCAAGACGCTGAGATGACGTCTTTGCTGAGCAGGCTCCTCTGCAGCCGGAGAGGAATGGGAGACAGCAAGGCAGGAACCCGATGCCTAACACAGTGGAAGAGACTCACAGCAAAAAAACAGTTAAAAATAATCACCCTACACAGGTTTTTCTGGTTTGGGAAAATCCCTTTAAGGATATGTTCACACTCAGTCTTTTTATAGATTTTGGAGAGGAAAATTATAGTAAAATACATTTTTGAGGAGTTTTGAGATTTTGAGCTGTCAAGTGCCTTGTGAAATTGAGCTGTCATTTGACTTGCCAGTTTTTTTCTTTAAGCTGCCATCTGCCTCTAACAGCCACGGGGGGATCTAAGATCCTCCCGCAGCTGTTAAGTTAAAATCCACTGTCACAAGAGCTGCCTATCAGTACCCCTGTCACGTGATTTTGGGATGCCAATGGATTGTCATTACAGCCCCCCCATCATTGTTATTGCTGGTTATTGTAAATCCCCTATGAACGCCGGCCCGTTGCCAACATTTATAGATCATGATTTCTACTTAAGCCCTGCCTTGTGTAGCAATGGCGCTTGTATCATCGCACCTTCAAAGCTCTTAAGGGGATTATTGAAGTAAAAAAGTTAAATTTTTTTTTAAAAACAATAAAAAATAAAAGTTCAAATCACTCTTCTTTTGCCCCATTCAAAATATAACAATAAAATAAAAAAATACACATATTTGGTATCACTGCATTCAGAAATGTCCGATCTATCAAAATATAAAGTAAATTAATCTGATTGGTAAATAATCGGCATAACAAGAAAATAAAAACGCCAGAATTCCTTTTTTTGGAATAGCTGATGATCAAAACATCCTATCTGCCCCAAGATCATAGCGATAAAAACGTCAGTTCAGCACACAAAAAATAAGGCCCCACCCAGCCCCAAATCATGAAAAATGGGGATGCTACAGGTCTCATAAAATAGCAATTTTTTCTTACAAATTTCAGATTTTTTTCACTACTTAAATAAAAAGAACATATAAATGTTTGGCATCTGTGTTCTTGTACTGACCTGGAGAATCTTAATGGCTCGTCAGTTTTAGTATTTAGTGAACTTGGTAAATGATAAATCCTAAAAACCGTTGTGGAATTGCACTTTTTTTTTGCAATGTTACTGAACTAAGAATTTTTTTCCCATTTTTCTCTCAAAAGTGCAACTCGTCCCACAAAAAACAATGAATTAATGGAAAAATAAAAAGTTATGGCTCTGGGAAGAGTGGGAGCAAAAAACAAAAGCGGAAAATCGCAAGGTCATGAAGGGGGTAAACTAAGGTTAAAAGCTCTGTGCTGTGTAGTAGATCTTCAGTTCTTATTTAGGTTGCACACACAGGCTGACAGAACCTGTAGACTCTGGTCACGTGACACTGATGACATCATCATGGGTCCTTTTGCACTTCTATGCTTCCTGTTTATGATTGGTCAGTATCATTCAGGAGGTAGTAGTACACACATCCAGTGAAAACTATCTGATAACACCCACTTGGACTAAAGTTAACTCATTAGGTGCCAAATATTTAATTGCTAATATCTCCGCAAAGGAGAGATGAAATTAAAAAGAAATCCACATTTTTTATTCCAATCTGCAGCCACTATTAAATGGCGTGTCTAGTTCACCTTGAAAAATTTGGTGATCTGTCATCTTTTACATTAATTATGAATAAAGTTCAGTATATTCATATGTAAAATATACCTTCTTCAAGCCTCTGTCATGATCCCAGTGCAGGTTTTTGAGCTGCACACCGGGGGTTAATGTCTGGAGCTCTGTGCAGGTTTTGACCTGCACACTTGGGGTTAATGATTGTGGCCTCTTTCTGGTTCTGGGAGAGCTTCATAAACCCCTGGGTAGCTTCAATCCCTGCCAGTTATACTTTTGCTTTTGGCCTAGTGTGCTGACCCCCGTGTGCCTGTTTGTTGCTATAGCTTGTTTATATGGTTCTGACCTGGCCCTGTTTCCCGTTGTGAGTTTGCCTGTTGATTTTGTACTGCGTTATTATCTGTGTATGACTCATTGCCTGTGACCTGACTACTCTCTGCTCGCCCCTCTTGTACCTTGCAGCTATCTGTATGACTCATTGCCTGTGACCTGACTACTCTCTGCTCACCCCTCTGGTACCTTGCAGCTATCTCTGTGTGTGACTCATTGGCTACGTCCTGACTATTCTCCCTGTCTATGCCCCTTGGTAACTTTGTCTCGCAGTTACTCTGCTAGGAATTGTCTTGCAGCTCCTAGCTCTGTGGAGTTTAGGCCACGCCTCTAGCAGTCACGTGCTTCAGGTCCTGCGGCTCTGAAGTACGCATCTATTCGGTTGCTGCCCGCTCCACAGGTAGCTTTGAGCACGCTTTACTCAGGACACACACACTGGCTCAGTGAGCAAGTTCAGTGCGGTGTCTCTGACATTATAACTGGCCCACAGGTTTTTTTTTTCTCTCTTCACTTCTGCAGCATGGACCCAATGAGTGCTTTATCTGAGCAGGTGAAAAGCTTGACTCAGTCACTGCAGAAGCTTAGTTTGGAACACCAAGCTCTGGCCCAGTCCCAACGGCGGGTTGAGGACTCAGTTCAGGGGATACTTTCCGCAGGCTTCCAGCAGGTGGGGAATAGAGATGTCATTTTAGTCCCACCTGAATCCCCGGTTAAATTGCCAGATACATTTTCTGGTAACAAGGATGATTTCAGGGCATTTAAGGAGGGCTGTAAGCTTTTTTTTTCTTTGAGACCCCGCTCCTCTGGGGATGAGAAATAGAGGGTGGGGGCGGTGATGTCCCTGCTTAGGGGGTCCCCACAAGCCTGGGCATTCTCGCTTTCCTCTTCTGCCCCTGAGAGAATGTCTGTGGATGCATTTTTTGAAGCCTTAGGGCTTATTTATGATGAGCCTGATAGAGTGCGGTTGGCTGAGGACAAAGTGATGAGTGTCTGTCAGGGGGAGCACTCGGCCGAATGGTTCTGTACTGAATTCAGACGTTGGGCAGCGGAGATTTCCTGGAGTGATGCCGCCCTTCGGGGGCTGTTCCACAGAGGCCTGTGTGAACGTCTGAAGGATGCTTTGGCACTCCATCCTCCACCTGACTCCCTGGAGGATGCCATGGTCCAAGCGGTTCGCATGGATCGCAGGCTGCGGGCTAGAGGCATTATGCAACGGGAAACGCCCTTATTCTTCAGTGGAGATGAGACCCAGACTCTTCCTATGGCTATGAGCGCTGTCACCTGTGAGGGAAAGGAAAGAAGATGCCGCCGGGAAAAGCAGTTGTACTTCTATTGTGGGAAATCTGGACATTGGAAGAAGGACTGCCCCTCCTGTCCGTCATCCTCCAAGATGGCGGGAAACGACTAGGTCTGGGTAGTAATTGAGGAAGCTACCCAGACCTTCAGGTTCAATTTTCCTCATGTGCAAAATTGGTGCTGCAGGTGGAACTGGAACTTGGTTATGGTCCTGTTCAGACTACTGCTTTTATTGACTGCGGTTCGGCTGTGAACCTGATTGATACCAAGGTTATGACTCTTAATAAGATAGGGACAGTCAGGCTTCACGATCCTGTTAAACTTGTGGCAATTGACTCATCTCCTCTTACCCAAGACGGTATCTGTTGCAGGTCCGAACTTTTTTCTCTAAAAGTGGGTTCCACTCATGTGGAGAAACTAAGTTGTCTGGTGCTAGATAACTTGCCTGCAGGACTGGTACTGGGGATGCCTTGGCTTCAACGCCATAATCCTACCATTGATTGGGTTACAGGGGAAATCACTCAATGGGGATGCAATAATAAATGTGGTAACCGGGGACATCTTGTTAACGCTGTTAAATCCGTGTCTGTGTCGTCTGTCGATCTGGAAAGTATTCCGGAGTACCTGAAAGATTTCAAAGACGTTTTTTCCGAAAGTGAGGCTGAGGCGCTGCCACCACATAGACCCTATGATTGTGCCATTGATTTAGTACCCGGAGCCAAGTTACCTAAGGCTCGATTGTTCAATTTGTCTGGGCCTGAGCGCCAAGCCATGAAGGAGTACATAGCTGAGAGTCTCCGCAAAGGGCATATCAGGCCTTCTGTGTTACCTGTGGCAGCAGGGTTCTTCTTTGTGAAGAAAAAAAGATAGTGGTTTGCGGCCGTGCCTCGACTTTCGGGAACTGAACAAGATAATGGTTAGGAACTCTTACCCGCTTCCCCTCATCCCAGACTTATGTAACCAGTTAAAAACACACATGTGACATGCACAATGTGAACAAGTCTGTTGGACCATGTTCACTCCACCCTGACTGAAACACAAACAAAAAGCACAGAATGACAAATGTGCAAAAATACCTTGCAATAAGACATATAACAGTAGTCAGCAAGTGCTGATAAAAGGTAATAACAAACACAGGGTATTTAGTCTATACGTTTTTTTGCAAAAAAATGTATAACAAGCTGCCTCACCAACGTCAAGGTAACCCGTATTGAAGCAGTCCCTATCTAATGTATTTAATACCTGAACATATGAACTGTATCTAAATGAGCAGGATTAAGACAGGCGCTTTCTGGTATGGGCACGTGATGCAAGACAGCTCCTTATGTGCATGTCACACAAGAGAGGGGTGGGGTCCCTCAAATCATGCATAAGCATGAAAAAACTGGATTAAAAACACACATGTGACATGCACAATGTGAACAAGTCTGTTGGACCATGTTCACTCCACCCTGACTGAAACACAAACAAAAAGCACAGAATGACAAATGTGCAAAAATACCTTGCAATAAGACATATAACAGTAGTCAGCAAGTGCTGATAAAAGGTAATAACAAACACAGGGTATTTAGTCTATACGTTTTTTTGCAAAAAAATGTATAACAAGCTGCCTCACCAACGTCAAGGTAACCCGTATTGAAGCAGTCCCTATCTAATGTATTTAATACCTGAACATATGAACTGTATCTAAATGAGCAGGATTAAGACAGGCGCTTTCTGGTATGGGCACGTGATGCAAGACAGCTCCTTATGTGCATGTCACACAAGAGAGGGGTGGGGTCCCTCAAATCATGCATAAGCATGAAAAAACTGGATTAAAAACACACATGTGACATGCACAATGTGAACAAGTCTGTTGGACCATGTTCACTCCACCCTGACTGAAACACAAACAAAAAGCACAGAATGACAAATGTGCAAAAATACCTTGCAATAAGACATATAACAGTAGTCAGCAAGTGCTGATAAAAGGTAATAACAAACACAGGGTATTTAGTCTATACGTTTTTTTGCAAAAAAATGTATAACAAGCTGCCTCACCAACGTCAAGGTAACCCGTATTGAAGCAGTCCCTATCTAATGTATTTAATACCTGAACATATGAACTGTATCTAAATGAGCAGGATTAAGACAGGCGCTTTCTGGTATGGGCACGTGATGCAAGACAGCTCCTTATGTGCATGTCACACAAGAGAGGGGTGGGGTCCCTCAAATCATGCATAAGCATGAAAAAACTGGATTAAAAACACACATGTGACATGCACAATGTGAACAAGTCTGTTGGACCATGTTCACTCCACCCTGACTGAAACACAAACAAAAAGCACAGAATGACAAATGTGCAAAAATACCTTGCAATAAGACATATAACAGTAGTCAGCAAGTGCTGATAAAAGGTAATAACAAACACAGGGTATTTAGTCTATACGTTTTTTTGCAAAAAAATGTATAACAAGCTGCCTCACCAACGTCAAGGTAACCCGTATTGAAGAAGGTCCTGCGGCTCTGAAGTACGCATCTATTCGGTTGCTGCCCGCTCCACAGGTAGCTTTGAGCACGCTTTACTCAGGACACACACACTGGCTCAGTGAGCAAGTTCAGTGCGGTGTCTCTGACATTATAACTGGCCCACAGGTTTTTTTTTTCTCTCTTCACTTCTGCAGCATGGACCCAATGAGTGCTTTATCTGAGCAGGTGAAAAGCTTGACTCAGTCACTGCAGAAGCTTAGTTTGGAACACCAAGCTCTGGCCCAGTCCCAACGGCGGGTTGAGGACTCAGTTCAGGGGATACTTTCCACAGGCTTCCAGCAGGTGGGGAATAGAGATGTCATTTTAGTCCCACCTGAATCCCCGGTTAAATTGCCAGATACATTTTCTGGTAACAAGGATGATTTCAGGGCATTTAAGGAGGGCTGTAAGCTTTTTTTTTTTTTGAGACCCCGCTCCTCTGGGGATGAGAAATAGAGGGTGGGGGCGGTGATGTCCCTGCTTAGGGGGTCCCCACAAGCCTGGGCATTCTCGCTTTCCTCTTCTGCCCCTGAGAGAATGTCTGTGGATGCATTTTTTGAAGCCTTAGGGCTTATTTATGATGAGCCTGATAGAGTGCGGTTGGCTGAGGACAAAGTGATGAGTGTCTGTCAGGGGGAGCACTCGGCCGAATGGTTCTGTACTGAATTCAGACGTTGGGCAGCGGAGATTTCCTGGAGTGATGCCGCCCTTCGGGGGCTGTTCCACAGAGGCCTGTGTGAACGTCTGAAGGATGCTTTGGCACTCCATCCTCCGCCTGACTCCCTGGAGGATGCCATGGTCCAAGCGGTTCGCATGGATCGCAGGCTGCGGGCTAGAGGCATTATGCAACGGGAAACGCCCTTATTCTTCAGTGGAGATGAGACCCAGACTCTTCCTATGGCTATGAGCGCTGTCACCTGTGAGGGAAAGGAAAGAAGATGCCGCCGGGAAAAGCAGTTGTGCTTCTATTGTGGGAAATCTGGACATTGGAAGAAGGACTGCCCCTCCTGTCCGTCATCCTCCAAGATGGCGGGAAACGACTAGGTCTGGGTAGTAATTGAGGAAGCTACCCAGACCTTCAGGTTCAATTTTCCTCATGTGCAAAATTGGTGCTGCAGGTGGAACTGGAACTTGGTTATGGTCCTGTTCAGACTACTGCTTTTATTGACTGCGGTTCGGCTGTGAACCTGATTGATACCAAGGTTATGACTCTTAATAAGATAGGGACAGTCAGGCTTCACGATCCTGTTAAACTTGTGGCAATTGACTCATCTCCTCTTACCCAAGACGGTATCTGTTGCAGGTCCGAACTTTTTTCTCTAAAAGTGGGTTCCACTCATGTGGAGAAACTAAGTTGTCTGGTGCTAGATAACTTGCCTGCAGGACTGGTACTGGGGATGCCTTGGCTTCAACGCCATAATCCTACCATTGATTGGGTTACAGGGGAAATCACTCAATGGGGATGCAATAATAAATGTGGTAACCGGGGACATCTTGTTAACGCTGTTAAATCCGTGTCTGTGTCGTCTGTCGATCTGGAAAGTATTCCGGAGTACCTGAAAGATTTCGAAGACGTTTTTTCCGAAAGTGAGGCTGAGGCGCTGCCACCACATAGACCCTATGATTGTGCCATTGATTTAGTACCCGGAGCCAAGTTACCTAAGGCTCGATTGTTCAATTTGTCTGGGCCTGAGCGCCAAGCCATGAAGGAGTACATAGCTGAGAGTCTCCGCAAAGGGCATATCAGGCCTTCTGTGTCACCTGTGGCAGCAGGGTTCTTCTTTGTGAAGAAAAAAAGATAGTGGTTTGCGGCCGTGCCTCGACTTTCAGGAACTGAACAAGATAATGGTTAGGAACTCTTACCCGCTTCCCCTCATCCCAGACTTATGTAACCAGTTAGCTGGGGCCCAATGGTTCTCCAAGTTAGATCTGCGGGGGGCCTACAATCTGATAAGGGTTCGGGAAGGGGACGAGTGGAAAACGGCATTCCTCACATCAGAAGGACTCTTTGAGAACCTGGTAATGCCATTTGGGTTAACTAATGCACCTGCTATTTTCCAAAATTTCATCAAAGTTGTGTTTTCTGATCTGATATACCGTTTTGTTATTATTTATTTGGATGATATTTTGGTGTATTCCCCGGACAGTCAATCTCACTTGCAACATCTAAAGACAGTTCTCCAGAGACTCAGGGAGAACCAATTGTTCGCCAAATTGGAAAAATGTTAGTTTTTTGTACAGGAGCTGTCTTTTTTGGGGTTGATTGTGTCCTGTGAGGGGTTTCGTATGGATCCTAAGAAGGTGCTGGCGATCGCTGACTGGGTTCAGCCTCGAGATCTCAAGGGGCTCCAGCGCTTCTTAGGATTTGCGAACTATTACCGGAGATTCATTAAAGGTTTCTCACAAGTGGTGAAACCACTCACGGATCTTACCCAGAAGGGAGCTGATGTAAAAAATTGGTCTATACTCGCTAAGGAATCCTTCTCAGCAACTAAGAAATGTTTTATGTCTGCCCCGGTGTTGGTGCAACCTGACCCGTCCAAACCATTCATTGTGGAGGTGGATGCTTCTGAAGTGGGGGTGGGGGCTGTGCTGTCCCAGGGTCCGGCCACCCTTACCAATCTCAAACCCTGTGCCTTCTTCTCCAAGAAGTTCTCTTCAGCTGAGAAAAACTATGATGTAGGCAATAGAGAACTTCTTGCGGTCAAGCTGGCGTTTGAGGAATGGAGGCACTTTTTGGAAGGGGCGACTCACCCTATCACGGTTGTCACGGATCACAAAAATTTGGCATACCTTGAATCTGCTAAGAGGCTTACTCCCAGACAGGCCCGTTGGTCACTTTTTTATTTCACGATTTCAGTTCTCAATTACTTTTCGACCGGGGTCCAAAAATGCTAAAGCGGATGCCCAGTCCAGAAGTTTTGATCCAGTGTCTCCCCCTGAGCCGCCGTCCTCCATTCTTCCCCCAGGGGTGGTAGTGGCGGGGGTCTCCACTGAGTTGGAACAAGAAATCCTTAGGGCTCAGGCCCTAGCTCCGGCAACCAGGCCAAGCGATAAACTGTTTGTTCCAGATTCATTGCGGCCTAGACGTCTGCAGGAGTGTCATGATTCTAGGCTGAGTGCTCATCCAGGTATCACGGCCACTAGAGAGGCAGTAGCCAGGGGTTTTTGGTGGCCTTCATTAAGGTCCGATGTCAAGGAATTTGTTTCTGCTTGTGGCATATGTGCCCGTTCCAAAAGCTCGCATAACCAGCCGGCTGGGGAACTCATACCTTTACCGGTTCCTGATAGGCCATGGACTCATCTTTCCATGGATTTTATTACCGGCCTTCCACCTTCCAGGGGCAATACCGTGATCTGGGTGGTGGTGGATAGGTTTTCTAAACAGGCCCATTTCATTCCCTTGGCAGCATTACCTTCAGCAGAAACATTGTCAAGGTTGTTTGTGCAGTATGTGGTCCGATTGCATGGGGTACCCCTGAATGTTGTGTCTGACAGAGGTGTGCAGTTTGTGGCCAAATTTTGGAGGGCGTTCTGTATGAAATTGGGCATCTCACTCTCCTTCTCGTCGGCATATCACCCTGAAAGCAATGGTCAGACAGAACGCACCAATCAATCCCTGGAACAAATTCTCAGGTGTCTGACCTCCGCCAGACAGGAGGATTGGTGTGATGCGTTACCGTTGGCTGAATTCGCTTTTAACAACCGGGTGAGTCAGTCCACCAACATGTCCCCATTCCTGATTAACTATGGCTTTAATCCACATTTTGGGGAGTTTTCTCGGGTGGATTCCGGTTGTCCAGGAGCAGAGGGGTCCGTTCAACGGTTAAAAAACCTCTGGGCTGAAGTCCGGCGTAATATCTCTTGCGCCCAGCGGAGATACAAATATTTTGCGGACAAAAAGAGAGCCTCGGGAGACATGTTTCATGTGGGAGAAAAGGTTTGGCTCTCCACGCGTAACATCAACTTAAAGGTACCATCAGTTAAGTTGGGACTAAAGTTCATTGGTCCGTACAAGATTATGGAGATAGTCAACCCTGTGGCATATAGGTTGCGTCTCCCCGCCTCCTTAAAAATATCTAATGTGTTCCATAAGTCTCTGTTGAAACCAGCAGGATCTGTCAAAGAGAACTCTGAGACTGTTGTTCCTCCAGTGCTGGTGGAGGGTCAATTGGAGTATGAGGTCGGACATATTGTGGACTCTCGGCGGGTGCGCCGCTCTTTGCAGTACCTGGTCCACTGGAAGGGATATGGATCGGAAGAGCGCTCATGGGTCCCTGCTCGCTCGGTACATGCAGATCGCCTGGTTCAGGCGTTCCATGGCAAGTACCCGGGGAAGCCTGGGGGTCCAGAGGCCCCCCGTTGAGAGGGGGGTACTGTCATGATCCCAGTGCAGGTTTTTGAGCTGCACACCGGGGGGTTAATGTCTGGAGCTCTGTGCAGGTTTTGACCTGCACACTTGGGGTTAATGATTGTGGCCTCTTTCTGGTTCTGGGAGAGCTTCATAAACCCCTGGGTAGCTTCAATCCCTGCCAGTTATACTTTTGCCTTTGGCCTAGTGTGCTGACCCCCGTGTGCCTGTTTGTTGCTATAGCTTGTTTATATGGTTCTGACCTGGCCCTGTTTCCCATTGTGAGTTTGCCTGTTGATTTTGTATTGCATTATTATCTGTGTATGACTCATTGCCTGTGACCTGACTACTCTCTGCTCGCCCCTCTGGTACCTTGCAGCTATCTCTGTGTGTGACTCATTGGCTACGTCCTGACTATTCTCCCTGTCTATGCCCCTTGGTAACTTTGTCTCGCAGTTACTCTGCTAGGAATTGTCTTGCAGCTCCTAGCTCTGTGGAGTTTAGGCCACGCCTCTAGCAGTCACGTGCTTCAGGTCCTGCGGCTCTGAAGTACGCATCTATTCGGTTGCTGCCCGCTCCACAGGTAGCTTTGAGCACGCTTTCGCTTTACTCAGGACACGCACACTGGCTCAGTGAGCAAGTTCAGTGTGGTGTCTCTGACAGCCTCATTCCCTGGTGCTGCCTATAGGGACAAGCTTAATGTGCTTATCTATGAACCCAACTCTTATATCAATAAGCGATATATCATGAAGCTTTGCATAAAAGAATAAATATTACACATGAATAAATGATACATTAGCATATATTGTGAAGCCTATCATTTATTAGTATGATGTGTAGCAAGAAACAAAACTGTGTATGAGCTGTCATCAATATTTGCTGGCCCTGTACATTATACGCCTTTACATATAAGTAATTGACGGTAAGCAGCTTGAGGTCTTTAGTGAGATTACCTATTACAGTGTGAATAATAATGATCTGTCTGAACTTCCTTTCTCAGCTCCTCGTCAGAGAACTGATCTCTATGGTAAAAGTAACTGTTACCGACATTGATTCTATGCTGTAATTAGTTTGGGCAGGCTGAAATCTGACTTCTTGTCTGTAGCTCTTAAAAGGAGAACGCTTCCTACGACTTTATGAGTATTCTACCATAATATTTCACCATTCATAGGATACATCCTGGGGTGTACAGTAATCACAGAGCCCTCTAGCATGAAACCAAATTGGTCCACAACCGTAAAAAAATAAAAAATAAAATACAGCAGTTACTTGTGGGTATTTGTTGATTAAAACAGCTGGCAACAGTTATATAGGGTCAGTGCATGAGCCCACTCCACGCGACTCCTCCTGACCTCTGCTGTACATATACAGCGGATATTGGGCAGGGCTTAAAAAAGACACAATGTCAGAAGACTTGGCTATCTATTAAGCGGAGCTTCCCATTTCTTATTGTCCACCTGAGTCTAGTGACGTTTATTGACATTTGTTTATGTTTTAGTTTCTGGAACTTTAACCCTAACCCTTGCCTTAGACAGTGTTAGAAAAATTATGTGTTATGTTTTTTCTTATTTTTTTCTACAGAAACTTTGCACTGCTCTCTCAGCAGGTGTCTCTGTCCTCTTACAAAATTGCGAGAGGAAAGGAGGTGAGCTGTGAAGAGCATAGTGTCTTAGTTAGTTAACTGTGATAATCAGCTGACACCATGCCGCGATCATCTGCGCTCCCCCCGTGAGCGCAGCTGATCGCGCTAGACATATTATTCCGTTCTTGGGACTTAGGTCCCAGGTCACATGGACGGAATAGTACGTCTAATGTAGGAAAGTGGTTAATGTGGATGAGATTGTATGCCCCCTGAGGTCCATCTTAAAGAACCATTTTGCCCCAACAATTTGATTAAAGAGGTCAGGGATCAGGGGAAGCAGATACAGATCACGGACAGTGATCGCATTGAGTTCCTGGAAATCCAGGCAAGGACGTAACCCCCATCTTTCTTCTTGACAAAAAAGAACCCCGCAGCAATTGGAGATGAGGACGGTCTGATATGACCCTTAGGCCGGGGATCACACATGTGAGAAACACGGCCGAGTCTCGCATGTTAATACCCGGCACTGCCGCCGGCACTCAGGAGTGGAGCGTTCAGCTGCATGTATTGCTATGTGGCCGCACGCTCCGCTCCCGAGTGATCCTTGCCTTAGTCAGACTTTCCGTTATATACACACACGGTCAAAATTGTTGGTACCCCTCGTTTAATGGCAGAAAAACCCACAATGGTGACAGAAATAACTTGAATCTGACAAAAGTAATAAATCAAAAATCTATGAAAATGGACAAATGAAGGTCAGACATTACTTTTCAACCATGCTTACACAGAATTGTTAAAAAAATAAAGCTCATGAAATAAACCTGGACAGAAATGATGGTACCCCTGAAAATGATGTGACAAAAGAGACATGTTAAATTAAGGTGTGTCCACTAATTAGCATCACAGCAATCTTGGAATCTGTGATTGGGCCTGTATAGAGGGCTACAGATACTCACTGTGCTGTTTGGTGACATGGTGTGTATAACGCTCAACATGGACCAGAGGAATCAAAGGAAAGAGTTGTCTCAGAAGATTAGAAAGAAAATTATAGACAAACATGTTAAAGGTAAAAGTTATGAGACCATCTCCAAGCAGCTTGATGTTCCTGCGATTACAGTTGCACATATTATTCAGAAATTTAAGCTCCATGGGATTGTAGCCAACCTCCCAGGACATGGCCGCAGGAGGAAAATTGATGACAAATCAAAGAGATGGATAACACGAATGGTAACAAAAGAGCCCAGAAAAACTTCTAAACGGATTAAAGGTGAACTTCAAGCTCAAGGAACATCAGTGTCAGATCGCACCATCTGTCGGTTTATGAGCCAAAGTGGACTTCATGGGAGATGACCAAGGAGGACACCATTGTTGAAAAAAAAATCATAAAAAAGCCAGACTGGAATTGGACAAACTACATGTTGACAAGCCACAAACCTTCTGGGAGAATTTCCTATGTACAGATGAGACAAAAATGGAACTTTTTGGCAAGGCACATCAGCTCTATGGCCACAGGTGGAAAAATGAAGCATATCAAGAAAAGAACACTGTCCCTACTGTGAAACATGGAGGAGTCTCTGTTATGTTCTTGTGCTGCTTTGCTGCATCTGGCACAGGGTGTCTAGAATCTGTGCAGAGTACAATGAAATCTCAAGACTATCAAGAAATTCTAGAGAAAAATGTGCTGCCCAGTGTCAGAAAGCTTGGTCTCAGTTGTAGGTCATGGGTCTTGCAACAGGATAATGTCCGAAAACACACATCTGAAAACACCCAAGAATGGCTAAGAGGAAAACATGGGACTATTCTGAAGTGGCTTTCTATGAGCCCTGACCTAAATCCTGTTGAGCATCTTTGGAAAGAGCTCAAACATGCCATCTAGAAAAGGCAACCTTCAAACAAGAGACAACTGAAGCAGTTTGCGCTTGAGCAGTGGGCCAAAATACCTGTCAAGATGTGCAGAAGTCTCATTGTCAATTACAGGAATCGTTTGATTGCAATGATTGTCTCAAAAGGTTGTGCAACAAAATATTAAGTTAAGTGTACCATCATTTCTGTCCAGGCCTATTTTATGAGTTTTATTTTTTTAAAAATTCTGTGAAAGCTTGGTTAAAAAACAAATGTTTAACTTTCATTTGTTCATTTTTATTGATTTTTGATTTTGAATAGAAAGAATAGATTTCTACACATAAAATAGATATAAAGATGTCAGTCACATATAATTAGTACAGTGCGAGTGTAGCTTACTATATACCGTATTTTTCGCTTTATAAAACGCTCCGGATTATAAGACACACCCCAAATTTTGAGGAGAAAAATAGGAGCAAAACTTTTTTTTAATAAAATGGTGGTGCATCTTATAATCCATGCGTCTTATTGCTTACCGGGGGTGGTGATGGAGGAGTCAGGAGTGGAACATTGCTGCTGGGAGTGTTTTGATGTGAAGCGTGCTGCTGCGGGTGTCTGATACTGCCACCGCCCTCTGTCCCCCGATGCTTGCTGCCCCGGCGCTATCCCTGGTGCTGCTGCCGTGCTGTCCCTCGGTGCTTGCCACCACCGCTGCAATCTGTCCCCCGGTGCCTGCTGCCGCTGTGCTATGTCCCTGGTGCTGCCAACACCACCGCGCTCTGGCCCCCTGTGCCTGCTGCCGCGGTGCTCTGTCCTTGGTGCTGCCACCACTGCTGCGCTCTGACCCCCAGTGCTTGCCGCCACGGTGCTCTGTCCCTGGTGCTTGCCACCACTGCCGCGCTCTGTCCCCCGGTTCTTACTGCCACCGCCGAGCTCTGTCCCCTGGTGCTCATCTCCCAAGATTTCAGTGCCGAAATCTCCATCTGCGCAGGCGCGGCGGCCATTTTCCTGGAAGAAATCCAAAGGAAAGCATGCATGGAACGGCTGAGCCCCCCACGCAGCATGGGACAGAGTGCGGCGGTGGTGGCAACCACCGGGGACAGAGCGCAGCAGTGGCGGCAAGCACAGGGGACAGCACGGCAGCAGCACCAGGGGACAGAGTGCCGTGGCAAGCACTGGACACCCTCAGCAGCAGCACAGAAAGATATATCCTCTTTGTAAGACACACCCCCATTTTCCCCTCAAATTTGGAGGAAAAAAAGTGCGTCTTACAAAGCGGAAAATATGGTATGTATTTTATTACTAAATAAGTTATTTTCTGAAAAAATGGCGTGGGGTCCCCACAAATTTTATGAACCAGCAGAGGGAAAGTGGACAGCTGGGGGCAGATGTTTACAGCCTGGGAAGGGGTTAATACCTATGGAACTTCCCAGGCTATTAATATCAGCCCACAGATTTATGCTTAGCCTTTACTGGTTATTAAAATGGGAGACCCCACCAAAGAATGACATAGGGTCTCTCTATAATTAATAATAAGCAAAGTCTAGGCAGACATCTGCAGGTTGATATTAATAGCTTAGAAAGGGGCCATGGATATTGGCCCCATTCCAGACTAAAAACATCAGCTCTCAGACACCTCAGAAATGGCGCATCCATAAGATGCGCCAAATCGGGCACTTAACTTTGCTATTTCCACTTGCCCTGGTGTGGTGGCAAGTGGGGTGATAGTATTGGAGTTGATGTCTCCTTTGCATTGTCAGATGGCATTAAGCCAAAGGGTTAGTAAGTTGCCAAAAAAATAACACCCAGAATAAAGTCCTTTATTTGAACAAATAACATAGACTCCTTCATTGACTCTAAATTAACCAAAAACATTTATGCTTACCCTTACACCCAATCCACTGAAAGCTCTCACTCTTGCAGAGCCATCAGAAAGGTCAACCGAGTTCAGAGCCAATGAACTCAGTTTAACTCAATGATGTCAGTGCTAGCACCGAACTCAGATGACCTTTCTGATGGCACTGCGAGCATGAAAACTTTCTCACGCTCGTGGTGACGTCAGTGAGGTGAAACAAGTTAATTGGATACGAACTCTGCTCAAATTTAGCATGCCACTGTGAGGCACTGAGCTGAGCAAGCACAAACAGCTCAATGTCTCTGCTGGATGGCAGGCTGTATAGTCATATCATGCAACAATGCAGCCTGCTATCTAAATATAGCAGAGCTAGATGCTTCACTGGCCAATTGGATTATTATCTTATCATCAGATAGGTGAGGAATATGGTTGTTTATTATTTTAATTCTTTTACAGGGGACATCAGCTTTAGTGGATTGGGTGAGTATAAGTGTTTTTGGCTAATTTAGAGTCAATAAAGTTGTCTCATTTGTTCAAATAAAGGACTTTATTCTGGGTGTTATTTTTTTTGCTGATTTGACTATGGTTTTTTTCTGGATTTATAGAGAACCCCACCTACCTGAGAGCATTGTACACCGCTTTGACTTTTCCCTGATGACGTCCCCAATCTGAGCTGAAGATTACAATATAGTCCAGGTATGGTGCAACATAGTTCTTATGAGGTTTGAGGATCCGGTTCTTGGCCCTCTGGAAGTGGCTGGAGCTCCCTGCAGTCTGAACGGCATCAATACATATTGGAAGCAACCAACGGGCGTAGAGAAAGCCCTCTTCTCTTTTAGCTTCATGTGACTATGGAATTTACCTATATTCCTTTGTAAGACCCAAATTGGTTACGTACCTTGCTGGCACAAGTATCAGCTCACCGATATGCAGCATCGGATATGCATAGAACTTGGAGACTTTGTTCAGCATCCAATAATCATTGCTGAATCTCGATTCTCCATCGGGTTTTGGAACAAGGACAATCGGGTTAGACCACCCTCTCTTAGATTCTTCAATTACTCTGAGATTCAGAATACACTTTACTCCCATCGAGATTCCTCTGTAATTTGGTATGGCTTCAAATTCACCCACACATGGGGTTCTGTCAGAACTTTATGTTCTATGACATCTATAGACCCCGGCAAACAGGTCTCGGTTCTGCTGCCGCCATTCCCGACATTGCTGTTCATGGGCCGTCGACAACGTCTTGGCTATTGTGACATCTTCAGTGTCCACTTCTGACTTAATTAATAAACATGGAGTTTCAACAGGGTCCCTGTCTTGCCATGCCTTAGGATGTACTTACAATATCTTATGATTTCCCTGTGATATCTGGGCCAATAAAACTTCTGCATGCCCCATTCTTGAGTTTTTTCCACCCCCAGATGGCCACCCAAGACATGTGAATGGGTCATGTCTAGTGTTGAACATTCCGATACCGCAAACATCGGGTATGGGCCGATATTCGCGGAATCGGAATTCCGATACCGAGTACCGATATTTTTACAATATCGAATACCGGAATTGGAAGTTCCCATAATGCTATCAGCCAGTTGTGTTAGCCATGTTAACTAATGGCATGGCTGTGATTGGCTGCTGAAATGATGTCATCATGATGCGCGGTCTGTGTGGGCCTGCCGGGAGTCTGTGCGGGCCTGTCGGGGGTCTGTACGGGCCTGCCGGGGGTCTGTGCGGGCCTGCCGGGGGTCTGTGCGGGCCTGCCGGGGGTCTGTGTGGGCCTGCCGGGGGTCTGCGTGGGCCTGCCGGGGGTCTGCACGGGCCTGCCGGGGGTCTGTGCGGCCCTGCCGGGGGTTGTGTGTGTGTGCAGGCATCGTCCGATGGGACTACAAGTCCCATCGGGCTATGCCTGCTACAATGACAGTGATTGACACATTAGCCAATGATGGGACAGTAGTAGTAGTCACATCATCCGGCTAATGTGTTGAATGTAAAAAAAAAACAAAACAAAAAAACCATACACACTACATACATACATACTACATATATACTACATTCATACAACATACATACATACTACTTAATACATACATACTTCATATATACTACATTCGTACCGCATACATACATACTACATACATACTTCATATATACTACATTCATACAACACACATACATACATACTACATACATACTACATTCATACAGTATACATACATACTATATAATACATACATACTACATATATACTACATTCACACAACATACATACATACATACATACTACATACATACTACATTCATACAGCATACATACATACTACATACATACTACATATAAACAACATTCATACAGCATACATACTACATATATACTACATTCACACAACATACATACATACATACTACATACATACTACATTCATACAGCATACATACATACTATATAATACATACATACTACATATATACTACATTCATACAACATACATACATACTACATATTTACAACATTCATACAGCATACATACATACTACATACATACTACATATAAACAACATTCATACAGCATACATACTACATATATACTACATTAATACAACATACATACTACATACTACATACATACTACATATATACAACATTCATACAGCATACATACTACATAATACATACTACATATATACACTCACTGGCCACTTTATTAGGTACACCTGTCAAACTGTGTGTTAAGACTTAATTTCTAATCTGCCAATCACATGGCGGCAACTCAGTGCATTTAGGCATGTAGACATGGTCAAGACAATCTCCTGCAGTTCAAACCGAGCATCAGTATGGGGAAGAAAGGTGATTTGAGTGCCTTTGAACGTGGCATGATTGTTGGTGCCAGAAGGGCTGGTCTAAGTATTTCAGAAACTGCTGATCTACTGGGATTTTCACGCACAACCATCTCTAGGGTTTACAGAGAATGGTCCGAAAAAGAAAAAAAATCCAGTGAGCGGCAGTTCTGTGGCCGGAAATGGCTTGTTGATGCCAGAGGTCAGAGGAGAATGGGCAGACTGGTTCGAGCTGATAGAAAGGCAACAGTGACTCAAATTGCCACCCGTTACAACCAAGGTAGGCAGAAGAGCATCTCTGAACGCACAGTGCGTCGAACTTTGAGGCAGATGGGCTACAGCAGCAGAAGACCACACCGGGTACCACTCCTCTCAGCTAAGAACAGGAAACTGAGGCTACAATTTGCACAAGCTCATCGAAATTGGACAGTAGAAGATTGGAAAAACGTTGCCTGGTCTGATGAGTCTCGATTTCTGCTGCGACATTCGGATGGTAGGGTCAGAATTTGGCGTAAACAACATGAAAGCATGGATCCATCCTGCCTTGTATCAACGGTTCAGGCTGGTGGTGGTGGTGTCATGGTGTGGGGAATTTTTTCTTGGCACTCTTTGGGCCCCTTGGTACCAATTGAGCATCGTTGCAACGCCACAGCCTACCTGAGTATTGTTGCTGACCATGTCCATCCCTTTATGACCACAATGTACCCAACATCTGATGGCTACTTTCAGCAGGATAATGCGCCATGTCATAAAGCTCGAATCATCTCAGATTGGTTTCTTGAACATGACAATGAGTTCACTGTACTCAAATGGCCTCCTCAGTCACCAGATCTCAATCCAATAGAGCATCTTTGGGATGTGGTGGAACGGGAGATTCGCATCAGGGATGTGCAGCCGACAAATCTGCGCCAACTGTGTGATGCCATCATGTCAATATGGTCCAAAATCTCTGAGGAATGCTTCCAGCACCTTGTTGAATCTCTGCGACGAAGAATTGAGGCAGTTCTGAAGGCAAAAGGGGGTCCAACCCGTTACTAGCATGGTGTACCTAATAAAGTGGCCAGTGAGTTTACTACATTCATGCAACATAGATACATACATACTGCATATATACAACATTCATACAGCATACATACTACATAATACATACATACTACATATTTACTACATTCATACAACATACATACATACTACATACATACTACATATATACTACATTCATACAACATACATATATACTACATTCATACAACATACATACATACTACATACTAACTACATACATACAACATACAAACATACATACTACATACATACTACATACAATACATTCATACAATACATATAGACATACAGTACATATAGCAGATTACATACTCACCATCACTTGTCACTTTGATCCCCGAAGCCAGTGTCATCTCACTGTAAAAAATATTAAAATAACAAACAAGCAATATACTCCCTGATCCACAGAAATCCACGAGTGTCCCACGATGATCTCCTGCAGTGCATCACTGAGAGGTTACTATAGTTCACTGGTCTCACTTTATGGCAAAAGCTGCGTGGGAACTTTCTCACACAGCAATGCCAAAAGTGAGACTAGGGACTATTTTTTTACAGTGGCGAAGGAATACAGTGCGGAAGGATACCTACCACCCATCATTGTATTCCTGTTGCCCCTAGAGAGCGGTCGCATCAGCTGATGCTGCTGTTCTTCACGGGAGATCGTCGTGGGACACTCGTGGATTTCTGCGGATCAGGGAGTATATTGCTTGTTTGTTATTTTAATATTTTTTACAGATGACACTGGCTTCGGGGATCAAAGTGACAAGTGATGGTGAATATGTACTCTATGTTATATGTACTGTATGTCTATATGTATGTATTGTATGAATGTATTGTATGTAGTATGTAGTATGTATGTTGTATGTCTGTAGCATGTTTTATGTATGTTGTATGTCTGTAGTATGTATGTAGTATGTACTATGTATGTATGTATGTTGTATGAATGTAGTATGTATGTAGTATGTATGTAGTATGAATGTAGTATATATGTAGTATGTATGTAGTATGTATGTATGTTGTATGAATGTAGTATATATGTAGTATGTATGTATGCTGTATATATGTAGTATGTATGTATGTTGTATGAATGTAATATATATGTAGTATGTATGTATTATGTAGTATGTATGTATCTTGTATGAATGTAGTATATATGTAGTATGTATGTATGTTGTATGAATGTAGTATGTATGTATGAATGTAGTATATATGTAGTATGTATGTTGTATGAATGTAGTATATATGTAGTATGTATGTATGTTGTATGAATGTAGTATATATGTAGTATGTATGTATGTTGTATGAATGTAGTATGCATGTATGTATGTTGTATAAATGTAGTATATATGTAGTATATAGTATGTATGTTGTATGAATGTAGTATATATGTAGTATGTATGTATGTACAGTACAGGCCAAAAGTTTGGACACACTTTCTCATTCAAAGAGTTTTCTTTATTTTCATGACTATAAAAATTGTAGATTCACTCTGAAGGCATCAAAACTATGAATGAACACATGTGGAATTATATAATTAACAAAAAAGTGTAAAAGAACTGAAAATATGTCTTGTATTCTAGGTTCTTCAAAGTAGCCACCTTTTGCTTTGATTACTGCTTTGCACACTCTTCTCATTCTCTTGATGAGATTCAAGAGGTAGTCACCGGAAATGGTCTTCCAACAGTCTTGAAGGAGTTCCCAGAGATGCTTAGCACTTGTTGGCCCTTTTGCCTTCACTCTGCGGTCCAGCTCACCCCAAACCATCTCGATTGGGTTCAGGTCTGGTGACTGTGGAGGCCAGGTCATCTGGCGTAGCACCCCATCACTCTCATTCTTGGTCAAATAGCCCTTACACAGCCTGGAGGTGTGTTTGGGGTCATTGTCCTCTTGAAAAATAAATGATGGTCCAACTAAACGCAAACCGGATGGAATAGCATGCCGCTGCAAGACGCTGTGGTAGCCATGCTGGTTCAGTATGCCTTCAATTTTGAATAAATCTCCAACAGTGTCACCAGCAAAGCACCCCCACACCATCACACATCCTCCTCCATGCTTCACGGTGGGAACCAGGCATGTAGAGTCCATCCGTTCACCTTTTCTGCGTCGCACAAAGACATGGTGGTTGGAAACAAAGGTCTTAAATTTGGACTCATCAGACCAAAGCACAGATTTCCACTGGTCTAATGTCCATTCCTTGTGTTCTTTGATGGCCACTCGTTTTTCTTTACTTAGAATTTGTGTTATGGCAAGAAAAAAGCAGCTAACAGTCTATTCAGTAGGACTATCAGCTGTGTATCCACCAGACTTCTGCACAACACAACTGAAGGTCCCGACCCAATTTATAAGGTAAGAAATCCCACTTATTAAACTTGACAGGGTACACCTGTGAAGTAAAAACCATTTCCAGTGACTACCTCTTGAAGCTCATCAATAGAATGCCAAGAGTGTGCAAAGCAGTAATCAAAGAAAAAGGTGGCTACTTTGAAGAACCTAGAATATAAGACATATTTCAGTTGTTTCACACTTTTTTGTTAATTATATAATTCCTCATGTGTTAATTCATAGTTTTGATGCCTTCAGAGTGAATCTACAATTTTCATAGCCATGAAAATAAATAAAACTCTTTGAATGAGAAGGTGTGTCCAAACTTTTGGTCTATACTGTATGTTGTATGAATGTAGTATGTATGTATGTTGTATGAAGAATGTAGCATATATGTGGTATGTATTGTAGGGATGTGACTCGCTCAGGTGCAGCGGGAGACAATCATGAGGCACGTTCTTCCCAAAGTTCATGAGGTTTATTTGCTCCATAAACCATAAATCAGCGTATCACCAAAATAGCCTCTAGCTTAGGCACAAAAGAACATAAATGTCCGTGGCTTCAGACTCGGACCGAGAGTCTCAGCACATGCTGGGAGGTGTAGTCCTTCCCATATACAACTAATATACATAGGCCAGGGCAATGTCCCGAGCAGCGCTCTATCTGCAGCCGCAGACCCAGGAAGGCTTCTCCTTCCTTAGCACACAGGCCACTCTCTGTAGTGTCCCACCTGGACACATGGAAGTCTGTCCACACTCTGACAGACTCACTCTCACACTCTCTCACATGTGCCAAACACCTCAATTACATAGCCCTGTAACCACACCCACAGGTGATCACATGGCTATGACATCACTAAAGGTTGTATAGACACACACAGGCTTCCCTGACACAGTGTAACAGAAAGATCAGCAGTACCTCTGCTGATCAATACACCCTGGAGCCTGCATCCCAAGGCCACCCACCTTGAGACCCATAATGGTCATTTAGGACCATGCTCCTATTACCACACTGAATGTGCCTGTACACCCGTCCTGGGACACCCACACAGCCCCCCCCTAGCTGACATAGTGGTAACTACACCACAGTATGTATGTATGTTGTATGAATGTAGTATATATGTGGTATGTATGTATGTTGTATGAATGTAGTATATATGTAGTATGTATGTAGTATGTATGTTGTATGAATGTAGTATATATTAAGTATGTATGTAGTATGTATGTATGTAGTATGTATGTATGTTGTATGAATGTAGTATATATGTAGTATGTATGTATTATGTAGTATGTATGTATGTTGTATGAATGTAGTATGTATGTAGTATGGGTTATGCAGCAATAATACAGGGTACTCACCCTCAATAGTTGTGTAAAGCCACAACTACTGTATCCGCTTAGTCACATGCCATAAAGCTGCAGCAGGATGGCGTAGACAGACAGCGTCTGCTACCAATGCTCCCAGGGCAGATCCCTTAAAGAAAACACCAGGTCCCTGTGCTGCAAGACCTTCGTGACCCCACTGAGCCACAGCAAGCACCTTCAGGTTTTGCAGAGGAAAAGAAAAAAAAAAAACACATGCACAGTCTCTCACATGTCCTGTCCATGCGCTATTCAGGACGTACCGTCTCCGCCTGAGACCGTCCACCACACAGGGCGCACCGGGTGCTATTCAGGGAGCAGCCCTCCTCCCAGGGTCTCCCAACACACCGGCCTCACCAGGTCCAGGGGCTCAGCGGGTGCTCTTCAGGACATCCGTCTCCACCTGAGACTGCCCAACACACGCCTCCAGGACCTTGCTCACTGACCCCTCCAGGAACACAGTCTCTCACTGACCCTGGTCAGTGCAACACAGACTCCTGTCTGTTACCTACTGGTGTCAGCCCCACAGTTTCCCGGACGCCTCTTCTCCTCAGAGGTATCCCACAAATATTCATAGTCACTTTCTCTGACCTCGGTCAGTATTACTCACGGCTGTCAGACCATCTGCTCTCCTGGCTCAGAATCGCCAGCGCTGCCACACGTGCTTCTGGGAATCGCTGCCCGCGTTCTCCGCCAATTGTAGGGATGTGACTCGCTCAGGTGCAGCGGGAGACAATCATGAGGCACGTTCTTCCCAAAGTTCATGAGGTTTATTTGCTCCATAAACCATAAATCAGCGTATCACCAAAATAGCCTCTAGCTTAGGCACAAAAGAACATAAACGTCCGTGGCTTCAGACTCGGACCGAGAGTCTCAGCACATGCTGGGAGGTGTAGTCCTTCCCATATACAACTAATATACATAGGCCAGGGCAATGTCCCGAGCAGCGCTCTATCTGCAGCCGCAGACCCAGGAAGGCTTCTCCTTCCTTAGCACACAGGCCACTCTCTGTAGTGTCCCACCTGGACACATGGAAGTCTGTCCACACTCTGACAGACTCACTCTCACACTCTCTCACATGTGCCAAACACCTCAATTACATAGCCCTGTAACCACACCCACAGGTGATCACATGGCTATGACATCACTAAAGGTTGTATAGACACACACAGGCTTCCCTGACACAGTGTAACAGAAAGATCAGCAGTACCTCTGCTGATCAATACACCCTGGAGCCTGCATCCCAAGGCCACCCACCTTGAGACCCATAATGGTCATTTAGGACCCTGCTCCTATTACCACACTGAATGTGCCTGTACACCCATCCTGGGACACCCACACAGCGCCCCCTAGCTGACATAGTGGTAACTACACCACATACCTCCCCCCTCTGTTCAAACTTGTGGGGTTGAACACATGACATCACCCAGGGATCTTGAGACCTGGCACCCATGTCACCTTGCCCTACCAGTCGGGAGGACCATCTCCGTCTGTTTCGGTAGTCATACTGCATATTTACGTTAGGCCTCCCCTGCCCCCAGCGGTCAGTATCTCGGCCTTGGGCTTTGGCCTTCCCGTCAACGTCCGTCAGTGTGACCAGACACTCTTTAGTCTCCACCTGTCTGCAGTGCGCTCCGTCACCCGACCTTTCTCTCACTAGCTGACTCTCCCGGTTCGTACGGTCATGAGTCCCACGTCCAGTTGGGCTAACTGGCTGGTCTGAGTCTGACCCTCTGTCGCTACGTCCACCACCGAGTCTCGTGCCTATGTTACTAAGATTAGAATGGCCACTTGCGGACTCTCGACGTTCTTGCCTTCGACTACCTGTCCTTTCATTCCTTGGAGGATCCCTTTGGGTCCTTACACCTTGGGTTGGAGGGGGACGCCACCTGACGTTCTCTATCTGCTCATTCATCTGCAGTCGATCCTGTCTTAGCTGCTCAATCTCCTTCAGGTACGCTACCCGATATTCCAGGAGCATGCGAAGCGTCTCAATGCTATCCACAGAACCAACCACAATGACAGGAACCATGTCATCTTCAACAGCGACTTGGATTTCACCAGCAGGTGGGATCCTCACTCTCTTCACACTGGATCGATTCACCATCTCCTGCATCACCTTTCCAAGTCTGCCAATGACTTTCCCTACCAGATTTCTGGGTACCGGAATTAAGTCTTCCACAAAGCCCAGCCGACTTTGAGCTTCCCTTGCAAGCTCCAGACGTCGAGCGGCTTTCCTATTACGCTCCACGAGCATCTGTTTCGTGCGGAGACATTGTAGGTGCATCTCCTTCAGGACAGCCACCCTTCTCTCTGTGTCTTCCGTTTCTGCCAGTATCACCAACTGGTCTGTTTCTGGTGCCCAGCTCACACTATAGGCTTTTACTGCCTTTTTAAAGGTCTCATGCACACCTTCGCCAGCACACGCTTCTCGCACGTCTTTGGGTACCTCCATCACGCACTTGAAGGTCATGGACTTGCTCTCATCCTGGACAGATGGCTCTGGGTTCCCCACGGACACTTCCCTCAAGGTATCTGCCAAGACCGGGTGACTGTCTTGTGCAGCTCTTGGCTCACCATCTTCCTGAGATTTACAGTCTTCAGGACCCTTTTCCAAGATGGGCTTTGGCAGTTCTGCCTTGCTATCAGTCGTGCACGGCCGCTGTACGTCTTCGCCCATCCCCTTCTCCTGCAGAAGACCTTTTACTACTCCACTGAGTTCTTGCAGAACTTTATCTCGCTCCTCTGCCAGGTAGCGACGCTCATCCTCTCTCCTGAGAATCTCCTGTTGATGCTTCTCTTGGGCCTCTCTGAGCACCTCCATATCTTCCAACAGGGTCTTGTTCATGGTTTTACAAGTGGACAGGTGACCTCTGAGCTCAGAGACTTCCTTCTCCAGCTCATCCACTCTGTGTTCAGCTGCTTGCCTTAGGACTCTTTCCCGTTCGACATGTTCTGTTACAGTCTCCTTTATCAGCTGTATCTCACGATCTTGTTCTCTTTTGTCCATCACGTGTCGCACCACTACCTCTTTAATTATATCGTTAAAGGGTACCACTGGGTCAGTCACCCCAGTCGAGTGAACCCTCCAGTTACCGTCCAGCACCAATGTGTCTAGTCCAGTAGTCTCATCTCCCAGCCCACCATCTGTCTTATCACGAGACGTCAGGTCCGTCAGTTGGGCAGATGTACTTCTTCCTCTGGTCAGTTCTACCTCTGACCTGTCCATGTCAGGAGCCGTCACTGTCTCAGTGTCCGCTTGCCCCACAGTCGAAGCATCTCCATCGTCAGACCAAACGTCATCAAACAAAAGAAAGTCCCGGCCCCTCTACCAGGCATAGACTAAGTCCCGTGGTATTCCTCTACCTTGGCACTCACCACCTTTGGTCCCCTCAAACACTACTGTGTCTACTGCGTAGTTCACCGTGACCCCGTGTTTACAGTGAACCCTGACGTTTTTCTCGGTCAGAGAGAAAACGAGAGGCGTTCCTGTCAGAGTCACCTGACTCTCTGAGTCCAGCCGACCAAAGGCTCCTTCCCGGTGCAGCATCACTGTACACATCTGTGGCCCGTCATCACTACCTGGAAAGGATATTCCACATTCTGAAAAAGACCTGCACATACACTGCGGTACTCCAGACATATCTACTGAGTCACCCAGTGTTGTCACTTCTTCACACTTGGCCCCTTTCTGGACCACCACCCCACTTTGGGTTGCCACTCCAATTTGGGTCACCGCCCCCTTTTGGAACTCCACCCCTTTTTGGGTTACCACTCCAATTTGGGTCACCGCCCCCTTTTGGGTCACCGCCCCCTTTTGGGATTTCCCCATGTCCGTCCTGCAGAACCTCTTAGGCCACAGTTCACACAGTACAGTTTGTCTTTTAACGATACCACACAAGTCTTTGCTGGCACCACCACAGCTCCTGCTGTCACTGATCACCGGCACCTCCGGCTGCTGTTCACACACATACACAGCGGCTGGTGTCACTGCAGCTTCTGCTGCGCCGTCTTCGTGGACCCGCCGATCCACCGGAAGCCGCTTGTCACCTTCGTAACCCTGCCGGGTTACTGGAAGCCGCTTGTCACCCTCAAAGATAAAAAAGCCACAAAAGTTCGCCCATAGGGCCTTACCAGTGCAGGTATAATGGGTTATGCAGCAATAATACAGGGTACTCACCCTCAATAGTTGTGTAAAGCCACAACTACTGTATCCGCTTAGTCACATGCCATAAAGCTGCAGCAGGATGGCGTAGACAGACAGCGTCTGCTACCAATGCTCCCAGGGCAGATCCCTTAAAGAAAACACCAGGTCCCTGTGCTGCGAGACCTTCGTGACCCCACTGAGCCACAGCAAGCACCTTCAGGTTTTGCAGAGGAAAAGAAAAAAAAAAACACATGCACAGTCTCTCACATGTCCTGTCCATGCGCTATTCAGGACGTACCGTCTCCGCCTGAGACCGTCCACCACACAGGGCGCACCGGGTGCTATTCAGGGAGCAGCCCTCCTCCCAGGGTCTCCCAACACACCGGCCTCACCAGGTCCAGGGGCTCAGCGGGTGCTCTTCAGGACATCCGTCTCCACCTGAGACTGCCCAACACACGCCTCCAGGACCTTGCTCACTGACCCCTCCAGGAACACAGTCTCTCACTGACCCTGGTCAGTGCAACACAGACTCCTGTCTGTTACCTACTGGTGTCAGCCCCACAGTTTCCCGGATGCCTCTTCTCCTCAGAGGTATCCCACAAATATTCATAGTCACTTTCTCTGACCTCGGTCAGTATTACTCACGGCTGTCAGACCATCTGCTCTCCTGGCTCAGAATCGCCAGCGCTGCCACACGTGCTTCTGGGAATCGCTGCCCGCGTTCACCGCCAATTGTAGGGATGTGACTCGCTCAGGTGCAGCGGGAGACAATCATGAGGCACGTTCTTCCCAAAGTTCATGAGGTTTATTTGCTCCATAAACCATAAATCAGCGTATCACCAAAATAGCCTCTAGCTTAGGCACAAAAGAACATAAACGTCCGTGGCTTCAGACTCGGACCGAGAGTCTCAGCACATGCTGGGAGGTGTAGTCCTTCCCATATACAACTAATATACATAGGCCAGGGCAATGTCCCGAGCAGCGCTCTATCTGTAGCCGCAGACCCAGGAAGGCTTCTCCTTCCTTAGCACACAGGCCACTCTCTGTAGTGTCCCACCTGGACACATGGAAGTCTGTCCACACTCTGACAGACTCACTCTCACACTCTCTCACATGTGCCAAACACCTCAATTACATAGCCCTGTAACCACACCCACAGGTGATCACATGGCTATGACATCACTAAAGGTTGTATAGACACACACAGGCTTCCCTGACACAGTGTAACAGAAAGATCAGCAGTACCTCTGCTGATCAATACACCCTGGAGCCTGCATCCCAAGGCCACCCACCTTGAGACCCATAATGGTCATTTAGGACCCTGTTCCTATTACCACACTGAATGTGCCTGTACACCCGTCCTGGGACACCCACACAGCGCCCCCTAGCTGACATAGTGGTAACTACACCACAGTATGTATGTATGTTGTATGAATGTAGTATATATGTGGTATGTATGTATGTTGTATGAATGTAGTATATATGTAGTATGTATGTAGTATGTATGTTGTATGAATGTAGTATATATTAAGTATGTATGTAGTATGTATGTATGTAGTATGTATGTATGTTGTATGAATGTAGTATATATGTAGTATGTATGTATTATGTAGTATGTATGTATGTTGTATGAATGTAGTATGTATGTAGTATGTATGTTGTATGAATGTAGTATATATGTAGTATGTATGTAGTATAATTGTAGTATGTATGTTGTATGTATGTTGTATGAATGCAGTATATATGTAGTATGTATGTAGTATGTTGTATGAATATAGTATATATGTAGTATGTATGTAGTATGTATGTACAGTTGTGACCAAAAGTATTGACACCCCTGCAATTTTGTCAGATAATACTCAGTTTCTTCCTGAAAATGATTGCAAACACAAATTCTTTGGTATTATTATCTTCATTTAATTTGTCTTAAATGAAAAAACACAAAAGAGAATTAAGCAAAACATTGATCATTTCACACAAAACTCCAAAAATGGGCCAGACAAACGTATTGGCACCCTCAGGCTAATACTTGGTTGCACAAACTTTAGCCAAAATAACTGCGACCAACCGCTTCTGGTAACCATCAATGAGTTTCTTTCAATGCTCTGCTGGAATTTTAGACCATTCTTCTGTGGCAAACTGCTCCAGGTCCCTGATATTAGAAGGGTGCCTTCTCCAAACTGCCATTTTTAGATCTCTCCACAGGTGTTCTATGGGATTCAGGTCTGGACTCATTGCTGGCCACCTTAGAAGTCTCCAGTGCTTTCTCTCAAACCATTTTCTAAGGTGGCCAGCAATGAGTCCAGACCTGAATCCCATAGAACACCTGTGGAGAGATCTAAAAATGGCAGTTTGGAGAAGGCACCAGTGTGTTTTGGGTCATTGTCCTGCTGGAAGACCCATGACCTCTGAGGGAGACCCAACTTTCTCACACTGGGCCCTACATTATGCTGCTAAATTTGTTGGTAGTCTTCAGACTTCATAATGCCATGCACACGGTCAAGCAGTCCAGTGCCAAAGGCCGCAAAGCAACCCCAAAAGATCAGGGAACCTCCGCCATGTTTGACTGTAGGGACCGTGTTTTTTTCTTTGAATGCCTCTTTTTTTTCTCCTGTAAACTCTATGTTGATGCTTTTGCCCAAAAAGCTCTACTTTTGTCTCATCTGAGCAGAGAACATTCTCCCAAAACGTTTTAGGCTTTTTCAGGTAAGTTTTGGCAAACTCCAGCCTGGCTTTTTTATGTCTCGGGGTAAGAAGTGGGGTCTTCCTGGGTCTCCTACCATACAGTCCCTTTTCATTCAGATGCCGACGGATAGTACGGGTTTACACTGTTGTACCCTCGGACTGCAGGGCAGCTTGAACTTGTTTGGATGTTAGTCGAGGTTCTTTATCCAACATCCGCACAATCTTGCGTTGAAATCTCTTGTCAATTTTTCCTTTCCGTCCACATCTAGGGAGGTTAGCCACAGTGCCATGGGCTTTAAACTTCTTGATGACACTGCGCACGGTAGACACAGGAACATTTAGGTCTTTGGAGATGGACTTGTAGCCTTGAGATTGCTCATTCTTCCTCACAATTTTGTTTCTCAAGTCCTCAGACAGTTCTTTGGTCTTCTTTCTTTTCTCCATGCTCAATGTGGTACACACAAGGACACAGGACAGAGGTTGAGTCAACTTTAATCCATGTCAACTGGCTGCAAGTATGATTTAGTTATAGCCAATACCTGTTAGGTGCCACAGGTAAGTTACAGGTGCTGTTAGTTACACAAATTAGAGAAGCATCACATGATTTTTCGAACAGTGCCAATACTTTGGTCCACCCTCCTTTTTATGTTTGGTGTGGAATTATATCCAATTTGGCTTTAGGACAATTCTTTTTGTGTTTTTTTTTCATTTAAGACAAATTAAATGAAGATAATAATACCAAAGAATTTGTGTTTGCAATTATTTTCAGTAAGAGACTGAGTATTATCTGACAAAATTGCAGGGGTGTCAATACTTTTGGCCACAACTGTATGTATGTTGTATGAATGTAGTATATATGTAGTATGTATGTATGTTGTATGAATGCAGTATATATGTAGTATGTATGTAGTATGTATGTATGTTGTATGAATGTAGTATATATGAAGTATGTATGTAGTATGTAGTATGTATGTATGTATGTATGTTGCACGAATGGAGTATATATGTAGTATGTATGTATTATATTCACAACGTTGCCCAAACAATTAGCAACATCCCTAATCTGGGAAATGTGCCACACATTAACTATAAACACCTTTTGTGGTAACCTATATTCCTGAATCAAAGAAGGTTCCACACCATGGCACATAAAAAAGTTATCTTTATTTATAACAATACATTCCAAAAGTTAAAAAGAAGGTGCTAGACCATAAAGAGAGACAACACAATCATAGACGCATCATTAAACAGTACATTTCGCTATGCCAATGTATTCCCATGTGTTGAGTTTCAGCATAATTAACATGATTAGGGATCAGCACGATTTTGCTTACTTTAACACTAATAAGCTGGCTATCCACAGACATATCCCGCTATATGGGGGTGTCATACCCTCCTAAATTCCCTCAGTCAGATATCCATGCTAAACCCCACATAACACAATGCCATGCAATAAACGTGAGTATAATAGCATACCATGTACTCAAGATGCTTCCTGGAACGTCCCTCATGCCCCGATGCGCATTTCGCTGTGCTTCATCAAGGAGGCGTTTGTGTGTGCGGTAACACTACCACCGGTACTGTCGATCACAGTGCTGTGGGATCATGCTGTCAGATGTCTGCGTGATTCCGCAGCTGACTGCATGGGCGTACCCACCATGGGTTGGGGGGCAGCTGCCCCCCCGCTAGAAGCTGGGAGGTGCACCTATGATGATGAGGCCAACTATTTTTCCAGCTGCCGGCCCTTTAAATCTTCTGGCACGGCGGCTTTACAGGTGCGTGCGCTTGCTTAAGCATCAGTAACTCAGTGACCGGGTGCCCTGCCCATAGGGGTTAAGAGCGCCTGACGTTGAATGTCAGGAAGCTCTTTGTGGGTGGAGAGAGTGCTCTGCTCTCCCCATCTCCTGCCCCTGGCTGTAGCGCGCCGCTGAACGTATCAGGTCAGGCATCCAGAGGAGCTCCTAGTACCCGTGCGCTCCTGAGACAATATCTGTTATTCTATTCAGTCAGTGACGTCATGCCTGGTCTGGGTGAGTGAGTGCTGGCTGGGCTGATGTATATACAGGGGCTGGGGGCTGGCTGGGCTGATGTATATAAAGGGGCCGGGGGGCGGGCTGTGGCTGATGTATATACAGGGGCTGGCTGTGGCTGATGTATATACAGAGGCTGGGGGCTGGCTGTGGGTGATGTATATACAGGGGCTGGGGGCAGGCTGTGGCTGATGTATATACAGGGGATGGGGGCTGGCTGTGGCTGATGTATATACATGGGCTGGGGGCTGGCTGTGGCTGATGTATATACAGGGGCTGGGGGCTGGCTCAGCTGATGTATATACAGGGGCTGGGGGATGGCTGTGGCTGGGCTGATGTATATACAGGTGGTGCTGGGCTCAGTGGGCTGGGGCTGGACCTGGTGATGATGTATATATACAGGTGGTGCTGGGCTCAGTGGGCTGGTTGATATATACACGTGGTGTTGGGCTCAGTGGGCTGAGGCTGGACCTGGTGATGATGTATATACAGGTGGTGCTGGGCTCAGTGGGCTGGGGCTGGACCTGGTGATGATATATATACAGGTGGTGCTGAGCTCAGTGGGTTGGGGCTGGTGATGATATATACAGGTGGTGCTGGGCTCAGTGGGCTGAGGGCTGGCTGTCACTGGGCTGATGTATGTACAGGTGGTTCTGGGCTCAGTGGGCTGGGGCTGATGTATATACAGGTGGTGCTGGCTCAGTGGGCTGGTGATATATACAGGTGGAGCTGGGCTCAGTGGGCTGGGGCTGGTGATGATGTATATACTTGTGCTTGGTTCAGTGTGCTGGGGCTGGTGATGATGTATATATATATATATATATATATATATCAAGGTGCTGGGCTCAGTGGGCTGGTGATGATGTATATACAGGTGCTGGGCTTAGTGGGCTGGGGCTGGTTATGACATATATACAGGTGCTGGGTTTAGTGGGCTGGGGCTGGTGATGATGTACATACAGGTACTGGGCTCAGTGGACTGTGGCTGGTGATGTATATACAGGTGCTGGGCTTAGTGGGCTGGTTATGATGTATATACAGGTGCTGGGCTTAGTGGGGCTGGGGCTGGTGATGATGTATATACAGGTATGGGGCTCATTATACTGTAAGGAGCAGTTTCATTCACCTTCTTTGTTCTAATTTGTATTCATTTACTTTCTGACTGAGCACGCCACCTGTTAGCTGCAGGCATTTTTAATCAAACCAGGGTCATTTCCCCTCCATAGAGATATAGACTTCAGTCCTAGCAGAGGATTTTTCATAGGTTCCCATTCAGATGGAGACTACAGTCTTAGTGAGGATTGGCATAGAATAGGGACCTGGAAAATAAGAAATGCCTTAACGTGGCTTCCAGGTACACATAACTTGGCCATTTTATGCGCTAAACTTTCTCAATTTTTCATACTTCTAATGCAGTAATACAATTCATTATTCATTTTTCATGTTTGCATGGTTTGCCGCTACAGTGTGCTTCATTTTTTTGCTTGAATGTATATGAGTTGGTGACTCTAGGTTAAGCACCTGTTCACACTATGCTTATGCTTGGATGTGACGGTCAGTTATTGAAACTGATAACAGTGACAACAGGTGTCGCTGATGGGAGAGTAGTATCATCTGCCGACACCTGTGCTCACTGTTAAAAAAGTAAAATTACATACATATTCATTATACACATAATACATACATATTGATACATCATATATACAGTACATATTCACATAGAAATAAAAACCCATTATACACACCAAATCCCCGACGCCCTGGTCTCTTAGAAATAACATAAAATAATAAACCAATATATACTCCCTGTCCGCTGTAGTCTATAGTAATACAGATTGTCCATGGATGGATATCATGTTTTGGCATAGGTGGTTTCCTTCATTGGAGACTGCCCTTCCCGTGGTTGTTCCTTCCCGGAGAAAGACCTGGCTAGTCATTGCTTACGTTGAGAAACATGTGATGGTGGCTTGTGTTTTGCATGTTTTTGCATATTTCCCATAAGGGATGGGGGCATTGCTCTAGAATCACTGTGTTGAGAAACATGTGATGGTGTCTCCGCAGTGTTGGATGTTGATCTCCATGAGTTCATTCATCCTCATTTTTCACATCTCCTGATGTGACTGTTCTACATGTGAGATCGTTGTGGGACACTCGGTAAATGGCCTATGTAGACAGGATAATATTATTGTTGGTTTATTATTTTATTTTTGCTGCAGGAGACAAGGGAGTCTAGGATTAGGCGATGCAGTAAGTATGGTTAAATAAGATTAATAAAGGACTTTATTCTGGCCGTGTCTTTATTGACCATATAACTATAGGATTAGTAATGGATAGGTGTATTATAGACGCTTCTCCATTACTAATCCGTGGGCTTGATGTCACCTGACAACACAAACGTGACAAACGTGACAAACGTAACATTACTTTTGCTGAAGGAAAGTAATGGCCAGCAACTCAACTTTATTAGCATGCACAAAGAGACACAAGTTAGACCAAAAAACACACCAAAAATAAGGCAACAAAAAAATGCAACAAAAACCAGGCAGAAATCGCAACGAAAAACGCAACTAAGGGTAAGTTCACACAGTGCGGATTTGCCTGCGGATCTGCAGCGGATTTGCCTCTGTGAATCCGCTGCAGATTCGCAAGTCATGTACAGTTCACTGTTAATCTATGGAAATTAAAAAGCGCTCTGCACATGCTGTGGAAAATCCACGCGGAAATGCAGCATTATTTTTCCACAGCATGTCAATTCTTTTTGCGGAATTGCAGCGTTTCTGCACCCATTGACTTGCATTGATTTGGTAAAATCCGCAGCAAAACTGCAGATGGAAAAAAGATCTTTGGTTCTACTGCGGATGAAACGCTGCAGATCGGGAGGGGGGAAGAGTGTGGGCGGAGAGTGGGCGGTGACTGTCAGCGTGTATGGTGTGAGGGCAGTGACTGTGTGTGCATGTATGGGTCTATGCGTGTGTGTGTGGGGGGTCTGCGGGGCTGTGCGGGGGTTGATGGGACTGTACGGAGTCTTGCAGGGGTCATCAGGCTGTGTCGGGGCTGTGCAGGGGTCATTGGACTGTGCCGGGGCTGTACGGGGGTCATCGGGCTGTGCGGGGGTCATCGGGCTGTGCGGAGGGTCTCCCAGGGCTGTGTGAGGGTCATCAGGCTGTGCGGGGGGTCTCCTGGGGCTGTGCGGGGAATATCTGGCTGTGTGGGGGTCTGCCGTGGATGTGCGGGGGGAGAGGGGGGTCTGCAGGGCTGTGTTTGTATGTGTATGTGTATGCATATATCATCCGATGGGACCACAAGTCCCATCAGGCTATATGCCTGCTACACTGACAGTGATTGACACATTTGCGAATGATGGGACAGTAGTAGTCCCATCATCAGGCTAATGTGTTGAATGTAAAAAAACAAATAAACATACCGAATATACAACATATAACATACAGAACATACATATAACATACAACACATAATATAGAATACATACTCACCAATCATCTAATTTCCCGAAGCCCTCGATCACCTGTAATAAAAATAAAATAATAAACCAACCTATACTTACCTTTCCGCCATCGTCCAATTAATAATGAGGGTCCCACGACAATCTCCCGTGGAGAGCTGCCACATCAGCTGATGTGACCACTCTCCAGGGGCTCCAGCAATGAAATGACAGGCGAAGGGTAATCCTCCACTGTGTATCCCTCCGCCGGGAAAGAGGTTCCGTAACCCTAACCCTAATTCTCATGCAGCAGTGCTGTAAAGTGAGAGCCTGAACTCAGGTAACCTCAGTGATGGACTGCAGGAGGCATTGTCTCCTGTCAGTTCATCACTGGGAGGCCCTATAGAGCAGTGACATCATCTGATATCACTGTTCTATTGGGGAAATCATCGTGGGGAACTCGTTATAAATTGGACTGCGTCGGACAGGGAGTATGCGGTTGGTTTATTTTTTTACTTTTTATTACATGAGACCGAGGGTGTCGCTTGGATCTGGGAGTTAAATGAAAAGATGAAAACCATGTTGTCTTTTATTTAATTAAAATACTTTATTCTTATGTGTGTGTGCTTTTTTTTAACCTTTCAAGAGATTAATAGATGCGTCTTTTCTGGGATGGCTGGGGGCAGATTTTTTTTAGCTGGGGGGGACCAAAAACAATGTTCCCTCTCTAGGCTATTAATATCTGCCCTCACTCATTGGCTTTCCTTCTCTGGCGGAGAAATTACCGGGGGAGCCCACGCAATTTTTTTCACCGAATTCACTGGTTAACTTAACACATACATGTCCAAAATTTTACACACATACCCTAATCTAATTATTAGTCAAAGATATATAAAAAACTAAATGAAATGAAATGGTTTACTGTATGTAAACTATGTGTCATTTCATGTCGGGTTTTGTAATGATTTTACACAAGCCGGCAATTGATTTAGCGGCTATTATGCTATGTAGAACTCTATGAAATATAAATATATATATAAACAGTATATATGTCTTAATGACATATATATATATATGTATTCTATGTGTATATATCTATTCTTTCTATTCTTTATTAAACATGTCAGTGTGATTTTACTGTATCACAAAATAAATTGCCGGCTTTTGTTAAAGGACACCGGTGCGTATTTCTTGCAAGTCACCTATCTGGTCTGTGTGTAATCCATAGTTTTCTCGCCCTCATAGACTTGCATTGGCGCATTACGGGCGTAATATGCTGACAATCGCAGCGTGCTGCAATTTTCTCAGCATGCTGCGAAAATAATACGGCTGAGAAAAAATAGGCTGATGGCAACTGCCCCATAGATTAACATTCGTCCGAGTGCTATGCGATTTTTTCTCGCATAGCACTGGTCCGTATTTCTCGCTAGTGTGACACCGGCCTAATAGTGGATGTAGGAGATGACTGTGCTGTTACTGAAAATAATCTCTATAGAAAGACCAACATGGATATTACCGCCATATGGTCAGTGGTAAATACCAGTCCTACAAAACATATAAGTGATTACTGCACAGTTATAGTTGGTGACTTACTGCTAACGTTCTTTCTGATGGAATCATTCACTTTTCACATCTTTTCCATCTGGCCCAGACCGACAATGACAATGTCTCCAGCCAGGACTCTGCTACAGAGAATACAACAAAGACATGTTTCACTTCTCATATTTCCGCCCCGTCACCATGTATCCCCACCCTGCACAAACCCCTCATCCTGCTGATACCCCAATGCTGAGCTGCTGCTGCCGTATGTGTCCCTATTACTGCACCTAATACCCCAATGCTGAGCTGCTGCTGCCGTATGTGTCCCTATTACTGCACCTGATACCCCAATGCTGAGCCGATGCTGCTATATGTGTCCCGATTACTTCACCTATTGTGTGGTTCTGTGTGCCCTCTAAATTCTAAAGCATCCCTCTATAATATAGCAATGTCGGGTGCAAGTGCTCTAGAAAACTACTCACATTTTGTCCCCTAGAATGTAATAATGCCCTCTGTGTGCCCTGCTTTACAGTCACAGTAACCTGAATTCCCCTGTAACAATAAGTGCCCACTTTACATTTAATAATGTCTTGAGTCTCCTCCCCTGTACAGCTCCCCTATACACAGTATAATGCCCCCTCACTGTATACATACTGACCCCTTAGTATCCCCCAATGATGGCTCCAACACTGTATGATGGCCCCCTCACTGTAATCTCCACATTGTATGATGACCCCCTTACTGTAATCTCCACACTGTATGATGGCCCCCTAGATAGCCTCCAAATAGTATAATACACCAGATAGTCCTCAATATAGTATAATGCAGCCCCCATAGGCAGACTCTACAGTATAATGCAGCCCCATCATAGGCAGACTCAATAGTATATTGGAGCCCCCCATAACCAGACTGTAATGTAAGGCAGCAACCCCTCTATAGGCAGACTGTAGTATAAGGCAGCACCCCCATCACCTATAGACAGACTGTAATATAAGGCAGCACCCCCACCCTAAAGGCAGACTGTAGTATAAGGCAGCCCCCCATCCCCTATAGGCAGACTGTAGTATAAGGCAGCCCCGCATCTCCTATAGGCAGACTGTAGTATAAGGCAGCCCCCCCTTCCCCTATAGGCAGACTGTAGTATAAGGCAGCACCCCCACCCTATAGGCTGACTGTAGCAAAGGCAGCCCCCCATCCCCTAGAGGCAGACTGTAGTATAAGACAGAACCCCCCATACCCTATAGGCAGACTGTAGTATAAGGCAGCACCCCCATCCCCTATAGGTAGACTGTAGTATAAGGCAGCACTTTCCGTCCCCTATAGGCAGACTGTAGTAAAAGGCAGCCCCCCTATAGGCAGACTATAGTATAGTGCACCCCCTAAAAAAATAAATAAATTCAGTACTCACCTCTCTTTCTCCCGCCTCCTGCGCTGCTCACTGCTCCAGCTCATCTCCTGACAGTGGGTGCCGGGCAGTGACGTCATCGCACCCGCTGTCAGCGAGAGGGGGAAGATGGGAGAAGGAGCGCTTGCTCCTTCTCTCATCACTGCGGTCAGCTGTATCGGCTGGATGCCGATACAGCTGAACCTGTGATCGATGACAGGTGAGGGGCCCACTGCTGGCATCGGGCCCCCCGCCTGCTCAGGGGACCATAGTGGCTGGGCGGCAGAGCAGGGAGATCGATTCTCCCTGCTCTGCCGCAGAATGTAACTATCGGCGTGCTGAGCACGCCGAAACAGTTATAGTAGCGTAGCTCCGGGTGGGCCCCCTCAGAGCGTAGGGCCCGGTGCCACCCCCCCTATGCCCCCCGGTAGCTATGCTACTGCCCTAAGGGTATGTGCGCATGTTGTGGATTTGCCTTTGTAAAATTCTGTGCTGATTCTGCCTCTCTTGGCAGGAAATGCAATTGAAAATCCGCTTGGATTTGATGCAGATTTGATGTGGATTTTCATGCAGCTTTCTCTGCAGATTTGTCTGCAGATTTGCAAGCTAAGTAAAGATATATTATTTAACAAACAAAAAAAATAGAATTGTGATGTAATTTTCTTGTCCAACCTCTTCTTTTACCTTCTCCATTGAAGATCATAATATCATTACATACCATGATCAAATATAATGTTTACACACAGAAAACAAATAAGTTAATATAATATATACCACCCCTGGCAAAAATTATGGAATCACCGGCCTTGGAGGATGTTCATTCAGTTGTTTAATTTTGTAGAAAAAAAAATAGATCACAGACATGGCACAAAACTAAAGTCAATTCAAATGGCAACTTTCTGGCTTTAAGAAACAATAAAAGAAATAAAGAATAAAAAATTTGCTAGTCAGGAATGGTTACTTTTTTAAACCAAGCATAGGGAAAAAAATTATGGAATCATTCAATTTGGGAGGAAAAATTATGGAATCATGAAAAACCAACTAACAAAAATACACTCCAACACATCATTAGCAGGCCATGATATTGACCTTATGTGTCTTTTTTGATCTGCTTTTTTTCTACAAAATACAACTGAATGAACATCATCCAAGGCTAGTGATTCCATAATTTTTGCCAGGGGTTGTATATTTCCTCTAACATTTACTATACCATCATATCAGCATATAGTGCTCATATACTGCCATATAGTGCATGCATAAATCCATACAGTGCTCATATATTGCCACATAGTGCTCATATATCATCTTATAGTGCTCACATACTGCCAAATAGTGCTCAAATATGGCCATATAGTGCTCATATACTGCTATATAGTGCTCATATATTGCCATATAGTGCTCACATACTGCCATTTTGTTCTCATATACTGCCGTATAGTGCTCATATACCACCAAATAGTGTTCATATACTGCCATATAGTGCTCATATACTGCCTCATAGTGCTCATATACCATCTTATAGTGCTCACATACTGCCATACAATACTCACATACTGCCATATAATGCTCATAAACCACCAAATAGTGTTCATATACCACCAAATAGTGCTCATATACTGCCATATAGTGAATACATAAAGCCATACAGTGCTCATATACCATCTTATAGTGCTCACATAACACATTATACTGTGTGAAACGCAATATGTTTATTTTTTTAAAAAAGTTAAAAAAAATTGTGTAGGCTCCCGCGTAATTTCCATAACCAGCAGAGGGAAAGCCCATGGGTGAGGGCTGATGTTAATATTTTGGGAAGGAGCCAATAGTCATAAAGGTTCCCAGGCTATTAATATCAGCTTACAGATGTTTGCTTAGCCTTTACCTGCTATTTTACAGGGGAACCCCAGAAAAAAATTGACATGGGGTCCTCCTATAAAGTCAAACCAGCAAAGGCTAGGCAGACAGCTGTGGGCTGATATTACTAGCCTGGGAAGGGGCCATGGATATTGACCCCCCAGGCTATAAACATCAGCTCTCAGCCACCCCAGAAATGGCGCATCTTAGAGATGCACCAATTCTGGCACTTAGCCTCACTCTTGCCACTTGCTCTTTAGCGGTGGCAAGTGGGGTTGATGTCACCATTGTATTGTCAGGTGACATAAAGCTCACAGATTAGTAATGGAGAAGCGTCTCTTAGACACCCATCCATTACTAATCCTATAGTTATATGGTCAATAAAGACAACCAGAATAAAGTCCTTTATTAATTTTAATTAACCATACTTACTGCATCGCCTAATCCTCGACTCCCTCATCTCCTGCAACAAAAATAAAATAATAAACCAACAATAATACTATCCTGTCTTCCGTAGTCCATTTACCAGGCGTCCCACAACAATCTCAAGTGTAGAACAGTCACATTGGGAGATGTTTTCAAATAATTTTATTGGTTTTTTGTTAAATAAACAGGGTAGGGAAAGGAAGGTAGGAAGGGAGGGAAGGGAGTGGGGAATAAACAACCTAGTACAGGTACGGAAAAAAAATTTAAAAACTAGAGAACCCACAAACAGGCATAGAATAACATATATCGTATAACAACATAAAAGAAAAAAAAATCGACAATCCTTATTATGGGGTAACATTCTTGGAAGGAGATACAGCATTCCAGTACTAAAGCGCCCAGGTTTAAACTTCAAAATATAGTGCCTCTTGTTAAGTCTAGTTGATATGAAATTTGTTGTTCCAGGTCTTCCATTTTTTTGAGTATTTGTGAATGTGATTGTTGTTAATTGCAAATCTGCGTTCTAAATCGCTGTGTTGGCCTATCTTGTCAAGTATGTTTGAAAACTTGGGAACCTCTGCTTTCTTCCACCATTGTGCTAACATGGTCTTGGTCACTAAGAGGATGTGTATGATAATGTGTCTTACCGAATCATCAAATTGTTCCATGTCTAAAGAAAGAAGTGCTCTTTCGGGTGTAATTATGAAGTCCGTAGCAATGAGGTTAATGTGCTGTGTGACTTGAAGCCAGAGGTTTTTGATTTTTGAACAACCCCAGAAAATATGGTAGAGGTTCCCTTGGTGTCTACAATCTCTCCAGCACAAGGAAGATAGCTCTGTGTTAAAATGCGATAACCTCGTCGGGGTATAGTACCATCTATTTAACAATTTGAAATAACTCTCATGAAGACCCATTGATATGTTGGAATTGTAAGACATTGGGAGATGTGACCGCTCTACAGGGCTCCAATAATACACTGACAGGAGGTAATATCTTCTGCAGTGTATCACTGCGCCACTGTCAGAGCTTACTGGAGTTCATCACTCCAGTGCTCTCACTTTATGGCAGTACTGCTGTGTGAGAACATTCCCACGCAGTGGTGCCGTAAGTGACAGCATACAGCCTATCAGCTGATTCACTGCAGGGGTGATTATTTCCTATCAGTGTATCGCCGGTTGGGTAGACCGGTCACATCTCCCGATGTGACTGTTCTACACGTGATATCACCGTGGAACAATCTGGATTATCTTAGACTACAGCGACAGGGAGTATATATTGGTTTATTATTTTACATTATTTCTAGGAGACGAGGGCATTGAGGATTTGGTGTGCAGTGAGTATAATGTGTTTTTATTTCTATGTGAATATATATTTTGTATGAATATGTATGTATTATGTGAATAATGAATATGTATGTAATTTTACTTTTTTTTAACAGTGAGCACAGGTGTCGGCAGATGATACTACTCTCCCATCAGTAGCACCTGTTGTCACTTTTATCAGGGACACCTGAGATAGCCGAATGGGAATAGTAGTCTCATCGGCCCAGGCGCCGGCAGATGATATTACTCTCCCATCAGCGGCACCTGTTGTCACTTTTATCAGTGACACCAGAGATAGCCTGATGGGAGCAGTATTCTCATCGGGCCAAGCCTGCCTCACCGCTGCGGGTCACAGTCAGCTGCAGAATCACGCTGACATCTGACAGCATAATCCCGCAGCGCTGTGGCCGACAGTACCAGCGGTAACGTTATCGCACAAACAGACACCCGCACACACCTGCAGACAAACGCACACACAGACACCTGCACACAGCCGCACACACACGCAGACAGCCCCACACAAACGCAGAGCCCTGCACATACACACACAGACACATTCAGAAATGTTCGACCCGAGCAACGAGCACCCGAGCATTTTTGTGCTCGCTCATCACTATTAAAAAGGCCTCTATATCGTCACTCGGGAGTATTTTCTGCAAGGTTTTTCTTACCGCCTTACAGATACAAAAATCATCAACTGACCTTGGAGTGAGAGCTTCTGCTGTGCTACAAATGGCCTCTGTGATTTATTCAGTGTGCTGCTACTGTTGTCGGTGCTGTTGCTTGTGCTGCTGTTGGATTTGTTGATTGTGCTGTTGCATAGCTCTATACACACATGTGTGAGACAAATAGGTCTCATTTTACAAAGTGAACCACACCCAGGAGTGGAGATATGATGAGCAACATTCAGCCGCTCATAATCAACCAGTCATGGCTGATTAACCCCTTTTTGTTCTATATGTACTGAAGCATTACTCCAGGTTTATCTCCCATACACTATTTGACTAACAGCGAACTTACTACTTATATGGATGCTCATGATCCAAATTTCGGAGCCACATGCAGCATGCCGTGATTGTTTTCTGATGCTGAATTGGCATAACAAAATAATAGCAGATCTGCGCTGCACCATTGGATAACATTGGGCTGAGTGCTATCTGATAAAACATCAGATAGCACTCGACCATGTTGTACGGCAGTGTGAGTGTACCCTAAAACGTGTGTAAAAAATTGTTTTTTACACACACACATCACTTTGTAAGGTAGATAGTTGCTTTTAAATGGGTGTTTTGGATAGTTTTATTTGTACTTGTAAAACTTATTACCCCTTAACAAAAAGGTTTGCACAAAAATATAAAAATTCAGTAAAGTCACTTGTGACTGACACATTTTTTTCTTTGAAAAATAATTTTACTGACATGCTGCTTTCTAGTGCATGAAGAATTAGGAAATTCAAGTGGTGCAGGGCAAATATCGCTGGTCAGACACACTGGTACTACTGCTGATTGAACTAGTTCTATTTCTCTTCCTCCTATCATTTGAATCTATGTTATTCTCAGACTACTACATTAATATTCTTCAGTGCTGCAAATGTACAACACACGCTGGAGCATTTGTCCATTGTTTTAGGGTTTCCTCTTCCTACGTCTATTGCTTCAATGTGAGTTCTGATGTTCTCTCACTGAATCAAGTCACCATAAAATGGCTGTGACATTCCCTGCCTCAATTTTTTATTCAGACAATGATGATTCCTTCAGGCTGGCTGTGCTATACCTTGTGATGAAATATCTGCAAGGTATTATGGGGAAGCCAGTGCAGTCATGCATGAGATTATTTGAGCCTTCTGCAATCTTTGGCAATGTGTAAAATGGAATCACATTGTTTCCCATGAATCAAATAACAATTTGTTTACATTTGCCAGGATAATTAAATTTACTAATATTTGACGCAAATTCGATTTGCATCAAATTGCTTCACTCATTTGTAGTTAATGACCTTATCCTTGGTGGTTTAAGGTACAGAAGACGTTAATGGCAGTATAACTGTAAGGTAACAGCGCAGAAAAAGTTAATGGTGGTCTACAGGAGTATAAGATTTCATTTTTCATACTTTGGGTCCACTGTTTGCCCAACTGTCACGCACAGTGTGGGAAAGACTAAGTGCAACACAAAGGGATGAGGGGAAGGAAGCCCAGACACTAGGGAAAGGGTGAGTGGAGACCCGAAGGTCTATCTAATAACACTCTGCCTGCACTTGTGTCCCTAAATTAGTTCCTCACCAATCGTCCAGCAGGAAACTTAATGGGAACCTGTCACCCCCCCAGACTTTTTTAACTAAAAGTGCCACCTTGTGCAACACTAATGCTGCATTCTGTCAAGGTGGCTCTTTTACTTGTGGTCTCTTCCACCGCTGAAAGAATTGTTTTATAATTTGTCACTAATACCTCTAGTTTGTCTGGGGGGCAGGTCTTTCCCCCCGGACATAGATGCCTCACACCCATCAGTCATTTCCTCCATTCTTATGGGTACCGCCTCCTCAGCGTTCAGTTATGTACACGGCGCCTGCACTGTAATCTTGTTTCTTGGGCATGCGCAGTTAGCGCTGCCCGTCAACTGACATCACATGATGTCTTCCTTCTCGCGCCTGCATGGACGCATGGCCTGAGATCCCGCCCCGCAGTGTGAATAAATCAGAAGAGACTGCGGGGCGGGATCTCGGGCCACGCGTCCACGCAGGCGCGAGAAGGAAGACATCATGTGATGTCAGTGGACGGGCAGTGCTAACTGCGCATGCCCAAGAAACAAGATTACAGCGCAGGCGCAGGGTAAATAACTGAACGCTGAGGAGGCAGTGCCCACAAGAATGGGGGAAATGACTGATGGGTGTGAGGCGTCTGTGTCCGGGGGGAAAGACCTGCCCCCCGGACAAACTAGAGGTATGAGTGACAAATTATAAAAGCTATTCTTTCAGCGGTGGAAGGGACCCCAAATAAAAGAGTCACCTTGACAGAATGCAGCATTAGTGCTGCACAAGGTGGCTCTTTTAGTTAAAAATGCCAGGGGGGTGACAGGTTCCCTTTAAGCCCTGTATCTCCCTAGAGCTAGGCCCTGGATAGGGAGGGAGTGGGATGAGCATTGGTCAGTGCCCACTGTAAACTAAAGACAAAAAGGTAGACAAACAAGGAAAATGAACTTAAGGCTACTTTCACACTTCAGGTTTTCGGCGTCAGGCGCGATCCGGCGTCGTGCTGGAACGCCGGATCCGGCAAATGTTTAGTAAAACCGGATGTGACGGATCCGGTTTTCTGCCGGATCCGTCTTTTTCTTGACAGACAAAACCGGATCCGTCTCATCCGGTTCATCCGTTTTTCTATCCGTTTTTTGACGGATTACGCCGGATCCGGTTTTTAAAATTGACCCTTGTGGCCTTCCGAACGGGATTGGCTACTGGAAAACTATATATAGCATGTTCCTACAGCCCTTCTTTGACAGGTTGTAGAGGAGAAAGTGCAGGTTGGAGAGAAGAGCAAGTTACTGGCGAAGATGGATGTTGTCATTGGAAATATTTTGAAGAATTTGGCGGATTTTATAGCGGAGGCGAATCGTTTGAGGGTGATTGTTCTGGAGAAGGAGAGAGCAAGACAGCAGCGCATCAGGCATCGTAGACGACGTTTGTGGATCCACCCCATCACAGCCAAGAGAATGACGCGTGGGGTCTATTCTACACTCTACATGGACCTTTGACGAAACCCGGATAAATTTTTTGGATATGTTAGGATGAAAATGGAGAATTTTGATTACTTGGTGGAGCGCATTGCACACCTCATAAGAAAAGCGGACACCTATTGCCGCTTCTCTGTTTCACCCACAGAGCGTCTGATGGTGACTTTAAGGTAAGCCACATTTATTGGATGTGATCGCATCAGAGCACACTTTCACTGCAATCTTGTTGGTGGTAGTTTGTATCTCCAAGTGTTATAGCTCAGTTTTGGTATGTAATGCTGTGATTTAAAACTAATTTATTGTTTTTTAATTCCCCACAGATTTCTTGCAACTGGAGAATCCCTTTCGTCACTGCATTTCCAGTACAGACTCGGGATTTCCACCATATCTGGAATAGTGAAGTACACATGCCGTGCACTGTGGGACTCCTTAGCTGAAGAGTTTTTACCAGAGCCCACAACAGAGAGGTGGATTGAAATTGCTGACAAGTTTCAACAGATATGTCAGTTTCCCAACTGCTTGGGCGCTGTGGACGGGAAACATATCCGCATTGTAAAGCCAGCTGGATCGGGATCGGAATATTTCAATTACAAGAAATATTTTTCAATTGTCCTCATGGCCATCGCTGACGCGGAATACAAATTTATTGCGGTTGATATTGGGGCCTATGGCCGCTCCAATGACTCTCAAGTTTTCAAACTGTCTGCCATGGGGCGTAAACTGTATGGAAACACCTTCCAGTTCCCACCACCTAGACCGCTGCCGCAAACATCTGGTCCACCTATGCCATTTGTCTGTATAGGGGATGAAGCCTTCCAGCTGTCAGAACACCTTTTGAAACCGTACTCTAGCAGAGGATTGACAAGACCAAAACGCATTTTTAATTACCGCCTCACAAGAGCAAGAAGAATGGTTGAATGTACCTTTGGTATTCTGACAGCCAAATGGCGGGTCCTATTGACTGTGATCAACCTCAAGACAGAAACTGTGGACGAGGTGATCAAAGCGTGCGTGGTACTCCACAATTTTGTTATCTGCAAGGAACCCATTTCCATTGAGGACACCTCTGAAGAAACCACCTTGCAAGATTACCATGACATTACCACTAGAAGTTCTGTGACGGTTTCAGTAATGAGGGACAATTTTGCACTATACTTTATGTCACCTCAAGGCAGAGTACACTGGCAGGATGACAGAGTGTGAAAGATTTGTGCCCAACCAAACTTGTGTACCTTCTGTACCAACAGTATATACCTTTGCCAACCAAAGTTGGCTATCTTGTCATGGTCTCTATTTTTAGCTTTAGGCCACAGGTGTGTTCCTGGTTGTGTTTTATGCAAAGTATTTCACCTTTTAACAAAAGTTGTGTACATTGTTATGAAATCACCAACAATAAACACAACTTTTTAGGTGAAATACTTTGCTTCAAACACAACCAGGAACACAACTGTGGCAAAAAGCTAAAATTTACCCACAGTTATATACCTAGTTTTGAATACCATTTCACCTTTTAAATACCCTGTATTTAACCTTTTTCGCCACAGAAAGAAATGACAGACAACCAGTGTAAAATAATTTAACTTTTATTGAAAAATGTTTTTTTTAGTAAACTTTTTTAAAATTTTAATAAACTTGTTTAATAAAGCTTTGAAACCATAAAACTGGTCATTTTTATTTAAATACACACATTATAAATCTGTGTAGTGTGTGGTGGAAATACTGCTGTAGGGGCTGCGGGACACTTCGACACTGGGAGTGTGGAGAGAGGACTGGGATCGTGGTGGGGAAGGAACAGTTAGAGGTGAAGGTGTGGAAAAAACTACAGAATGGGTGGACATGTGGGAAGCAGAAGAGGTGGTGGGTGGTGGAGTGGAGGGTTGGGCAGGGACTGTAGGAGCAGATGATGTTGATGGCAAGTTGTATGGGGAAGGAGTTTGGTACGGGGCAGGTTGCTGGAAGTGGGGAGATGTCTGGTACGGGGCAGGTTGCTGGAAGTGGGGAGATGTCTGGTACGGGGCAGGTTGCTGGAAGTGGGGAGATGTCTGGTACGGGGCAGGTTGCTGGAAGTGGGGAGATGTCTGGTACTGGGGAGGTTGCTGGTACTGGGGAGTTTGCAGGTACTGGGGAGGTTGCTGGTACTGGGGAGGTTGCTGGTACTGGGGAGGTTGCTGGTACTGGGGAGGTTGCTGGTGCTGGGGAGGTTGCTGGTGCTGGGGAGGTGGATGGTGCTGGGGAGGTGGATGGTGCTGGGGAGGTGGATGGTATGTAATAGGAGGGGGAGGATGGAAAGTGGCTGGAGGGGGTGTAGATGTAATAGGAGGGGGAGGATGGAAAGTGGCTGGAGGGGGTGTAGATGTAATAGGAGGGGGAGGATGGAAAGTGGCTGGAGGGGGTGCAGGTGGAGGAACTACTGTGGTGGGAGGAGGAGGTTGGGAGGTAACTTGCTGGAGAGCAGCGTGGCATGAATGCATTACATGCATCTGCTGGGCAGGAGAGAGCGTTTCCATGCGCTCCACAACAGACCTGAAAAAGGTGTGGTTTGGCGAAGATCTTGCTTCTGAATGCATGGTTTGCAGAAGTGTCTTCACCTCCAGAATGCTGGAGTTGATCTGCTGATAGCCTGCGGAGATTTGCTCTGACAAGACTTTTAGACAGTTCTGGAAAGATGCATTCAGATGCAAGAACTCTGGCGCATAAGTCTTTTCCTGACCCCTCTGCCGCTGCCGCCCAGTACCCGCAGGTGTACTAGAGGTGGCAGGGGCAGAAGGGTGGGGTAAAGGGAAAGCGATCTCCTCACCAGCAGCTTCATGTAATGTAGGCGGCCACGATGCTCCTGTGCTGGTGGATGGGACAGATGGGTCGAATGTGTGGGAAGGCTGGGAAGGTGCAGATGTACCGGGGCGGTCGAAGTGTCCCTCGGTGCCGGTCTCCTCAGGGATCGCCTCAGAAGGGTCCAATCGTGCAGGCTCCTGAGTGCTGCTCACCGTGCTGTGGAATAAAGAGAAAAAAAAACAATTAAAATAGTGACATGGTATGGCCCTGGCTGAAAAAAAAAGGTTACATCTAAACATTTTTTTGTCACATGTGGTGTGTAATATTTACCTTCTGGTGAGCATTGTCTCCCGGAGGAACGACAGGGCTCGTGCCTACTTGTACTTGCTCCTGCATCCTCCAGATCCACTCGGGGCCCGCATCTCTTTATTGAACTCCTTCTTGAAACGATCCCTCACAGACCGCCACCGCTTCACAATTCTCTCCCCTGAAACGAGAAAGGACAAAGTGGTTAGTATACAACATCAGTGTTTCCCAAACTCCAGTCCTCATGGTCCCCAGGGGTCATGTTTTCAGGATTTCCAAAGTAAATAGAAATCCTGAACACATGATCCGTGGGGACCACGAGGACTGGAGTTCGGGAAACACTGGTTTAAATCAAGCAACCGGTACTGTATATACTTACGCTCTTTAATCTGGGCCCGAGCTTCGAGGTCCTCCCAGCGGTCCACAAGGAGCGAACAGATTTCCTCCCAGAGTCGTCGGGTAACGATCAGGTCAGCGTGGCGTCGGTCAGCCATATTCCAGAGCGGCTCCCTTTCTCTGACGAGATCGATGAGGCGGTCCACATCAATCCCTCCATCCTCACCGTCAGTCGGGAGCACGCTGTGAAGGCTGTTAAAGAAAAAGACAAAAATAACATAATTAGCCTCCACAAAAGAAATGAAATAAAAAGTGCAAAAAAAACAAAGCAAAAATATTTATACTTACACGCTGGTGACCGCCGCGTTGCTGTCGCCGACGACCCTGGGAGGCACTGCGAGGACCTCTTGGCCGAGCACCAGATTGGGAAGACTAGAGAAGAAAACAAAAAATGTTATGTCTTTGGATGTAGGCATTTGTTTGCTGTGTGTGGTCTGCAGAACATTGTTTTCTATGTGTTGTGTGTAGTGTGATGTTGTGTTTCTGCGTTTGATGCAAAAAACTTACCAATTGTGAGCCCACTCCAAGTGTCTGTCCACCCCTTCCTTCTTCTTCTGGGAGCTCCTCTTCATCTTGTGATTCCTGTTTTGAAATAAAAGGCAATGAATTCACATATATTACAGAGATGATGGATTTTGGAAATAAAAACTTACCGTCAAACGCTGACGATGCGAGGGAGGGCTCCCAGAAGATGTGCTGTCTTCCTCATGGCCAGACTCCATGGCTGTGGGTGGTGTTTCTGCTGCTGCCATTGCTGCTGCTGCTGCTGCTGCATCTATTGGGCGGCTGTTGAATAAAGAGAAACAAAGGGCCAATGAATATCTTGATATTCCATAGCCCTAGTTTGGAGGAATGGGGGATTTGATAATTACCGTCTCTCATCTGCTGCTGGACTCCCCTCCCGTTGTTCAGCATGCTGCTCCATTTGGGGTGGTGCTGATGGTGCTGCTGCTGCAGATGTCTGCTGCCTTCTCCTGCTCCTGGTTCTTGGCTTGGGTGGCATGTTGGGTGTGGCTGAGGGTCCCATTGTCTTGCTTTTATATATGTCCTGTGGGCAGAGCTACTGAGCATGCTCAGACCAAAGAAACCGGATCCGGCCGCCGGATCCGGCTGTCGCCGGATCCGGCGCATTGCGGCGCTCATAGGCTTTCATTGTATGAAAAAGCCCGACACGCCGGATCCGGCGTGTCCGGCTTTTTCGACGGATACAAAAAACGTTACAGTCACCGTTTTTTCCAGACGCCGGATCGCGTCACATTGCCGGATCCGGCGAAAATCGGATGAAATGCATGGCCATCCGGCTCGATCCGGCTCTAATGCAAGTCAATGGGGGGGAAACCGGATCCGGCATTGCATTTCGACGGATCTGGTTTTAGTCAAAAGCGCCGGATCGCGCCTGAAGCAGAAAACCTGATGTGTGAAAGAGGCCTAACATGAGCAGACTCAAAGGTAACACCAAACATCCTCAATCAGCTCCAGAGAGGAAGTTAGCCGAGTGCTATAGCTCCAAGCCTTCATAAGGGAAAAATGTGAATATCACCGGTGACTTTCTGCAGCAGACTGGGGATTTATAAACACCCAGGTCCAGGTGTGCCAGCTAGAGCCGGAGGGAGGTTGCCGCTGGGTCCAAGAGTCAGAAGGGTTAAGGAGACATCTATAATGCAAAATGCATAGACCTTCTTCAGCCAGATGCAGAGCAACAGTCTGTTGTATCTGACACACACCTGTGACACCAAACTTGTAATCTCCAGTATTGTACAGGCTGTAACAAGAGCCTGGACACAGATAGTATAGTTCAGCCTTCTGTTCTTCATTGAGATGTTTGACTGAGACTTGCACTATTCTGACATTGAGGACCATCTTTATTATAGTCTTGGTAGACCCTTTTTAGAAATGGTAATCAGCAAATCAAATACTTTTGATTCTTAAAGATTGTTTTAATATTTGACTAAGGAGAGATTAGGCAGCAAAGCAGAACAATATTACACTGTTAGACATCTTATATTAAAGACTGTGGTGAAGAATTGAAGATGGGAACCAAAAAGGCAGATAAAAAGGCAAAGTCAGTATTAGACCTCATTCAATGTCTGTGAATCACGTGCATGTGTCCTATCCATGTTTTTCACAGACAGAACATGTACCTATTATAGACTGTGTGACAGCTAACATAGAGTCATGGATCAAAATCACACATGAAAGTCTAAATGTCCGTAAAAAATCACTGACATTGCCTTCCGTGTACAATCAGTGTGCTGTCTGTTTTTAACTTGTAGTGGATAGGAGAAGGTTTGCAATTTTTTTTTCATTGGCTTTATGGCTGTAAACTTTTAACAAATGTCGTGGAGGCAGGAGGCTAAGTGGCCATCTAAATGGATCGCAAGCATTTTAAAAGCGCTTTTTGTGTTTTTAGCCCTATAACTTCTAGTTTATTCCTGGTAACGGTTTATAGTAGAATGAGGATTGGGCCAGTTGTATTTAGTCACTTGTTAAATACAGCAATGGTTCTATGAAGTTATCATCAGCAAAGGGTTAAATATATTATAGTCTGCATAAACCCTCGCTAAATGAGGTCTTAAGACTAAAATCTGTTTAATACCATTAACTGAATAAATAAAAACGATAAGGGAATTAAAGAGAAAAAAAATCTATAAAGTGTTTTAAAGCAGCTGATGTGTAGTGCAGTTTTCCAATTTGCTTGCGTTGCATACATGGCCATCAAATGTTAACAAGCACACAGGAACAGTGCACAATACTGTATTGAAAGTATTTTAGTTTTTCAAAGTTTTTTTAAGCTAAAAGAAAATTAAATGTGGGAAAAGCTGATTTTATTTTCAATAAATCTGCAGAGAAACCCAAATACCTATAAATTCATTCATAGAAAGTAGTTGAGCAACCATACAATTTTTGTTGAGGAGAGCAAACATACAATTTTTGTTGAGGAAAGTAATCCATTATCATAGATCTGTGTGTGTCAAATGTATTTGAACCATTAGAAATAGCGGTTTATTGAAGGTGAAATTAGAGTCTGCTGTTTTCAATCAATGAGATGGCTACTTGTGTGAATGGGCTACTTGTTTTACTTACAGAACAGAGAGCCAGCAAAGTCTGATCTTCATATTACACTTGTGAAAATGTATCATGTCATAAACAAAGAAGATTTTGAGGACCTCAGAAGAAGAGTTGCTGGTGCCAATCATAATGAAAAAGGTTACAAAAACATCTATAAAGAAAACAGGCTCCACCAATCCACAGCCAGACAGATTTGTGTACACATTGAAGAAATTCGAGACTATTATTGCCCTCTCCAGTTGTCGTGTCTGACAAGCAAAGATCACTTCCAAGATCAAGTTGTATAACAGTACACAGGGTAACATAGGAACTCAAGGTATCATATAAGCAACGTGAAGGCCTCTGTCACATTAACTAATGTTCACTAGTTCACTATCAGAAAGACACTGAATAACAATGGTATGCATGGTAGGACTGCAAGGAGAAAGTCACTGCTTACCAAAGAGAACATTGTTGCCTGTTTGAGGTTTGAAAGGGATCACCTTGACAAGAATATTGCAAAATTATTTATTCCATCGTTTAGTAATCTGGACAGCAGCTTGTGACGTCCGTCCGTGGATCTGGACTGCAGTCGGGACAGCACCCCGAGAAACCCCGAGACCCTTAACCCCTATACAGGGATCTGGAATTGTAGCAAGGCCCAGGGGGTAGCTGTCTAGCGGAGCAGCGGACCAGAGCAGGACGGTCGCCAATAGGGAAGAAGGCAGGAAACCAGAAGCGTAGTCAGAAACCGGGAGAGCGACTGAGGTACAGGAACGGCAGGCAGTGGCAGAGTCGATAGTCCAGGCCAAGGTCACAAAACGGGAGGCCGGCAAAGGTACAAAAACGGCAGGCAGTAGCAGAGTCGAATATCCATGCCAAGGTCACAAACAGGGAGAGTAGCAGAGGTACAAAATCGTCAGGCAGTAGAGGGGTCAGGAATCCAGGCCGAGGTCAATGTCAAAAAGCGGAGAGAAGCGGAGGTACAAAAACGGCAGGCAGTAGAGAGGTAAGAAATCCAGGCTGAGGTCAGAGTCAAACAATAGCAAATCACACAGAAGCACATAGGGGAACCAAGAATATATCCGATGGCTTGCAAGACCAGTCCCAAGGTATTTGAGGGATCAGGTCATCCCTTACAGGCTCCCGGACTGATGATATCATCAGGACCGCCCCCAGGACCAGGCCAGATGGTGATGCACCAACCCCTTCATGACTGACAGAGGAGCGGAGCCTGTGCCCACCAGATGTCTGCGCAGGAGCCCCTTCTCTGTCACCGCCATCACTCAGGGGCGAACCACAGCGCCTCTCAGTGGCTGAGGCAGGAACAGCAGGCCCCGAGTCTGACGGCGATGTGACAGTCCGGCGCCTCCTGGTGGCCGAGGCCGGGACAGCAGGCCCTGAGTCTGACGGCGACGTGACATTCCGGCGCCTCCTAGTGGCCGAGTCTGGGACAGCAGGCCCCGGGTCTGACGGGGACGTGACACAGCTGTGAGAACTGCCTTTTACCTGCAGGCATCAACGGCTTTTTGTAATATAGGGGTGGGAAACCTCTGGCCTGTGGTAAATGGCCCGCAATGAACTTTTCTCTGGCCCCTGGGGCAGATTCCACGAGATGGAAGTGCTCTGGCTGGCAGCTGTATTTTGAGAACTGCTGGCCTCTTAATTTCTTACTACTCTGCAATCAAGTGCATGCAGTGTTCACTACAGGACATGAAATGGAAGATTACGTCGGTCAGTACGTACTTTGTGGGCGGTGTGCTCCTGTCTATCAAGGGTGCTCTATTGATATGTTAGAGTCCCCACGCCCACATGTTTTGCGGCTATTAAACAGCTACAAAACATGAGGGCATTGCTTGTGTATGTCAGTCAAACCCCGCATATTTTGTGGCTGTCTAAAAGCCGTGAAATATGCGGGTGTGGGGACTTGAACATGTCACTTGAGCACCTACAATACTCGGTGCATACCCAAGCACCGTAGGCAAACTGGAGTAATGAGCACTTAAAATATATTACAAATAGCAATGATTGTATCAGAAAATTCCTTCCCCACTTATCAGCCACTTCTTCCCTACCCTCCTCAAGTTACCATCACCTCTGAAAAATCAACTCAAATCCAACTTGTCTGAGCAAGATGGACTTCAGGCTCTATGGTCATGTGACACAGTCCATTGTTGTGAATTCTCTTGCTCAGAGTTCTGAGCCGAAGCTCCCTCTGCTCCCTCTGGTGGTCGCTGAGAGTAGTGGAGCTGACAGGTGGATGGAAGTTCCCCACCTGACGACAATAATTGGAAACCTGGGATTACTGGCTGGGAGCATATAATTGAGCTGGCTTCTCTTGGAGGTTGCTGGTGATTTCCTCAGTGTACATTTGGAGCTCTTTTGTCCCCTGCCTGATCTGCATGGTTCAGCTAAATATTCTTTTGCTAATCCTTTGCATCTAATCTGGTTGTGTCTTTTTTTTGCTTTCTGTTTTGCTGCTAGGGTTCAGCGTGCTCCCTGCTGGGGGCAGCGCTGGGCTCTGCTTCATATCTGGCAGCTTGTTCAGTCCCATGTTATGTTAGTATATTTTTGCTTGCTGCCAGTTTATACCAGAGTGCTGATCTAGCGGGGGTGAGATCGTGTGATCTCAGGTTTTTTGTATATCAGTAGTGTTGGACTTTTTCAGGGTTTTGTGCGTGATTGCAGACAGTATCTTTTCTATCCTGTCCTGTCTAGACAGCTTGGGCCCCACCGTTTGCTCAGTCTGTTCTCTTGCCTGTGTTTGTGTCTCATCTTATATCACCGACAATATATGTTTAGGGGCTGTCTATTCCTTTGAGGATCTGCTCCAGGGCAGTTTAGATTTCATCTTTCTCTCTTTAGGCTTAGTTAGTCCTCCGGCTGTGATGAGGTGTCTAGGGCATCGTAGGAACGCTCCACAGCTGCTGCTAGTTGTGCGGATAGGATCAGGGATCTGCAATCCGCTTAGTTACCAACCTCTCTAGCCTTCTGGTGGCCTAGCCTGTTCCTGCCATCCTCCTCGGTGACCCATTCATAACAGAATCACCAGCCAAACCGCAGACTCTAGGGTACTCAAAAGAAGGAAATAATTGTAAAAAAAAAAAAAAAATTGTCAGAAATTTTTTTATATATTTTTTCCTCTTTTTCTCTGGTGCCGTAAGAGGATTTTTTCTTTAATGGAGACTAAGTAATTATCCGATCGTGTCGAGCAGCTCGCTGCTGAAGTGCGGGGAATTTCTGCCTATCTTGCTCAATCATCTGCTGTAGAACCAAAGATCCCTACTCCTCTGGTCTTAATGACTGCATGTCATTAGCCATTCAAATTGATCGACGTTTACGTGAATGTAAAAGTACGCGAGAGGTGGTGCTGCCTTTTGAACAAACTTCTGAACCAATGCAATGTGATAGGGTTTTGTCTAGGACGCAACATCAAGAGTTTAGAAGGCGTAATAAGTTAAGCCTCTTTTGTGGGGACGCCTCTCATGTTATTTCTGTCTGCCCTAAACGAGAAAAATATTTTGCTTACGCATTTGCCATGGGCAGTGTTCAGCCTAAGTTCCTGTTGGCAGTTACCTTGATCTGCTCCTTGTCTACTTTTTCTGCTAAGGCCTTTGTTGAAACAGGAGCAGCTGTGAATCTGATGGATCTTGACTTTGCCAAGCGTTGTGGTTTCCACATGATGCCCATTAGAAACCCTATTCCCTTGAGGGGGATTGATGTTACCCCTTTGGCGGAAAATAAACCCCAGTTTTGGACCCAGGTGGTAATGCGGGTCACCCTGGACCATTTGGTTTTGCACAATTTACATGATACTATTGTACTGGGTTTTCCTTGGTTGCAAATCCATAATCCTGTTTTAGAATGGAAATCTCTGTCTGTGGTGAGTTGGGGTTGTCAATGTGTTCTTAGTGACACTCCTGTTTTGTTCACCTCTCCCCAGTCTCAAGACGTTCCTGACTATTTGGATGATTTTTCTGATGTATTTAGTGAGAGTAAGTCCACGTCTTTGCCTCCTCATAGGAGTTATGACTGTGCAATTGAGTTAATGCCCGGTTGTAAATTTCCCAAGGGTCGGCTTTTCAACTTATCTGTACCTGAACATGATGCTATGCGATCTTATATCAAGGAATCATTGGAGAAGGGTTATATCAGACCATCCTCTTCGCATTTAGGTGCTGGTTTTTTCTTTGTGGCCAAAAAAGATGGCTCATTAAGGCCATGTATTGATTATCGTTCCCTTAACAAAATCACTGTTTAATATCAGTACCCGTTACACCTGATTTCTGATTTATTTTCCAGAGTTAAAAGTGCTTGTTGGTTTACCAAACTTGACCTCAGGGGGGCATATAATCTTATTCGCATCAAGCACGGGGATGAAGGGAAGATGGCGTTTAATACTCCGGAGGGACATTTTGAGTACCTGGTGATGCCTTTTGGGCTCACTAATGCCCCTTTCATCTTCCAATATTTTATGAACGATATTTTCCGGGACCTTGTGGATAAGTTTTTGATCATTTATCTGGATGATATTTTGATTTTTTCCAGTGATTGGGATTCTCATGTGGAACATGTCCAGACTATGTTCCGGATTTTGAGAGAAAATACTCTGCATGTTAAGGGATCGAAATGTCTTTTTGGTGTACAGACGATTTCATTTTTGGGATTCATTTTGTCCCCATGTGCTATTGAAAAGGACCAGGCCAAGGTACAGGCCATTTATGATTGGGTTCAGCCCACTTCTCTGAAGGCTCTTCAGAAGTTTTTGGGTTTTGCTCATTTGTACCGTAAATTTATAAGTAATTTTTCTGGTATTGTTAAACCTCTGACGGATTTGACCAAAAAAGGCGCTTAAATCCAATCTGAGAATCCCGAGATCCAATCATCATCCCCATCCTCAGGTGGCAGATCTCCACCAATCAAACCAGCCGCACCACCTCCGGACACCACCAGAGGGAGTTCAAAAGGGGAACCCGAGAATGAACTCACAGCAATGCTCCCTGCTGGGGGCAGCACTGGGCCCTGCTTCATATTTGGCAGCTTGTGCAGTCCCCTGTTATGATAGTATCTTTTTGCTTGCTGCCAGTTTATACCAGAGTGCTGATCTAGTGGGGGTGAGATCGTGTGATCTCAGGTTTTTTGTATATCAGTAGTGTTGGACTTTTTCAGGGTTTTGTTCGTGATTGCAGACAGTATCTTTTCTATCCTGTCCTGTCTAGACAGCTTGGGCCCCACCGTTTGCTCAGTCTGTTCTCTGCCTGTGTTTGTGTCTCATCTTGTCTCACCGACAATATATGTTTGGGGGCTGTCTATTCCTTTGGGGACCTGCTCTGGGGCAGTTTATATTTCATCTGTCTTTAGGTTTAGTTAGTCCTCCGGCTGTGACGAGGCGTCTAGTGCATCATAGGAATGCGCCTCAGCTACTGCTAGTTGTGTGGATAGGATCAGGGGTCTGCAATCCACTTAGTTACCAACCTCTCTGGTCTTCTGGTGGCCTAGCCTGTTCCTGCCATCCTCCTCGGTGACCCATTCATAACAATCCATGATACTCCATGGAGAGGGGAAGAGGGGAGAAGATTGAGGAGTAGGGAAAGGAAACAGGCAGATGGAAGAATGTCAAGATTGTTATTAGCTTTCTAACAAGTGATTTACCTCACCCTAGAGATGATTCACACCCAGACAGACCAGCTCTTTTGTATAATTTCCTCCATGCTGCTGCAGCTTGACTCTGTTTCCTAAAAAATGAATTAAGAGCAGGAATCCATTCCTGTGTGTTGAACTGTGTATGGGAGAGAACTCAACAGCTAGTTTCCTCCCCCGATCTCCCAGAGGATTGCAATTTAGAGATAGAGCTTGCTAAGGAAAAAACTGGTAAAAATGGAAGATTCTAGTATGAGATGGTCAGTGATAGTGTTCTCTCATCTTCTCACATAGGACTTTTTTTATGAAAATTTTTTTAAAAGCACAGTTACCCTGTAAGGAGGTCTGTTTTAACAAAAAATGACATAATGTTATTTCACTTTTTTCTTATGGTGCTGTGTTATGGTTGCCATTGCCGAACCCCTCATAGCAGATGAGCATTTTTGCTACACCCACCAGGGCCACAGCCATGCCGTGTGTATCATAAGCAATTGGATGATCGCAGATTCTAGTCACCCATGGAAACTATTGAAGGCAGTGAAAAGTAAAAAAAAAAAGTTTAAAAAAAAAAATAAATTGAAAATAAAATTGAAATCACCCCCCGTTTGCCATATTCAAAATAAAATAATGAAAAAACTAAACAGATATTTGCTATCTCCTCATTCAGAATCACCCAATCAGTATATAAAAAGAATTAATCCGGCGTAACAAAAAAGAATCAAAACACCAGAATTACGATTCTTTGGTAGTCGCAATATTGCATTAAAATGCAATAACGGGCGATCAAAAAAAGTATCTGCACCAAAATGGTATCATTGTGTATCACACAAAAAATATGCCCTCACTCTGTCCCAAAAAATGAAAATGCAAAAACGTAAAAACCCATGGGGGTAAAGGGTTTAATCTTATGAGTGCACATATTTATTAAAACATACAAGTCAGGAGAGCTGACAAATCCCCTTAAACCTTTTAATAGCAATTACCTTACATGTCTGGCACTTGATGAGAAGGGGGTATGGAGTGGGTTCATCCACGTCAAATGATGGCTGTGTTATTCCGCATTGATCTGCCTCTAACAGTTGCAGGTGGAGCTGAGCTCCGTTTGCTGCTATTCGCCTGTTAAGTATGTTAACTGCCTCTGTTAATCTCTGACAGCAGTTTTTAAAGCTTGAGGGCCTGTGAATGTGCCATTCCAAACTTCTGTCAGTACCTCACTATGCAATTGTGGGGTACCAATGGGTTATCATGAGAGCCAGGAGTATGCTTTTGGCTGGACATTACAGGAGACACTGATGTTTACTTTATTTTATATTTACTGCAATTCAGTCAAAAGATGAACTCCCTAAAGAGGCAAACAAAGTAAAAGAAAAAACATTTTTTTTTAAAGAAAATGAAAAATATATTTTTGTAATCACTCTCTCCTTTTCCACCATTAAAAAGAAAGATATTTATAAAATGAATGCATATGGTTGTGCCACATCAATAAATGATTTAAATGTATTAAAATTAATTACACTGATCAGTAAAAACGGTAAAGTCTAAAAAAAACTAGAAACACCAGAATTGCACTTTTTGAGTCTGCGCAGCTCTGCAAAAAATGCAATAAGAATCAATCAAAATATTGTATCTACCCCAAAATATTATCATTAATAACATCAGCTTGCCCTGCAAAAAAAACAGACCCTCACACAGTTCCATTGACTGAAAATAAAAACATAATGGGCCTTGGAAATTAAAAAAGTTTTTGTACAAACGTCCACATTTTTTTTTCCATTACATAAATAAAAATAAAAGAAATGCAATTTTGGTATTGCCATCGCAATACTGACTTGGAATATCATATTATTAGGTAATTTGTACTGTACGATGAACACCATAAAAGCAAAATCTAAAAATCAATTGCAGAATTGCGTTTTCTTTCCTGTCATTTCACATCACTTAGAATTTTGTTCTCATTTTTCAGGACCTGACATGGTAAAATGGATGGTGTCATTCAAAAGTACAAATTGTCCAGTAAAAAAAAACATATCGTATGGATATTTTAGCGGAAAATAAAAAAAGTTGCAGCTCTAGGAATAATGGCATGAAAAAACGAAAGCAGAGAAATGAAAAATTGCCTAGTCCTAGTGGGTTAAGTGGATCTTATAGTATTATAATTAAGACCTAAAGGGTTATCCATTGCCGAACAACCCCTTTATTAATAGATCCGCTGTGCAAACAAAAGTAAAAAATGAGTATACTTACCTACCGGTACGACCAGCACTGTTCCCACACTGATGTCTTTTGTCTCAAACCATCTTTTTTGCCATTTTTTCAATTGTTTTTTTTTTTGCATGGTCTTTGGATTGCCGCCTTTTTTTTTTAAACTGTCATTGAATAAAGTAATGAGTGACTTTGAAGCAGAAGTTGGCTGAAGAATTGTCAGGTCACTTCTTTTCATCTACTTTTTTTTAATTAAATGTGTGAATATGTGCATGTAATGTAGTATGAGAGTATTAGTATACTCACCTATCGTTCTTCTCTCTGGTGTCCAGAGCAGCTTTGCTTTGCTTCTCTGTGACATCTCCGCAATTGTGACTAGCCCGATCACTTTATACTCTACGTGTGAGCGGGAAGCCTCGTTCTAGCAATCCCTAGGCTTACATTATAAAAGTCCCTTTTGGATGACGCAGAGGGCTGTGTGACCAGGACAGTCTGCATAGCGTTGATGCCACTGAGTAATAGAAAAGAACGGTGCTGGATACCGGAGAGAGCAGTATCTGAGTATATTAATATGATCACACTACATTAAGTGCATATATGCACAAATTTAATAAAAAAATATATGGAAAATAAGGCAGAACATTTGCTCTGCAGGTCATTTTATCATTTAATATACAAATAGACTCTTCAGAGAGGAAAAAAAAAGTTGTGATGTCATTTCCTTGTCCAACCTCTTCTTTTACATACTCCATTGAAGAATAATATTTAGGCACACAGATAGACAGATAGATCTATAGATAGATAAATATATAGATCTATAGATAGAGAGATCTATAGATATCTATCTATCTATCTATCTATCTATCCATAGATAGATCTATCCATAAATATATCTATCCATATATCTGTTCTGACGTAATCCATTTAATAACGAGTGTCCCACAATGATCTCCCTATAGATCAGTAACATGAGGAAATGTGACTGCTCTATAGGGCCTCCAGTGACACACTGACAGAAGACAAAGGCTCCTGCAGTGTTATCCCTGAGGGTTCACTGGAGTTCATGCTCTCACTTTACGGCATTGCTGCGTGAGAATTTTCCTACACAGCGGTGCTGCAAGTGACAGCCTGAACTATATTGACCTCTGACGGCAAAGTGATACACTGCGGGAGGATACCTGCAGTCATTGTATCACTGGAGCCCCTGGAGAGCAGTCACATCTGCCGATGTGACAGCTCTCCACGGGAGATCATCGTGGGACAATCGTTATTACATGGATTACGTCAGAACAGGGAGTATACTATTGCTTTATTATTTTAATTTTTTACAGGTGATCAAGGACGTCAGGGATTAGCTGTATGGTAAGTATGTGTACTCTGTCTGTATGTGCTTTTTTACAATTTAACACACTAGCCTGATGATGGGACTACTACAGACCCATTTTTGGCTAGCTGTCACTGTAGCAGGCATAGCCGGATGGGACTAGCAGTCCCAACGGACGATGCCTGCCTACATACAGACCTGCACACACACCTGCAGACCCCCCGCACACATGCACACATACACACAGACACTGCACACAGACCCGCACACATTCTCCGCACACACATAGCTCTGCCCACACACATAGTCTCCGCCCATACACTCTTCCTCCTCCCTATCTGCAGCATTTCTCGCACCCACATCCGCAGCAAAACCGCAGATCTTTTTGAACCTGCAGTTTTGCTGCGGATTTGCCTGACTCAATGGAAGTCAATAGGTGCAGAAACGCTGCAGATCTGCAAAAAGAATTGACATGCTGCTGAAAATACAGCGCTGCAAATCCGCGCATATTTTTCCACAGCATGTGCACAACAAATCTCCATTTTCCATAGATTAACATTGGTGGTGCACTACACTGCGGATTTGATGCAATTCCGCGCATCCAAAAATGCTGCGGAAACGCATCAAAATCCGCAACATGTGCACACAGCCTCACATTATTTTAATCAAAATTATGTTTACTAATAGGGATGAGCAAATGTGTTCTGTGATAGTCAGATATCACTCGAGTATCAAGGTGCTTGGATATGCTTGTTACTCGGTGAGCATTAGGCGGTGCTTGATTTAAAACTACCTGCACGTTTGGCACCTGTTACACAGCCAATAAGCATGTGGGGATTGCCAGCGCATCACTGTAATGCCATAGTTGTCTTGGTATTGGCATTACTGTGATTGTCTGGCTTTATCACATCATTGGTAGGATAAAAGGACAGGTGCTACCACGCTTGGCTCACTGATGCCATTGCACAGCTCTGAGACAGTTGGATGGAGAGAGTGCTTGTCTAGGTCTGTGTGCTCACAGTTTAACTAATTTGAGTATTCTGGTAGAATATAGGCTCAAGGCATGGCTGAGTGCTTCACAGTCTGTTGGTTGCTAAATATATAGGTGCTGCATATGACCAGATTTATTAGTTGGGGTGCAAAAATTGACTATATTAACATCAATAGAGTATTACGTGCTTTTTGCTACATTTTTGTGATATATAACACTTCAAATAAGCATAGAAAATGTTTCTGGATTCAATTACTCACCCATACAGTATTCTGTGGTGTAGGGTACATTTCTGTAATATTTAAAACTACAAAAAAGCATTTAAAAATTTTCTGGGTTAAATTACTCACCTATACAGTATTCCGTGGTGTGGGGTACCTTTCTGTGATGGCTAACACTACAAAAAAGCACTTAAAATTTTTTCTGGATTAAATTACTCACCCATACAGTATTACATGGTCTGTGGTACATTTAGCTTTTGTCTAACAGTCAGAAAAAGAAGGAAGGTTCATTCTGATAAAAATGGACTAAGCCTGGATTAGCTACAGCTTTTACACAACATCAGATGACAGCAGCACATAAAGTGTTTTTAATCTTCAATATTTGAATGAGGCCCTCCAGATGTTGCCTTCAAGGGTAGGGTATATGGATGACCCTCTTTATAATGTTTTCCTAGCTTTGCACTTTGTGTAATGCCTTTATGGGTGTAAGAGTACAACACTTTGTTAATATTTTTTTATGCGGCACTACACTTGGTGCCTTCAAAGTTTGTATGGTTGACCATCCTTATAATGTTTTCCTTGCTTTGTACTTTGTGCAAAGCTTTTATGACTGTAGAAGTACATCAACTACACTTTCAAAATATTTACTTTAAATACATTTTTCTGGATACAATAAGTCATTCATACAATTGAATGTGGCTATTATTACATTGCGTTGATATGTAAAACTACAAAAAAGCATTGAAAAATGTTTCTGGATTCAATTACTCATTCATCCAGTGATACGTGCTCTTGAGTACATTGTGATAATGTATACCCCTCCAAAAAAGCATTGAAACATTTATCTGGATTCAATTACTCATCCATATACTAATACGGGGATATATTGTGGTGGTGTACAGCCCTTCAAAAAAGCGATGAAAAATGTATCTGGATTCCATTATTCATCCATTTACTATTACATTCTCTGGGATACATTGTGGTGGTATATACTGTATTTTTCGGATTATAAGATGCATCGGACCATAAGACACACCTATGTTTTAGAGGAGGAAATTAGGGAAAAAAATTTGAAGCAAAAAATGTGGTCATTTCTGTACGTAATATCCCCTATCCTTGTATATCCCCTCATCCCCATCCTGATACACATGGCCCCCTCATCCCTATCCTGGTATACATGGACCCCCTCATCCTTACCCTTGTATGCATGGCTCTCACATCACTATCCTGGTGTGCATGGCCCCCTTATCTCTATCCTGGTGTGCATGGCCCCCTCACCCCTACCCTGGTATGCATGGCCATCTTATCCCCATCCTGGGAGAAATGGTCCCCCTCTTCCCTAATCTAGCAGCAATGATCGCCCTCATCCCTATCCTGGTATGCAGGGCTCCCATCTCATCCTAGTATGCATGGCCCCATCTCATCCTAGTATGCATGGCCCCATCCCTATCCTGGTATGCAGGGCCCCATCCTTAACCTGGTATCATTGGTCCCCATCATGGTACTGATGTGCATGGTCCCATCCTTATCCTGGTATGATTGGCCCCACTCCCATCCTGGTATGCATGGCCCCATCAGAAAACATAAAATAACAAACATTGCACTGACCTTCCCGGGGCTCCTTTGCAGCGTCCTGCTCCAATGCCAGCAACTGCTTTATGCTTGTATGCATTGCATGGCAGGGACATAATTCATTGCTTGCAAGGCGAAGGGCAGCTGCCTGAATACTCAATGCTCTGCATGCTAGAACTGTGTGCATGCAAAGCAGTGAATATTCATTGCTCTCTAGTGAGCACAGTTTCAGCTGGAGACTTCCTGCAACTGCATTCATGGAATGGGATGAATATTCATTTCTCTTAAGTATCGGCACATGTGACTGCCAGCAGCAGCAGGAAGTCTCCTGCGTAAGAACGTTCTCATGCAGCAGTGGTGCCGTAAGGGAGATCACCGGAGCTGATCAGCTAATGAACTTCAGTGACCTCTCTCTCACGGCAGCTCAGTGATATACTGCGGGAGCGATTACCTCCTGTCAGTGTATCACTGGCTGTCTTTGAGAGCAGTCACATCAGTGACTGCTCTCAAAGAGCACAATACAAAGGTGACATCAACCCACAAATATGAACCCCACTTGCCACCGCTACAAGGCAAGTGGGAAGAGCTAGGCAAAGTGCCAGATTTGATGCATCTTATAGATGAGCCTTTTCTGGGATGGCTGAGAGCTGATGTTTTTAGTCTGGGAGGGGCCAATATCCATGGCCCCTTCCTAGGCTATTAATATCAGCCCGCAGTTGTCTGCCTAGCCTTTGCTGGTTAAATTTTATAGGGGGACCCTATGTCAAAAATTTTTCTGAGATCCCCCTGTAAACTAGCCAGTAAAGGTTAAGCAAACAGCTGTGAGCTGATATTAATAGCCTGGGAACCTTTATGGCTATTGGCTCCTTACCAGAATATTAATGTCAGCTCTCAGCCATTGGCTTTCCCTCTGCTGGTTATTAAAATTACGCGGGAGACCAAGCAATTTTTTTTCTTTCTATAAAAATAACAGTTGCTGTCTGGTTACAGCCTATGTATGTTTGTTCTGTTAACGCTCCTACATAGGCTGGTGACAATGTGTGTGTAGGTTTGTGTGTGTTTGTGTTTTTTGGGTTTACTTATCAGCTTAGTAATGAGGGTGTCATGCTGACACCTTTTCATTACTCAGTCTAGAGCTAGGTGTCAATGACACCAAGCCCTAAGAATTTGCTGAATTTCTTTTGGGAGCCAATGAACCATTTCACTTTTCCAGAGCCTTTGTGCTACCAGTAACATGGAAGCCCCTATATTTCCATTAACAGATGACAGACCGGAGTGGGGTCTTGCTTTTTTATGGATTGAGTTGAAGCTTTTATTGGGAGCATTTTGCATAACATTTATCACATTTATCTGGTGCTCTACGCTGAGCACTTACATCTGGGTTTCCAATCTCTGAATGACGTGACAAATGAAACCCCCAATGTATCCATTCAGCATAATGAGGTAGCTAACTTATTGTGGACTCCATATGGCCTCTGTTCGGTGGTGTCCTTCTTTTCAGAAGTGCACAAAACTGTAGCGGACGGCACTTTTATGCACTCCTAAAAAAACGGACACAGCTGGATCACAGGTCCTATAACGTCTACAGTGGCCCCATCTACCTCATTATAGGGAATCTTCCACCAGAGGTTCCATCTGAATCACGTATTTCACAGATTTACATGGATACCCCGATGTAAGCGCTCACTCAGTACAGCGCGCAGGATTAATGTGCTCCAAGCCTTACTGCGATATTTGGGAGGCAGAATGAAAAAAATCAACAGCATGTGACGAATTAATTTATTTTTTATGCTCTTCCTCGTGCGGTATAAGTTATTAGGCAACTTTATTCTTCGGATCGGTGCGATTACAGCGATACCAGATTAATTTTGGGTTTTTATGTTTGGCTTCTGTCAAACAGTAAAAGACACGTTTTATTGCGAAAACTAGTTTTTGCATCACCACCTTTTGAGAGCTATAATTTTTCCATATTTTGGCCAACAGAGTCAGGTTGTTTTTTGCGGGTCAAGCTGACTTTTTTTATTGGCAACTTTTTTTGGACACATGACATGTTTTGATCGCTTTCTATTCCGATTTTTGAGAGGCAGAATGAACAAAAAACAGCAATTCAGGTATTGCTTTTTATTCCATTGTAGTAAAATTGGTAAGGTAGCTTAATTCTTCGGGTAAGTACGATTGCAGCGATACCCAATTTATATTTTTTAAATGTTTTGGCATTTTTACATAATCAAAAGCTATTTTATAGAAAAAAATAATTATTTTTGCATTGCTTTACTCTGCGAGCTATAACTTTTTTATTTTCTGCTGATGGAGCTGTATGATGGCTTTTTTTGTGGGGCAAGATGACGTTTTCAGCGGTACCACTTTTATTTACATTTGTCTTTTTCATCATGTTTTATTGCACTTTTTGTTTGGTGGTATGATGTTAAAGCATCGTTTTTTCCCTCTTTTTTAATGGTGTGTACTGAAGGGGTTAACTAGTGGGACATTTTTGTATAGCGGGTCGTTACGACTCGGCGATACCAACTATGTGTACTTTTATGTTTGTTTTTTTTTAATTTATATAAATAAATATATTTATTGGAAAAATATTTGATTTTTTTTAATTTTATTTGGGGATTTCGTTAAAATTATTTTAACAGTTTTTAATATTTGTTTTATTGTCCCATCCTGGGACATCAATGTATTACATCAGATCACTGATCTGATGTTCTGCAATGCAATTGCACTGACAGGCAGTGTCTCAGGTCCTGCTCTCTGCAGGCACTGGGAAGCCACCTTCCCTGTAGGACTCAGAAGGCCCCCACAGCCAATTTGGGGCCAGGGGTCTCCATGGAGACCATCTCGACAAAGCGATCGCATCACGTTGTCCTGATGGAAGCATGCAGTGAATGAGTTCCCTGCACGATGCTCCTCTATGCTGCTGTAACTACTGACATCAGCATCAAATGGGTTAAATGCCCACGATCGGTCCTAGCACCAATTGTGGGTGTTGCTGCGGGGTGTCAGCTCTCACACAGAGCTGACACCCGCACACCAATGCCACGGCACTCAGCGTGAGGCTGTATGATCATGCTTAAATACATGTACTGCCCTTTGCGGGAACGCGGCTCCCGCAGAGCAGTACATGTATGGTGCATGTCGGGAAGGGGTTAATATCAAACATAATCAGTACAAATGAAATTGAGAAATAAATAGAAATAACGGGAAAATAAAATTAACTAAACTAATGTAATTGCATAAGTGTAAATATCTACTTATCATTGGTGAGGTGTTTTTGTTTTTCAGAATTAACCAATCACATTTAAATGCATGTTAAATACACTGCGTGCAGGATTATTAGGCAAGTTGTAATTGAGAGGATTCTTTTTATTATTGAACAACAACTATGTTCTCAATCAACCCAAAAGACTCATAAATATCAAAGCTTAATATTTTTGGAAGTTGGAGTGTTTTTTTTTTAGATTTGGCTATCTTAGGAGGATATCTGCTTTTTCAGGTAACTATTACTGTGCAGAATTATTAGGCAACTTAATAAAAACCAAATATATACCCATCTCACTTGTTTATTTTCACCAGGTAAACCAATATAACAACACAAAATTTAGAGATAAACATTTCTGACATTCAAAAACAAAAAATCAGTGACCAATATAGCCACCTTTCTTTACGATGACACTCAAAAGCATCCATCCATAGATTCTGTCAGTTGCTTGATCTGTTTACGATCAACATTGCGTGCAGCAGCCACCACAGCCTCCCAGACACTGTTCCGAGAGGTGTACTGTTTTCCCTCCTTGTAGATCTCACATTTTATGAGGGACCACAGGTTCTCTATGGGGTTCAGATCAGGTGAACAAGGGGGCCAAGTCATTATTTTTTCTTCTTTTAGACCTTTACTGGGCAGCCACGCTGTGGAGTATTTGGATGCATGTGAAGGAGCATTGTCCTGCATGAAGATCATGTTTTTCTTGAACGATACCGACTTCTTCCTGTACCACTGCTTGAAGAAGGTGTCTTCCAGAAACTGGCAGTAGGTCTGAGAGTTGAGCTTCACTCCATCCTCAACCCGAAAAGGTCCCACAAGTTCATCTTTGATGATACCACCACATACCAGTACCCCACCTCCATCTTGCTGGCGTCTGAGTCAGAGTGGAGCTCTCTGCCCTTTACTGATCCATCCATCTGGCCCATCAAGAGTCACTCTCATTTCATCAGTCCATAAAACCGTAGAAAAATCAGTCTTAAGATATTTCTTGGCCCAGTCTTGACGTTTTATTATTATGTTTCTTGTTCAAAGGTGGTCGTTTTCCAGCCTTCCTTACCTTGGCTATGTCCCTGAGTATGGCACACATTGTGCTTTTTGATACTCCAGTAACGTTGCAGCTCTGAAATATGGCAAAACTGGTGGCAAATGGCACCTTGGCAGCTTCACGCTTGATTTTCCTCAATTCATGGGCAGTTATTTTGTGCCTTTTTTATCAACACGCTTCTTGCGACCCTATTGGCTATTTGCCATGAAACGCTTGATTGTTCAGTGATCACGCTTCAAAAGTTTGGCAATTTCAAGACTGCTGCATCCCTCTGCAAGACATCTCACAATTTTTGACTTTTCAGAGTCCGTCAAATCTTTCTTTTGACCCATTTTGCCAAAGGAAAGGAAGTTGCCTAATAAATAAGCACACTATCAGGATCCTGACAGCGCCAGCGCACAGCATTCGCTGAGCAGGGACTCACTCGCATTGTAGGGACCCCTGGGGACAAGAACAGCCAGAAAGTACAGATGCACAGGACCTGAATGCTGAAGTTTAGCAAGCCGTCGCAGGACCTACGGTCATGTGACTGCAAGGGGGCGGAGCTTAGCATCCTGCTTTCAGAGAAGGTAGAAAACTCAGAGTCGGGCAAAACGGAGGTCATACACAGTACGGGCAAATGAGGTACAGGAGGGGTAAACAGACAGGAGGTCAGACAAAGCCAAAGGTCATACACAAGAGGGCGGTGTGGTACCAAAGGGATGAGCAGAGAGCAGTCAAGTCACAAGCAGAGGTCATACACGAGAGAGCGGTGCGCTACAAGAGGGGCAGGCAGAACTCGTAACAGGGACAGAACCAGATCACAACCAAACAAGCAACAAGTTATCAGGCACAAGGCACACGTATACAAGAGGTAAACTAACTCAGCCGAGGGCAGGAGTATAACTGACACCGGACCTAGGTCCAGTGAACATTAAATAGCCACCCTCTGCCAGATAGAGGCAGAACAATTAACCCCCAGTCTGACCAGGATGGGCCAACGCGAAATCCCATCCTGGATTATGGCACACACCTTATATAGGGTGTTGATGTCATTAGACCACACCCCTCCTCATTACAGAGATGCAAATCACCTGATTTACCTATTTGTCAGTTGGTTTTCAAGCCTATACACCTTTCAGTAGGACAACATGTATAAAAAGGATGATGTTATCAAAAACTCATTTGCCTAATAATTCTGCACACAATGTAGTAGTCGGTACACAGCTGCCATCATTTACAGTGATTCTGATTACCCCGTATAAAATTTAGCTGTTATAGTAGGATTTTCCTGACCTTTTTTTAGTAGCATTTTACAGCAAAAGACCATGGTCCATGAACAACTTACAACATAGCAATAGATCTGATTGTTGAAAGTTATCAGTCAGTAGAGAGGTACAAAAAATCTAAAAGGAAATACTGTAGATATAGCATGTAATACTGTGAAGATGGTCTACACGAAGTGGCTTAAATTTGGAACAATAGTGACATTTCTTAGAACTGGACATCCCTCAAAAATTGATGAAGTGTCAAAACTGCACACCACCAAAAGAACACTGTACATTGAAGTATGATGGAGGTAGTATTATTCTTTTGGGCTGTTTTTTAGCATCTGGTCAGTCAATTGTGTATTAAAACTTTCAGGCTTCTGATAAAAAGGTAAAGAGTAATTTTACCTTTCAGTATCAAAACAACCCTAGGCAAACCTCCAAAATAACAAAAGAATGGCTTTGCTAGAAGAAGATCAAAGTTTTGGAATGACCCAGTTAGAGCTCAGACCTGAATCCAATTGAAAATCTTTTCAAGCTTTTGAAAAGAGTTGTGCCTGTTCTTAGCATGTCTCACCTAGGGCATCAGTTCAGCTTAAGAGGCATTTGCACTGCAAGATAATCATGAATGAGCATTTTTAAAAATGATTGTTTCACGATTATCTTGTCATGTAAACAGGCCAAAAATGACCTTATGAACAAGCAAAACACTTAGGGTACATGCCCACTATCAGGAATAGCAGTGTTTTAGACGCAGCTCACCTGTGATGCATCCAAAATGCTGCTTTCTATGATACAAGCAAAGGTGTATAAGATTTATAGAACTTTCATGCCCACTGTGCTTCTAGGTAACGCTGCGCAAACTCACCAGGGGTACGGGTTTACGAGCCGGTGCATGTCAATTTCTGCTGCGGAGGCACTAGTCTCCGCAACAGAAATTTCTACAATAGAATGTATTTGATGTGGTAAATCAGCATTGGTTAATGAACATAGGCGGATTGAATGCAGCATTTTGGACGCAGTGAGAATACGCTCTGTCCAAAGTGCTGCTATTTCTTGATTGTGGGCACGTACCCTAAGAACTATGACAGCCTATGCACACTGTGCTATCTAGTAATGATCACCCAATGCACATTATTTGCTTTGGAGGACATGGGCAGTGTGGTCTACTAAATGGTGCTTTGATGAAGCCGAGATGACTTTTTGGTCCCCTGATTATAATATTTGATTCTATGTTTGCGTAGGCACCTTAATACCCCCCTCTTTTTAATTTGATTTATTTATTATAGACAATGCTCACTGCCTTTTGGAAGTGCATTGAGCAGCAGGGTGGTGTGCTGGTAAAAGGGAAAAAAACCTCTTAAATCTTCTGCCTGAGCGAGTGTAAACGAGCTGAGTGTGACCTGAGCATAAGTGCAAACTGTGGTAAGTGTGTGACTTGTGATTCAGTGACTTTGGATTCAGGGAGTTTCCAGGGGAGGTATTACTGAATTACTGTTATATTTGATTAATACTTTTTATTTTATTTTTGCTTATCTTTTCTGTCTGGTGCAGTCCCCATTAGGATGTGCTCCACTATTGCCAATGCCATCCAGTGCACGTCTTGCCGCATGTATGAAATCCTTGAACAGCCGGTCGAGGGTGCATACTGCTGTGTGAGATGTGAGCATGTTGTGCATTTGGAAGCCCAGATTCTGGATCTAAATGTGCAGCTGGCAACACTGAGATCCATAGACAATATGGAAAGGAGTCTTCTGCTCACTGAGCAGATGCTAAATGGGATAGATGAGGGGAAGGATGCTAGGTTGGAGCTGCAGGACAATGAAGCAGATAGCTGGGTGACAGTTAGAAGGCGGGGTAGAGGGAAGAGCACCAGGGAGGCTATTCCTGATCTGGCACCCCAATAAGTTTGCTAAGTTGGCAGATGAGGGGAGTGTTAGTGCAGGAGTAGCGCTGCTGCAGCAAGGCATGTCCTCTGAAAGCCGGAGGAGTGTCTGCTCCAGTAAGGGGGGAAATAGGAGAGTAGGGCAGGCCAGACAGGTTCTGGTAGTCGGAGACTCAATTATTAGGGGAACAGATAGGGCAATCTGTCACAAAGACAGGGATCATCGAACGGTGTGCTGCCTACCTGGCGCTTGAGTCTGACACATCGCTGATCGGGATGACAGATTACTGGGAGGGGCTGGTGAGGATCCAGCGGTTATGGTGCACATTGGCACAAATGACAAAGATAGAGGTAGGTGGAAGGTCCTTAAAGATGATTTCAGGGAATTAGGCTGCAAGCTTAAAGCAAGGACCTTCAAGGTGGTATTTTCAGAAATACTTCCTGCACCACGCGTCTCGCCAGAGAGGCAACGGGAGATTAGGGAGGTTAATAAGTGGCTCAGGAATTGGTGTAGGAAGGAGGGGTTTGGGTTCCTGGAGAACTGGGCCGACTTCTCAGTTGGCTACAGGTTCTATGCTAGGGACGGGCTGCACCTCAATGGGGAGGGTGCTGCTGTGCTGGGGAAGAAAATGGCTAGAAGGTTGGATAAGTGTTTAAACTAGGGACGGGGGGAGGGTATTCCTTTTATAGGAGGGGAAGACAGTGCAGATAGAGACCTGGGCAAAATAATGAAATTAGGGGTGGGGGTGGCATGGGAAGTGCATGTATACTAATGCCAGAAGCCTCGCCAAAATGGAGGAATTGGAGTAATGTTGTTGGAACATAATTACAACATGGTGGGGATATCTGAGACATGGCTGGATGAGAGCCATGACTGGGCGGTTAATTTACAGGGCTATAGTCTGTTCAGAAATGACCATACAAATAAGCGAGGGGGAGGCGTGTGTTTATATGTAAAATCATCCTTAAAACCCATCCTGCGTGATAATATATATGAATCTAATGAAAATGTAGAGTCCCTGTGGGTAGAAATAAGGGGAGGGGGAAAATAATAAATTACTGATAGGGGTTTGTTATAAGTCTCCAAAAATAATGGAAGCACCAGAGAATATCCTCATAAAGCAAATAGATGAAGCTGCGACTCAAGGAGAAGTCATTATTATGGGGGACTTCAACTACCCTGAAATACATTGGGGAACCGAAACCTGCAGTTCCAGCAAAGGTAATAGGTTTTTGACAACTATGAGAGACAATTACCTTTCACAACTGGTTCAGGACCCAACAAGAGGGGGGGCACTGCTAGACCTAATATTAACCAAAAGGCCAGACCGCATATCAAATATAAGGGATGAGGGTCACTTGGCTAATAGTGATCACAAAATAATAAGTTTTCATGTATCCTTTAATAAGATGTGTAGCAGAGGGGTTACAAGGACACTAAACTTCAGGAAGGCAAATTTCCAACGGATGAGAGATGATCTTGGTGCAATAAACTGGGACGATATCCTGAGACATAAAAATACACAAAGAAAATGGGAGACGTTTATTAGCATCCTGAATAGGACCTGTGCACAATATATACCGTATGGGAATAAACATGTTAGAAATAGGAGGAGACCACTATGGTTAAATAGAGCTGTAAGGGGAGCGATAAGTGACAAAAATAAAGCATTTAGGCTATGTGCACACGCTGCGGTTTTTGCTGCGGTTCCGCTGCGGTTTTGGCCCTGAGGAACCACAGCAGTTCCGCAGACATGGTACAGTACCATGTAACCCTATGGGTTTTCAAAACCGCTGTGCTCACGCTGCGTTTTTTTCCGCGCGGTTTTGCTGCAGTTTTTTTTCCGCAGCATGTCAATTTTTTCTGCTGGATTCCGCTGCGGTTTCACACCTTTAACATAGTAGAGGTGTGAAACCGCAGGGTAAAACCGCAGGCCAAACCGCAGCAAACCGCAGGTCACTTTAACTGCAGTTTTACCTGCGGTTCCGCGGGAAAAGACCCGCAGGTGAATCTGCAGCGTGTGCACATAGCCTTAGAGAATTAAAGCAAGTAGATAGTAGTGAGGCATTAAATAAATACAGAAAATTAAATAAATTCTGTAAAAAGCAAATCAAAATAGCAAAGATTGAGACGGAGAGACTCATTGCCAGAGAAAGTAAAAATAATCCCAAAATATTCTTTAACTACATAAATAGTAAGAAGCTAAAAAATGATAGTGTTGGTCCCCTAAAAAATAGTCTGGGTGAAACGGTGGATGAGGATGAGGAAAAAGCCAATATGCTAAATGACTTTTTTCAACAGTATTTACAAAATCCCATGATGGATAACGTGATCAGGGATAAAAATTCTCCATTAAATGTCACCTGCTTAACCCAGCAGGAAGTACGGCAGCGTCTAAAAATCACTAAAATTGACAAATCCCGAGGCCCGGATGGGATACACCCCCGAGTACTGCAGGAATTAAGCACAGTCATAGATAGACCATTATTTTTAATCTTTAAAGATTCCATAATAACAGGGTCTGGACCACAGGACTGGCGCATAGCAAATGTGGTGCCAATATTCAAAAAGGGGACAAAAACTGAACTTGGAAATTTTAGGCCAGTAAGTTTAACCTCAACTGTGGGTAAAATCCTGGAGGGTTTTCTAAGAGATACTATACTGGAGTATCTGGAGAAGAATAACCTCATGACCCAATATCAACATGGGTTTGCAAGGGACCGTTCCTGTCAGACTAATCTGATAAGCTTTTATGAAGAGGTAAGTTCTGGACTGGACCAAGGGAATGCAGGGGACGTGGTGTACATGGACTTTTTAAAAGCTTTTGATACGGTGCCACACAAAAGGTTGATACATAAAATGAGAACAATGGGGCTAGGGGAAAATATGAGTGGGTTAAGAGCTGGCTCAGGGATAGGAAACAAAGGGTGGTTATTAATGGAGCACACTCGGATTGGGTCACGGTTAGCAGTGGGGTACCACAGGGGTCAGTTTTGGGCCCACTTCTTTTTAACATATTTATTAATGACCTTGTAGGGGGCATAGAGAGTAGAATTTCAATATTTGCAGATGACACTAAACTCTGCAGGGTAATCAATACAGAGGAGGACAATTTTATATTACAGGATTTATGTAAACTAGAAGCTTGGGCTGATAAATGGCAAATTGTCACGGTCACGTGTGTCTGGACGCAGCGAGTACCGCAAGGCGAACCCATGACACGCGTGTCCCTGAATACACCGCCTCCAGTGGGGTGAATTTAAATAATAAAACGTGCAGCTGGATACACTGCCTCCAACTGGCGAATTTAGATATTACACGTATATATAAAGTAGCCTGGAAACCCCGCCTCCAGTAAGGCGAATTTAAATAATAAAGGGGGAACCTGGGTAACATTAACAATGGTGGCCCTGCAATAGGTAATAGGGAAGTGGAGACCTCCTGAACTCCCCTGAGCCAGTGTCCCTGCACTCCTAACGTTCCCTATGCCGGTTCCGCACCGGGCAACCCAGAGGAACCTAAAAACCCTAGCTCGCCCTGAACCTAAACCCTCACTAGGGAATTGGTCGGTGCGGAAACTAATCCCACCACTGCACTAAACACACATGAGGGAAAATGACAATACAGGGGAAACACCACTTAGCTTTGCTCTGTTGCGTACGCTCCTAGCAACAGTCTTCTCCACCCGGATCCATCACCATAACTGGATCCTTCACCATAGTGCAGCCTTGGAGCAGAGTCCACCACCAGTTGCAGCTGTCCAGTAACAGAGTCCCAAAGATGAGTTCAGCTCCTGCCCAAAAAGTCAAGCATGCTTGAGTCCAGCTCTCAGCAACCAAGTCCCGCATGCTGAGTGCAACTCTCTCCATAGTCACCACTCCACCAAGCCATGCAAGCACTTCCTGCCGACACCATAAACTGTGACTCCACCACGCCATGCCAGCCCTTCTTGCAGACCACCTAGCTGCCACTCGTCCCCTCTGGCTGGCCTGCGCAGGACTCATGTTCAGCTCCTTCATCACCCAGGCTTGCTTCCAAAATGACTAACTCACAATATCACCAACAGTCATCAAACCCACCTGAACTCTTTTAAAGAGCCTCACACCTGATTTACAGTGGGGAAAAAAAGTATTTAGTCAGTCAGCAATAGTGCAAGTTCCACCACTTAAAAAGATGAGAGGCGTCTGTAATTTACATCATAGGTAGACCTCAACTATGGGAGACAAACTGAGAAAAAAAAATCCAGAAAATCACATTGTCTGTTTTTTTTTCATTTTATTTGCATATTATGGTGGAAAATAAGTATTTGGTCAGAAACAAGCAATCAAGATTTCTGGCTCTCACAGACCTGTAACTTCTTCTTTAAGAGTCTCCTCTTTCCTCCACTCATTACCTGTAGTAATGGCACCTGTTTAAACTTGTTATCAGTATAAAAAGACACCTGTGCACACCCTCAAACAGTCTGACTCCAAACTCCACTATGGTGAGGACCAAAGAGCTGTCAAAGGACACCAGAAACAAAATTGTAGCCCTGCACCAGGCTGGGAAGACTGAATCTGCAATAGCCAACCAGCTTGGAGTGAAGAAATCAACTGTGGGAGCAATAATTAGAAAATGGAAGACATACAAGACCACTGATAATCTCCCTCGATCTGGTGCTCCACGCAAAATCCCACCCCGTGGGGTCAGAATGATCACAAGAACGTTGAGCAAAAATCCCAGAACCACGCGGGGGGACCTAGTGAATGAACTGCAGAGAGCTGGGACCAATGTAACAAGGCCTACCATAAGTAACACACTACGCCACCATGGACTCAGATCCTGCAGTGCCAGATGTGTCCCACTGCTTAAGCCTGTACATGTCCGGGCCCGTCTGAAGTTTGCTAGAGAGCATTTGGATGATCCAGAGGAGTTTTGGGAGAATGTCCTATGGTCTGATGAAACCAAACTGGAACTGTTTGGTAGAAACACAACTTGTCGTGTTTGGAGGAAAAAGAATACTGAGTTGCATCCATCAAACACCATACCTACTGTAAAGCATGGTGGTGGAAACATCATGCTTTGGGGCTGTTTCTCTGCAAAGGGGCCAGGACGACTGATCCGGGTACATGAAAGAATGAATGGGGCCATGTATCGTGAGATTTTGAGTGCAAACCTCCTTCCATCAGCAAGGGCATTGAAGATGAAACGTGGCTGGGTCTTTCAACATGACAATGATCCAAAGCACACCGCCAGGGCAATGAAGGAGTGGCTTCGTAAGAAGCATTTCAAGGTCCTGGAGTGGCCTAGCCAGTCTCCAGATCTCAACCCTATAGAAAACCTTTGGAGGGAGTTGAAAGTCCGTGTTGCCAAGCGAAAAGCCAAAAACATCACTGCTCTAGAGGAGATCTGCATGGAGGAATGGGCCAACATACCAACAACAGTGTGTGGCAACCTTGTGAAGACTTACAGAAAACGTTTGACCTCTGTCATTGCCAACAAAGGATATATCACAAAGTATTGAGATGAAATTTTGTTTCTGACCAAATACTTATTTTCCACCATAATATGCAAATAAAATGAAAAAAAAACAGACAATGTGATTTTCTGGATTTTTTTTTCTCAGTTTGTCTCCCATAGTTGAGGTCTACCTATGATGTAAATTACAGACGCCTCTCATCTTTTTAAGTGGTGGAACTTGCACTATTGCTGACTGACTAAATACTTTTTTTCCCCACTGTATAATTACGTGCACTAAATCAAAGAAACTAAAGTGCACTACCACTCACCACCACCGGGGCATCTTAGAATGAACGACACCTCTTGTAATAATTCTAATGGCCACCGAGGGCAATCACATCACTTTGGCACCTAGCCAAAGGAAAAAAGTTCACTTATCCATTTAAACTGTCAGATCCATGCTGGATCATGACACAAATGAGGTTTAATGGGGATAAATGTAAGGTCATACACTAGGGTAGAACGAACAAGATGTATAATTATGTGCTTAATTGTAAAACACTGGGCAAAACTGTCACTGAAAAAGACCTGGGTGTATGGGTGGACGATAAACTCACATTTAGTGGCCAGTGTCAGGCAGTTGCTGCAAAGGCAAATAAAATAATGGGATGCATTAAAAGAGGCATAGATGCTCATGAGGAGAACATAATTTTACCTCTATATAAGTCACTAGTGCGACCACACTTAGAATACTGTGTACAGTTCTGGTCTCCGGTGTATAAGAAAGACATAGCTGAACTGGAGCGGGTGCAGAGAAGAGCGACCAAGGTTATTAGGGAACTGGGGGGTCTGCAATACCAAGACAGGTTATTACACTTGGGGTTATTTAGTTTGGAAAATCGAAGGCTTAGGGGTGATCTTATTACTATGTATAAATATATGCAGGGACAATACAAAGACCTTTCTAATGATCTTTTTACTCTTAGACCTGTGACGGGGACAAGGGGGCATCCTCTACGTCTGGAGGAAAGAAGATTTAAGCATACTCACAGATGCGGATTCTTTACTGTAAGAGCAGTGAGACTATGGAACTCTCTGCCATATGATGTTGTAATGATTGATTCCCTACTAAAATTTAAGAAGGGACTGGATGCCTTTCTTGAAAAGTATAATATTACAGGGTATATACACTAGTTTCCTTAATATTGCGTTGATCCAGGGAGCTAGTCTGATTGCCGTATGTGGAGTCGGGAAGGAATTTTTTTCCCCAATGTGAAGCTTACTGTTTGCCACATGGTTTTTTTTTGCCTTCCTCTGGATCAACATGTTAGGGCAAGTTAGGATAGGATATGAGTTGAACTAGATGGACTTATAGTCTTCATTCAACCTTATTAACTATGTTACTATGTTACTATATTCTTTCATTAGTTTTGTTGCTATGCTGTGATATACCAATGACCACACTGCATGTACAAACACACATATACAGTGGCTTAAAAAAGTATTCATACCCTGTGAACTTTTCCACACTTTGTCTTGTTACACCCACAATCTTAGATGTTTATTTACTTGGATTTTATATTATCCACCAACACAAAATAGCAAGTATTTGCGAAATGTAAAGGAAATAAAACATGGTTTTCTAAATATTTTAATATTTTGGATTTTTCTGATGTGTTTCTACCAGCTTTACACATCAAAAGGTTGAAATTTATGTTCATTCTTCGTTGCAAACTAGCTCCAGCTCATGGAGATTGGATGAATTCGTCTGTGAACAGCAATTTTTATGTCTTGCCACAGATTCTCAATGGGATTTCTGACTGGACTGTGACTGGGTCATTCACACACACACACACACACACACACACACACACACGAATATGCTTTATTTAGACCATTCCATTGTAGCTCTGGCTGTACGTTTAGGGTTGTTGTATTGCTGCCCAGTCTGTAGACTTTTTCAGCCTCTGGCAAATATTCCTCAAGGATTGCACTGTATTTAGCTCCATTCATCTTTCCATCAACTCTGACCAGCTTCCCTGTCCCAGCTGAAGAAAAGCATCCCTAGAGCATGATGTTGCCCCCACCATGTTTGACACTGTGGATGGTGTTTAATTTATTTATCTATTTATTATCTCCTTCCTTGGCATCACCAAAACCTGGCTCACGCCCGCTGACTCAGCCTCTCCAGCCGCACTCTCTTACGGCGGATTCCACCTCTCTCACACCCCTCGCCCCAGCAACAAACGTGGTGGAGGAGTTGGCTTGCTCCTCTCCAATACCTGCTCTTTTACCCCAATTCCACTACCACCCTCCGCCACTCTTCCCTCAATCTACTCCCCCTCCAACCTCCAGCTGGCTGTCATCTACCGCCCACCAGAACTAGCCAGCTTCACCTTTCTCGACCACTTTACCACCTGGCTACTTCATTTCCTCTCTGTTGACATCCCAACTCTCATCATGGGTGACTTCAACATCCCCATTGATGCTTCCACCCCGGCTGCCTCTAAACTTTTATCGCTCACTGCCTCCTTTGGCCTCACTGAATGGTCCTCTGCGGCCACTCACAAAGATGGTCACACACTGGACCTTATCTTCACCCGCCTCTGTTTCCTTACTAATCTCACTAACTCACCCCTTCCCCTGTCTGACCACAACCTACTGATATTCTCTTCCCTCTTCTCTCCTAGTGCGCAACCCCCACTCCACAAACTTGCTCACCCTCGCAGAAATCTCAAACACCTCAATTTAAAATCGTTTTCTGAGTCCCTCCTCCCTCTTACAGACATATCTTCACTTCATGACACAGATTCTGCTGCCACCTTTTATAACACTACAATAACAGCAGCATTTGATTCAGCTGCCCCCTCACACATAGCAAAACTTGTACAATCAACAGGCAGCCCTGGCTGACCTGCCACACCAAAGAACTGAGACAGACTTCCAGGGTTGCTGAATGGAAATGGAAGAAATCCCGCTCTGCCGAGCACTTAACTGCATACAAGCAGTCCCTCACCAGCTTCAAGTCCACTCTCACTGCTGCAAAACAATCTTATTTCTCATCTCTCATATCCTCCCTGTCTCACAACCCTAAACAGCTTTTCAACACTTTCAATTCTCTACTCTGTCCCCCAGCACCACCTCCTTCTCTTCTCATTACCGCTGAAAACTTTGCCTCCTTCTTTAAGCAGAAGATTGATACGATCAGAGAAAGCTTTGGCCCACAGCCCCCAATGCCCCTCTTAGCTGCTCAGCCCTGTTCCTCCAAAACCAACTTCTCCACCATGACAGAAGATCAGCTCTCCACCCTCCTATCAAGATCACACTACACCACTTGCAAGCTTGTCCCACTCCCGTCCCACCTCATCCCTAACCTCGCCACAGTCTTCATCCCTACTCTAACACACCTCTTCAACCTCTCACTTACAAATGGTGTGTTCCCCTCATCCTTCAAACATGCCTCGATCACACCCATCCTCAAAAAGCCCTCCCTTGACCCATCTTCTGTGTGTGGCTATCGCCCAATATCTCTTCTCCCTTATGCCTCAAAACTACTGGAACAGCATGTCCATCTTAAACTCTCCTCCCACCTCTCCTCCTGTCCCTGTTTGACCACTTACAATCAGACTTCCGACTGCAGCACTCAACTGAGGCTGGTTTCACATTAGCGCTTTTTAAGCGCACGCACGGCCGGGGGTAGCTCCGCCCCCGAGCCGGCTCTCTGCCCGGCGTGCCCGCCCCTTGCTTGTAGCGCCGCCTCCTAGCACACAGCGGCGCCTGCGATCGGCGCACCCTATCTTTATTATAGGGTGCGCAGATCGTGAGCAGGCCGTGCGCTAGTTGCGCTTTGACCTGCGCTGCGCACTTTTGACGGTGCGCCGTGCGCGCCAAAATCCGAAAAGTTTGATTTTGGCGCGCACGGCGCACCGTCAAAAGTGCGCAGCGCAGGTCAAAGCGCAACGCCTGCGCACGATCTGCGCACCCTATGCTAAAGATAGGGTGCGCCGATCGCAGGGGCCGCTGTGCGCTAGGAGGCGGCGCTACAAGCAAGGGGCGGGCACGCCGGGCAGAGAGCCGGCTCGGGGGCGGAGCTACCCCCGGCCGTGCGTGCAGCTAATGTGAAACCAGCCTGAAACTGCCCTTACTAAAGTCACCAATGACCTACTTACTGCCAAGAGCAAGCAACACTACTCTGTCCTCCTTTTCCTGGACCTGTCTTCTGCCTTCGACACTGTGGACCATTCCCTCCTGCTACAGATTCTCTCATCTCTTGGCATCACAGGTTTGGCCCTATCCTGGATCTCATCATATCTAACAGACCGAACATTCAGTGTCTCCCTCTCCCACACCACCTCCTCACCTCGCCCCCTGTCTGTTGGTGTTCCTCAAGGCTCAGTTCTAGGACCCCTACTCTTCTCCATCTACACCTTCGGCCTGGGACAGCTCATAGAATCCCACTGGTTGCAGTATCATCTCTATACCGATGACACGCAGATCTACCTATCTGGTCCTGACCTCACCTCCTTACTTACTAAAATCCCACAATGTCTGTCTGCTATTTCAGCTTTCTCTGCTCGCTTTCTAAAACTGAACATGGACAAAACAGAATTCACAATCTTTCCCCCATCTCACTCTACCCCTCCACCAGACCTATCCATCAATGTGAATGGCCCTCTTTTCTCTTGGTATTTGTTATAATCTATGTGATTATTGTTATGCTGTAATGTCTATTGTCTGTACAAATCCCCTCTGAAATGTAAAGTGCTGCAGAATATGTCGGCGCTATAGAAATAAAATTTATTATTATTATTATTATTATTATGGCTGCTCACTTTCCCCAGTCCTGCGTGCTCGGTGCCTCGGGGTGATCCTTGACTCTGCCCTCTCTTTGAAGCCAGATATCCAAACCCTTGCCTCCTCCTGCTGTCTCAAACTCAAAAATATTTCCCGGATCCGTGCATTCCTTGACCATGAAACCAAAAAAACACTAGTGCATGTCCTTATCATCTCCCGCCTCGACTACTGCAACCTCCTACTCTCTGGTCTCCCCTCTAGCACTCTAGCACCACTCCAATCCATCCTGCACTCTGCTGAATGACTAATCCACCTGTCTCCCCGTTATTCCCCAGCCTCTCCTCTCTGCCAAGCCCTTCATTGGCTTCCTATCGTCATAAGCTCCAGTTCAAAAAGCAACTATGACATACAAAGCCATCCACAACCTGTCTCCTCCATACATCTGTGACATGGTCTCACGGTACTCACCCACACGCAACCTTCGATCCTCTCAAGATCTCCTTCTCTACTCCCCTCTTACCTCTTCTTCCCACAACCGCATACAAGACTTCTCCCCCATTCTCTGGAACTCTCTACCCCAACATATCAGACTCTCGCCTACCATGGAAACCTTCAAAAAGAACCTGAAGACCCACCTCTTCCGACAAGCCTACAACCTGCAATGATGCTCAGTCTACTGAACCGCCACACGACCAGCTCTACCCTTTCCTAGTGTATCCTCACCCATCCCCTGTAGACTGTGAGCCCTTGCGGGCAGGGTCCTCTCTCCTTCCGTACTTGTGTGTGTATTATATTGCTCATCTTTATTGTACTTGTCTATATTTGCCCCTTTTCACATGTAAAGCGCCATGGAATAAATGGCGCTATAAAAATGTATATAATAATAATAATAATTATAGACATATTTTTTTCACTAATTTTGTTGATATGCTGTGATATACCAATGACCACACTGCATTTTCCTTTTTTCAGGTTTTAATGGGGTGGTTTTAATAATATTTTCTAAATTTTTTGTGTATATATTTTAGTTAATAAATTTATATATACAGCTTTGGAAAAAAATAAGAGACCACCACATCAAAACCCTGTCATGGGCAGCCCATACTCCAGACCTGAATCCCATTGAAAACCTGTGGAATGTAATCAAGAGGAAGATGGATAGTCATAAGCCATCAAACAAAGAAGAACTACTTAAATTTTTGAGCCAGAAGCAGTGTGAAAGACAAGTGTCAAGAATGCCAAGATGCATGAAAGCTGTTTTTAAAACTCATGGTTATTCTGTAAAATATTGATTTCAAAACTCTTCCTGAGTTAATATATTAGTATTGTTGCTTCTTAATGATTATGAACTTGTTTTCTTAGCATTATTTGAGGTCTGAAAGCACTGTTTTTTTTTTATTTTGACCATTTTTCTTTGTAAAAGAAAAATACAAAATTTATTGCTTGGAAATTCGGAAACATGTTGTCAGACGTTTGTAGACTAAAAGAACAAATTACATTTTACTCAAAAATATACCTATAAACAGAAAAATCAGACAAACTGAACATTTGAAAGTGGTCTTTTAATTTTTGCCAGAGCTGTGCATATTATTTTCATATTGTTTTATTTATTAGTATAGTATTATTTTGGGGAGTTAATTATTGATTTACATTATTTACTTTGGTCTGAATGTATAAACACACATTTACAGTGGCTTAAAATAGTAGTCATACCTTGTGAACTTTTCCACACTTTGTCCCATTACACCAACACTCTTAAATGTTTATTTGTTTGGATTTTATGTGATATACCAATGCAAAATAGCAAGTATTTGTGAAGGAAACAAAACATGGTTTTCTAAATATTTTAAAAATATAAATATGAAAATTGTGTTGTGCATTTGTATTCAGTTCCCTTAAGTCAATACTTTCACTGCAATTACTGCTACATGTCTTTTCAGATTTTTCGGATGTGTTTCTACCAGCTTTGCACATCAAAAGGCTGAAATTTATGTTCATTCTTCGTTGCAAACTAGAAACAGCTCATGGAGATTGGATGAATGCATCTATGAACAGCAATTTTTTTGTCTTGCCACAGATTCTCAATGGGATTTCTGACTAAACTGTGACTGGGCCATTCACACACACATATGCATATGCTTTTATCTAAACCATTTCATTGTAGCTCTGGCTGTATATTTAGGGTTGCTGTATTGCTGCCCAGTCTGTAGCCTTTTTCAGCCTCTGGCAAATATTCCTCAAGGATTGTACTGTATTTAGCTCCATTCATCTTTCCATCAACTCTCACCAGCTTCCCTGTCCCTGCTGTAGAAAAGCATACCCACAGCATGATGTTGCCCCCACCATGTTTGACACTGGGGACAGTGTTTTTTGGGTGATGTGCAGTGGTAATTTTCCACTACAAATAGCATTTTGCAGTTAGTCCAAAATGTTCTTCTTTGGTCTTATCTAACTAGAGCACCATCTTCCATATGCAAGCTGGCTTCATACATGGCTTTTTGCAAAGTGCGAATGGGACTTTTTATGACCTTTTATGGCTTGCTCTCAAAAATTTCATTCATCTTGTCACTGTTCCATAAAGGCCATAATAGTTGTCCTGTGGAAACATTCTCCCCACCTGTGCTGTGGACCATGGGCCTCTTAGTTTCTTCCCTAATTAGTGCTCTCCTTGCTGTGGGTGTCAGTTTAGATGGAGGACCATGTCTTGGTAGGTTTGCAAGTTGGGCCATACTCCTTCCATTTTTGGATGATGGATTGAAGAATGCTCAGCGAGATGTTCAGAGCTTGGGATAATTTTTTATAACCTAACAATGCTTTACTCTTCTCCACAACTTTATCCCTGACCTGTCTCGTTTGTACCTTGGTTTTCATAATGATGTTTGATACCTAATTTTTCTAACAAATCTCTGAGGCCTCCACAGAACAGCTGTAGTTATACTGAGAATAAATTACACACAGGTGGACTCAACATATTACTTATGTGACTTCTGGAGGCAATTGGTCACTCAGGATTTTATTTAGTGGTGTCAGATAACAGGAGGCTAAATACAAATGTACGTCACAATTTTCAGATTTATATTTTTAAAATAACTAAAAAAATGTATCATTTCCTTTACACTTCACAAATACTTGGTACTTTGTGTTAATAGATCAATTAAAATCCCGATAAAATACATTTAAGTTTGTGGGTGTATCATGAAAAAACGTGGAAAAGTTCAGGGGTATAAATACTTTTTTGTGGCACTGTATTTGACCGTTGTGTTAGGAACGGCGGAACGCACTAAATAAAAATAATAATAAAGTGCGTTCGCCGCTCGGGGTCCACCGTACAGTAGGTGATATAACCGCTGCTAAGTGGTGGCAGGAGTAATATGGTGGAAATGCGCACAGGGTTAAACTTCACCCAGGTGCGCAGAGCAATCTCAGTTAATTCACAGAGATGCCAAACAAGTACAAATACAAAAAGACTGAGCCTGTTGAAGTCACAGTACTCAGTAAAAACACACACACGGTATCAGGTCACAGGAGTAGCCTGAGACGGCGGCACTACATCCGTCTAGACCTACCGTGTGTGCAGCGTCGCAGCTGCGGATGCAAAGAGGGCTGCTACTGCAGCGTGGCGTGGACACTGCCACTAAACGACAAGGCTAAGGCGCAAGCGCAATGTCGGTCGCTAGCAGCTGTGGATGTTGCAGCAGAGGAGCGCTGGTGTTGATTCTAAGCTCAGTCCCTTACCACATACGTAATATCAGAGGGAAGGGGTTTTATAATGAGTCATTCACCAGAATCATACATCCGTCCTCATACACACAGCAGCAAGTAAGTCTATACTAGCGCATGGTGGAACAGCCATGCACGCCTTTTATAGCAGCCGGGACCTTCTGCACGCTTCCAGATCTCTGAGATGGACCTATGAGATCTGGAGCGGGACCTGAGCACATGACTCCCGATCTCCAATGGGAGATCGTCCCATGAGCATGCTCAGTAGGAGGACAGAAGGACTTAGTGTGGCGCCCCTGAGGCTTCAGTCGCCACAGAGGTACTGCACCTTCTCCTAAGGTGTAGTGCCCCACCATCCAGGTAAGGTGGGAACTCTTGACCACACTCCACACCTGCATTCCACACACAGGATAGTTCAATGGGGCCACCTAACAGCTTCAGGCTGGGGGTTAGCAGAGCACCCCTCGTGGAACCCTGCTTCGTAACACGAGATGTGCTGGGAGGCGGGTGGAGTGAGATGATATAAAAGAGTGGGAAGAGTGAGAGTTAGAGGTTGGTTTGTTAGTTGGAGAGAGAAGAGAGAAGATGGGTGTCTGAAGGACGTGCTGCAGCAGGTCCCAGTGATCTGGGCTGCTGGCATGAGAAAGACCAGAGAAAGAGACTGATAAGATTGATAACCTAACCTTCCATAAGAGAGATAGAACAGATCGGAACAAAGGAGAATAGAAGGATGGTGGGAAGCTGGTTGAAGAAAGATAGAGAACCCTTCCAGTCCAGAGCGCAAAGGCCGGTGCCCGGTCCCCGAGGTTGATTGGATCTTTATGTCCGGCAACAGACACCGGAGGAGTAGTGAGCCACTAACGCCTTGCTCCCATCATAGACTTGGGACACAACAACAACTGAATAGAGAGCCGGGACGCAGTGAGGAGTCCCCGAAGCAGGCTACAGCTGTCTGTCATACAAGTAGAGACTAGGAACACCTAGAGAGAGGCATTCCAGGGTAACTAAGTACTGGAGTGCTTCGCACCTAAAGGCGCATTGGAGGAGTCGTTCAGTGAAGGTACTTATTTGTGGAGTGTGGAAGGGAGAATCCTATCTGGCCTGGAGGTTGGCTGGGGCCCTGACCTGGGGAACACAATACGGAGGCAGGCGTGTATGTGAACTGCAAACAGTGAGTAAAGCTTTTGAACCGCATACTCTGGTGTCCTCCAGTTATTCCAGCACCGCTACATCTGGGTAACAACATCTATACCATTCTGTGCCTCTCCTCATCCATTGCACCTACACTGCCCTGGGACTACAGCTCCACCTGTGGGGAGCTACACCATCTTTGCTGCACCACACCATCAGTCCCAGTGGATCTGCATGCATCGTCGGCTAAGCATCTTACTTGCCAAATACCACGGGTGGTGTCACAAACTATCCAAATAAACTATTACACCATTAACATCACCGCCATTGATATTGGGCACCCAGGTCCACGGATCGGGTCACTGCTGCTGTGACTCATTCCCGCCTTGACACCGGCCCGGTACTGAGTACCCTGCTGCCCTGGGTGTGTGAGGGCGACCCATTAGCCTCAGGAGAGATTTGCTGCAAGGCAATCTCCTCTGCAATCTCCTCTGCAGTAGATAAACAGCAGGAGACTGCAGAATGTGCGGGTCTGGATCCCTGCGGAGTAAACGCAGAAATCCAACGCCTAACACGTTGATCAGTAAACTTTTATATATCATGTCGCTGGTCAGTCCATGTAAATGACCCCTTATTCTCACTGTTATTTGGTTTACCAAAAACTTCTACACTACAGAGCTCCCCTGTTTTGCCTTTTTTCTTTAAATTGAGAATAGAATAGTTGTTATTTTATACACATAGAAAACTAGAATTACAACAACATATACCAACTTATGATTAGGAAATTTACCAAGAGACTTCTTATCAATCCTCATTTGTCTTTCTCGACTGTATTCCAGACAAAATAAATCTAGTTATATCTTTACATCAAAATATTTCAGTTTTTTTTGTCATCCCTGTTATTTACAGCCTTAATTGTGCTCATTCAAGTGGAAAAAACTGGATTTTTTTTGGGGGGTGGAGGGGGAGTGTTATGACATAGATTAATACAATACCATCATAAGGGATGGTAGAACAATTTATTTGTATTAATCATTTGTATTCCTTGGGAACAAGATTATTGATAGTGCATATGATTAGCAGCCATTGGATATATTCTGGATATTTGCAATCTACTCCTCCCCAGTGTCTTAGCTCCTTTGTTACCAAATCTAAACCTGTTACAAATAAATACTTGTTAATAATTTGATAATTTGAAGATGTTAGGTTCATACCATCTGTGAATCTTAGTTGTGATTAAAGAGGTAATCCTAATACCCATTATTCCTAATGACAAGACCAAGCAGGCTTAAAGCATTAGCTGTCGGAAGCCAACGAGAAGAAGCAATGAAGGATATCTGCAATCTTAGACACAATTGAGGAATTGGCCCGTCCTCTTCACAACAAAAGTGATACAAAAGAATTACACCCTCACTAAAGTCTATTTCCTCGTATAATCACACAAAATGATTTTTCTTAAATATGATAATAAATCACGGGAAAAAATCAATGTGGCAGGGCCCAACTGCTCGGCCTGATAACGCATCAATCAATATTTAGTATTTAGATTTTAATTAATACATAGCAGAGCAGGGCCCTTTTAGGAGAGAAATATTATCTCAGATAAAAATATCCTGCACCTTTGGCATGCAAAAGTTGTTGCTTATATCTGTCATTGATCAATCTGCTACAGTTGTGATTAAAAACCCTTTGAAAATCGCAGACAAGAGCACAAACACATTGAGCCAGGCAGTGTATTTGATCCTGTTGTCTGCATAAATACTATTGTGGAACACTGCAAAACCCTTTGACTGCCGGGTCTGATCCTTTTGTTACATAAATGGCTGAGAATTTGCACTTTATATTATCGTAGAAGAATTTATTTATATTTAGAATACTGTTCTTTATTTAATTCTCATTCTACATAGGGCCTGCCTATAAATAAAGTTGCGTTTAATACCAAACTCAGGCACAAAGACCCATTCATTAAGATTGGTGTTGTGCACACCATTATAATGAACGAGGGCTGCTGGAGTAAGATGTGTGTAATTCTTTAAGAGGCGCAAGCCACTTAATAAATTAGGCACCTTCTAAGACTTTAGTAGCTTTGTGAAGTAAGTTACACCACTAAAGTGGCGTAACTTTTCAGGAATTTGATGGGTGAGTGTGGCCCTCCCTGTCCTGCCTATATTCTGCCCATATTGCCTGCCGGATGGGACCGGTTTGAAAACACCAAAAGTGTCATTGTTTTTGCACAACTTGCTAATTGTGCAAATAGTTTGAAACTTACACTCACTGGCCACTTTATTAGGTACACCTGTCCAACTGTGTGTTAAGACTTAATTTCTAATCAGCCAATCACATGGCGGCAACTCAGTGCATTTAGGCATGTAGACATGGTCAAGACAATTTCCTGCAGTTCAAACCGAGCATCAGTATGGGGAAGAAAGGTGATTTGAGTGCCTTTGAACGTGGCATGATTGTTGGTGCCAGAAGGGCTGGTCTGAGTATTTCAGAAACTGCTGATCTACTGGGATTTTCACGCACAACCATCTCTAGGGTTTACAGAGAATGGTCCGAAAAAGAAAAAAAATCCAGTGAGCGGCAGTTCTGTGGCCGGAAATGCCTTGTTGATGCCAGAGGTCAGAGGAGAATGGGCATACTGGTTCGAGCTGATAGAAAGGCAACAGTGACTCAAATTGCCACCCATTACAACCAAGGTAGGCAGAAGAGCATCTCTGAACGCACAGTGCGTCGAACTTTGAGGCAGATGGGCTACAGCAGCAGAAGACCACACTGGGTACCACTCCTCTCAGCTAAGAACAGGAAACTGAGGCTACAATTTGCACAAGCTCATCGAAATTGGACAGTAGAAGATTGGAAAAACGTTGCCTGGTCTGATGAGTCTCGATTTCTGCTGCGACATTCGGATGGTAGGGTCAGAATTTGGCGTAAACAACATGAAAGCATGGATCCATCCTGCCTTGTATCAACGGTTCAGGCTGGTGGTGGTGGTGTCATGGTGTGGGGAATTTTTTTCTGGGCACTCTTTGGGCCCCTTGGTACAAATTGAGCATCGTTGCAACGCCACAGCCTACCTGAGTATTGTTGCTGACCATGTCCATCCCTTTATGACCACAATGTACCCAACATCTGATGGCTACTTTCAGCAGGATAATGCGCCATGTCATAAAGCTCGAATCATCTCAGATTGGTTTCTTGAACATGACAATGAGTTCACTGTACTCAAATGGCCTCCTCAGTCACCAGATCTCAATCCAATAGAGCATCTTTGGGATGTGGTGGAACGGGAGATTCGCATCAGGGATGTGCAGCCGACAAATCTGCGCCAACTGTGTGATGCCATCATGTCAATATGGTCCAAAATCTCTGAGGAATGCTTCCAGCACCTTGTTGAATCTCTGCCACGAAGAATTGAGGCAGTTCTGAAGGCAAAAGGGGGTCCAACCCGTTACTAGCATGGTGTACCTAATAAAGTGGCCAGTGAGTGTATGTTTTACACAAGAATTCTGGTTTAAGCACCTTAATGAATAGGCCCTAAAGTGTAATGTCACAATCACACGAAGGCCAGTAATGTCATAGCGGATGTTTTGTAATCATTTTACCCACATTTTACACATATTGGATTAGTGAGTGTCAAATTTCTAGCATTTGGAGGGCTAGATGGCAGCAGTAGAAACCGATTTTCTGCTATTTGCTTTCTATGTTAAATGGTAGTACAGAATTAGAAAATTATTGTCGCTTTTTGCAAAAAAAAATGTGTGACATCAATAGAACTGAGCTGTGATACTAAACACAACTGCTGGTAGGTGTGCTATTTTTGGAAGAAAAAACTTTTAGCACTTTGCTCGATTTTTTTTCATGTTGAACTGGACCTGCAATATAATAGTGGCTACAAAGTGGCATAAAAATATATATTTATTTTTTCTTTTAATTTTGTCACTCCGTTGTGGAGATATTAGCAATCAAAGTGTTGGGCACCCAATTAGTTAACTTTTTTTTTATATCCAAGTGGGTGTTGAGCAGGTTTCTCAGCATGTGAGTTGTATAGCAGACAACTCTGGTCTCATGATCTAACCTCCTGCATGATTAGAAACCACAGATGACTATCAACTTTCAGATAACATTCCTGTGGGAGGAGGTGCAGCACAGCTAAGATTCATTGTGTAACATTGCAAATCCTTCTATCAGCTCTCCTCCTCTCATAGTACTGCCACCTTTGCTGTCCTGCCCCTTCCCCCACACTGTCTGTCCAGAGAGGTGTCAATAATCACGTGTTGCAATGAGATCAGAGCAGGGTGTCATTACAACTCACACAGTAGTAACCCAAAATAGATTTATCCTGTGTGAATTGTACTAACAGGATTGATCTCAATGAAGATTATAAGCTGCCTGAGCACAACAGACATAAGTGTGATTATATCTCACACACTGAGAACTCTGCTTTGAGCTATGGTGGGAGGTGTTCTGTCCTTTGAATGTTGCTGCCTGCTTATGATTGGTCAGCATCATACAGGGAGAAGAAGTACACGCCCCCAGTGAAAATTGTCTAATAACTCCAACTTGGACTTAACATAAGTTAACTCTTTCCGAGCAAAATACTCTGATTGCTAATAACTCTGCAAAGGAAAGGCGACATTAAAAAACAAACAAACAAAAAAAATGTTTTACATTGTGTCCAATTCAACATGAAAAATTTGGTGAAAGGTCCTCTTTAAGTGTCAGATAGGATCAATAGAAAATATAGGCTATTGCAATATAATGAATGTGATGACAATTTTGTTGTACATTTTGGTACATTGAGTTTTTTGGACATTATAGAGAAGGGTCCTTTACTCTGGCCTCCCACTTTCACAGATTCAAGCAGTTATTGACTTACATATTGCAATCTATGGCCATTCATATGATAGCATGTCTGAATGTGTCTCCCTAGTCTCTTTAATTGTTGTTTGTCTAGGCCTCACAAGACATTATGACATGACAGGCCTAGTAAGTGCAAGAGGTGCCTAGGATGCCAGCCCGAAGATGCCAGCTGCAGAAGTCAAGTTTACCCTGGTCCAGTGGACATAGAGGTACAGACAGGACTCCTGACTAGGTTAGCACATATCTATTTGCTTAACTCTATTGCTAAGTATACAGAGCACAAATTGAAAAGTAAAAAACATTGTTAATACATTGTGATGAACTAGTGACCAAAATTATTTTGTAAATTTTTTCACATAGTGAAATTAAAAGTGTTAAAAATTATATCTAACTTAAGAATGTGATTTAAAAATGGTCATTTACTAATGATAGATTAATTTGGAATGTTCAATGAGCAATTGTTCAAGTACAAAAAATGATGAAGGTATAAACTTTGGGTGTTCATAACTAGAGAAATAATTTTTTACTTGCTACCAACATTTGGAAGATGTCCTTGACATTGGGATTAGCTATTCTCCCAGATAGGAGCAAAATACTGACTTGTTGTTGGGCCCTGAATCATTTTGGTTATAAATATTAACATACATGACCTTACTGAAAAAATAATAGATCCTTACCCAAAGACTCCAGTTCAAAACCCTAACCATGACATACAAAGCCATCCACAACCTCAGTCCTCCATACATCTGTTACCTCGTCTCCCGGTACTTACCTGCATGAAACCTCCGATCCTCACAAGATCTCCTCCTGTACTCCCCGGTTATCTCCTCTTCCCACAATTGCATACAAGATTTCTCCCGCGCATCCCCCCTACTCTGGAACTCTACCACAACATATCAGACTCTCGCCTACCATGGAAACCTTCAAAAAGAACCTGAAGACCTACCTCTTCCGACAAGCCTACAACCTGCAGTAACCACCGATCCACCAAACCGCTGCACGACCAGCTCTACCCTTGCCTACAGTATCCTCACCCATCCCTTGTAGATTGTGAGCCTTCGCGGGCAGGGTCCTCTCTCATCCTGTACCAGTCGTGACATGTATTGTTTAAGATTACTGTACTTGTATGTATTATGTATACCCCTCCTCACATGTAAAGCGCCATGGAATAAATGGCGCTATAATAATAAATAATAATAATAATAATAATCCTTACATCCTACTATGGTCTAAGGGTCCGGTTACATTTAGCGATGCACCAGTGATCCCGACAATGATACGACCCGGTCAGGATCGCTGGTGCATTGCTAAATGGTCGCTAGTGAGCTGCCAAACAGGCAGATATCACCAGTGATGCAGCAGCGATCCAGCGATGCTCGGCAGTCGCTCCTCCCTGTCAGACGACAGCGATGATGACGTCTTCCGCCTGCGTCCATGCGTCGCTCGTCGGTGCCAACGGGACTCCAGTGAGAAGAAAACGGCCCAGGACGTTCTCGCGCTATCAGCGATATCCAGCGGGGGGGCCGGTCGGAGGTAAGTGTCACATGTAGCGAGATGGCCAGCGATATCGCTATGTGTAAAAGGCCCTTAATACTAATAATAGTGATAGATCAAGAGAATTCTGAAACATTCTTGGAGACAAGTCTCAATACCTTGTTGGTGACAAGCAGTGCTTTCTTTAGAAGTTTTTTTTTCTTTTTGTTCTTTCTGAAGATACAAAAGATAATCCTCTCTCAAAGGACTGATAGGACCTCTGCTGACAATAATCCAATTAACCTGATTTATAAAACCTAAACAAAGCCACTTCATCTGTAATATTTTTCATGGAATTTTAAATAAATACGTCTCCTGATTTGAAAGATTATTGATGCGGGGATTATGGGGATTTTTTTTATCCCTAATAAATACCTGACGTAAAAATCAAGTTAGCTAATGGGATTCCAAAAGAAAACCAAGGATCCCACCAACCAACCTCCTGCCTCTCTTTGTCTCTCTCCCACCCCTCATTGATACCATTTCTCAGCCATATCTGCCACCATATCTCAGCATTTTTCATTTACGCAAGAATGAACTAGGAGAGGACAATATTGTATTTTAAATTTTGTACATTTATTCAGTGGTATAACAATTTATTTTCACATTTTATAAATCAGGATTAATTTTTATAAAAAGTTTTGCAGAGGTAATAGACAACTAGAAGAGGACTTGTGAGGGCTTTATGGGGAGCTCAGAGGTATGGTTTTCATTAGGTGCTTTAAATATAATATCCTCTAACTTATGAGGTTGGACGGGCCCATTGGAGACCAGGAGTATCCTTAAGAAGATCCCACCATAACAAGATAAGGTTTGAATAGTTGTCTGGTCACAAGATATTGATGATCCATTCTTAAGGCCCTGTCTCACATAGCGAGATCGCTAGCAAGATCGCTGATGCGTCACCGATTTTGTGACGCAACAGCGATCTCGCCAGCAATCTCGCTACATGTGACACATAGCAGTGACCGCCCCCCCCCGCTGGATATTGCTGATCGTGCTTGAAAGTCCTGGGCCATTTTTTCATCATCAGCGTCCCGCTGGCCAGCATGCATCGCTGTGTTTGAAGCCGACGAGCGACCTAGTTGGCAACGCAGAACTCAGGGACGCAGGCTGGAATCGTTCAGAATAGCTGCTGTGTGACAACACACCAGCGATCCCTACCAGGTCGTATCGCTATAGGGATCAATGGTGCGTCGCAATGTGAAATGGGACCCTTAGGATAGGTCATCAATATCAGATTGTTGGGGATACCCAACAACCCAACAGATTAGCTGTTATGAGTTTCAATGGTGACCAGGTATAAAGAGGTTGATCACTACAGGACAACCCCAGCTTAATCAATTTAGGACCTCAATTAAAGTAAAAACAATCTATACTCACTTCCTGCAGCGGCATTCATTTACGTTGGTGCCACTGTTCACTGAGAGTGACAGGACTTGTGTCATGTGCAGGCTAAAACCAATGAGTAGTAGCTCATCAGCTGCAGCCTTTATTATTTAATCAGAAAAGATGCCCACCTTAATGAAATGAACTGCAGCAAGAGTGACTGCATATTGGCTGCAGCCAGCACATGATACAGCAACACACGTCACTCTCCGGAAACAGCAACACCAACATTGCTGGAATGCTGCCACTCCAGGAGGTAAATATGCAGGTTTTATTTTAGCTAGGAACTGAATTGGTTAAGCTGGGGTTAAACAGTAGTGGACATCCTCTTTAAATACATTAAACAGAGCTGCAGTGTACAGTTCCATTCAATGTGCTGCTGTGCACAGCAGATCAGCTTGTATTCTTTTGAGTTCAAGCTGTTCTGCAGTACCCAGCAGTGAACACTACATGTTAAATGGAGTTGCGTATTGCAGCTCCATTAAAAATAATTATATCCGCCTGTAAGACAGCCAGGGTGGTAGTCATGGCGATGGTTAGAACTGTTCCCACACCCTGTTGTCTCACATGAATTAAAAGTAAAAAAAGGGAGAGAAGCCAGCGCTGCCTGTGGTCAGAACGCAATACATAAAGTGCATATGCACATATTAATTTCAAACTGTATTTCAAAATGAGACATTTAGCAAAAGTAGGACTGCCCCATATGAGATTGCCTTGGCGTGGCAGGGTTGCTCAAATGATTGATCAATGATCAACTTTTTGCTAAATGTCTCATTTTGAAGTACAGTTAGAAATTAATATGTGCATATGCACTTTATGTGTTGCGTTCTGACCACAAGCAGCGCTGGCTTCTCCCCCTTTTTTTACTATTTGTCTCACATGAATAACAAGTCTTTTTAATACTGTACTCACTTCAGTGACTGGAATTTCCACGATCACTGCTGCTTTAGTCTCTGACAATTGAGTCCCAATAAACACTCTGATCTCCCAGGTTTGTTCAACGGTGCAACTTTACTGAACATCAAAATTGTAATTTCTCTGGCAGTGGCACTTTCCTTCCTTTCCCTGGTAATCTGACAGGCTTTCTCCAACTGCTACAACTGTCTGGTAACTCCGGCATATCCTTAGGACTAACCGTGTTCCTATAAATCCTTTTTATAATCAGCTTCTGATCCGTTCCTGATAACTTCTTCCACCTCTTGCACTTACTTTGTTCCACACGTGTTCCAGGCTCACCAGTTCCCCCTCAAGTCACAGGCTCGGCCTCCTTAGGAAAAGATGCTAGGTACGCTCTCTCAGCTCCACCTGCCTCGGTCATAGACCCCGAATCCTCCTTGAGTTGACCTCTGTTCACTGGTGGCCAGCCACACTGTCCCTATCCTGGGACTCCTTCCAGCCATAGCCGCTCCATTCTTCCAGCTATAAAAGTCCTGTCAGCTACATGCATCTTGCCTTTGGGCAGAATGCGCGGGAACTACCCACTTAACCAGGAAGTGTTTTTCCCATATTTCCCTGCTGCTCTGCTCTGTGCCCCTCCCATCTGCTTAACTCCATTGCTGCATGGAGCTAATTATCACTCTTCTCTTTCCTATGCTCTATCTCTAATATGCCCCCATTATTCTAGTTCCCTATAAATCTGCAATACCTACTATTATATTCCTAAGCTAAGGCACAATACACAACACATTACAAGGCATGGCAAATACATTACAGTACACATTACAGCAACTCACAATACATTTGCATTACAGTACAAGAATATCCATCAAGGTGCCATATTAGACACATGTGAACAGCATCAAGAAGGGGGAGACACATGACATACCCAATCACCCCCTTCACGGTGCAGGACCAGAACCGGGTGTAACAGTATTCCCCTCTTTACGCCCCCTCTTTTTCAAGCCTGCATGGAATCTTTTAAGAAGGAGAGGAGCCCAGATGTTCTCCTTAGGGTCCACTTTCAGTCCACCAGGTAAAAGGTCTTACTCCTTACTTTCTAAGTGGCCAAGATATGCTTTACCTCAAAGACATAATCCTCAGAGACAGGATCTGGAGTGGTACCGGGGTCCTTAAAGAAGGAGCTCAAAACTACTGGTTTGAGGAGGGAAACATGAAAGGAGTTAGGCACACGTAAGGAAGCAGGCAATTTCAGTTTGTAAGAGACCAGTTTGATTTGTCTCAAGACTTCAAATGGCCTAATGAAACGGGGACCCAATTTGTAGGAAGACATCTTCAGGCAGATGTACTTGGAGGAGAGCTATACCTTGTCTCTGGGGCGAAAGGTAGGAGCATCCAGGCGTCTCTTGTCCACATGCCTTTTCATACATTGAGAGGCTCTCTCCAAGGCAGTCTTGGTGTCTCTCCAAACTTTCGAGAAATCTTCAGAAAAGGTATTGGCTGCTGGAACGCCAGACGGTCCAGAGATGGGATGAGGAATTCCGGGTTGGAGTCCAAACACAATCTGAAAGGGAGGCTTTCCAGAAGATTCACTTACTTGGTTGTTGTTGGAGAATTCCGCCCAGGGCAGTAACTCTACCCAGTCGTCGTGATGAGCGTTGGCGAAGTGATGCATGAATCCAGCTAGGATTTGACTGGTCCTCTCCACTTGCCCATTTGATTGGGGATGGCATTCTAAAGAAAAATCAAGTTCTATTTTTACCAGTTTACTGACCTCTCTCCAGAATTTTGAGGTGAACTGGATGCCTCTGTCGGACGCGATGTGGAGTGGAAAACCATGGAGATGGAAGATGTGCTGAATGAAGAGATCCACAAGTTCTGGGGCAGACGGGGACCGAGTAGCGGAATGAAGTGAGCCATCTTAGAGAAACGGTAAACCACAACCCAAACCACTGAACAGCTGGAAGAGAAGGGAAGATCCGGGATGAAGTCCATCGTGATATGCTGCCAGGGAGCGGGCAGAATCGGAAGAGGCTGAAGCCTACCGACGGGTAGGCATTTAAGAGTTTTGTTAAGGGCACACGAAGGACAGGCTGCAACATACTCCTGGATATCCTTACCCATGGTAGGCCACAAGTAGTAGCGGGAGATAAGTTGCAGAGTCTTTTTCTGACCGGCGTGCCCAGCCAATTTGGAAGAGTGACCCAAATGAAGGACACAATTACGTTCCAAGGCGGTCACGAGAGTTTTCCCTGGGAGAAGTCGGGTAAGATCTGCAGAGGCAACAGAGACTAACCTTGAAGGTTCAATGATGTGCTGAGGTTCTTCTTCCTGATCAGTTGGCAAAAAGGCTCTGGAGAGTGCGTCTGCCTTCACATTTTTGTCAGCTGGACAGAACTGAAGGACATAATTAAATCGAGCAAATAACAGGGCCCACCAGGCCTGACGGGGTTTCAGCCTCTGTGCGGTTTGGAGGTAGGCAAGGTTTTTGTGATCAGTGAATATGACTACCTGGTGAAGAGCTCCCTCAAGAAGATGCCTCCATTCTTGCAGAGCCAATTTGATAGCCAACAATTCTCGATCTCCAACGGAATTGTTCCTTTCTGCGAGGGAAAAAACCTTGGAAAAAAAAACCACAGGAGATCATCCAACCAGTAGATGATTTCTGGGTAAGAACTGCTCCTGCACCTATGGAGGAACCATCAACCTCAAGGAAAAATTGCTCATTAGAATTTGGACGATGGAGAACGGGTGCGGAAGCAAAGGCTTTTTTGAGAGAAGCAAAGGCCTCCTCTGCCTTGGGGGACCTTTCCTTGGGGTTTACACCTTTCCAGGTTAAAGCTGTGATGGGTGCCACTTGGGTGGAAAAGTGTGGAATTAATTGCTTGTAGTAGTTGGCGAACCCCAGGAACCATTGTATGGCTTTCATCCCAGACAGACGAGGCCACTTGAGGATGGCAGACAACTTCTCCGGATCCATCTTTAATCCTGTGGAGGATGCAACGTAACCGAGGAAAGGCAAAGAGGATTGTTCAAAGAGGCATTTCTCCAACTTAGCATAAAGCCTGTTCTCTCTGAGTCTTTGTAAGACCATAAGCACTTGCTTCCGATGTGAAGCCGTCTGCCGAGAAGATCAGAATGTCGTACATGTGGACAACAACACAAGTATAGAGCAGGTCCTTGAAAACGTCATTGACAAATTTTTGAAAAACTGCGGGTGCATTGCTTAGGCCAAACGGCATTACTAGGTATTCGTAGTGGCCATCATGGGTGTTGAAGGCTATTTTCCATTTATCTCCTCAAATTTGGATTAGGTTTTAGGTCCCTCTGAGATCCAGTTTAGTGAAGATCTTGGCCCCTCGGAGATGATCAAACAGCTCTGAAATAAGAGGTAATGGATGCCTGTTTTTTACCGTGATCTGGTTTAGGCCCTGGTAGTCGATACAGGGCCGCAGGGATCCGTCCTTTTTTTTCACGAAGAAGAATCATGCTCCTGCCGGTGAAGATGGCTTTTAGATAAATCCTCTGACCAGGTTCTCCTGGCTTGAGTCTCTGTTTGGGAAAGAGGGTAAACTCTCCCGCTGGGAGGAGATGTTTTGGGGAGAAGATCAATCGGACAGTCATACGACCTGTGTGGAGGTAGTCTCGCTGCCTCCTTTTTCCCAAAGACATCACAGAAGGACCAGTAAGAGGAAGGTAACTCTGGCAGGGTAACAGATTGGACAGAAGGCGTAACTGGTTGGATCCGGGTTAGGCATTGGTCCACGCAGCAATCTCCCCAGCACAGAACCTCTCCTGTTTTCCAATTAAGGACCGGTTCATGCATCTGGAACCCTGGTAGACCTAAAAGCAAGGAGTGAGAAAAACCGGGGTACACATAAAAATGGATTCTTTCAGACTGCATTAGACCTACCCGGAGTTCCACAGGCTCGGTCTGAAACTGGACGGGCTCAGTCAGTGGTTTGCGATCTACAGCGGTCACCCGCAACAGGTCAGGAAGACGTTGGACTGGCAAGCGGTAATGATCCACAAGCGCCTGCTGGATAAAGTTCCCGACGGCTCCAGAATCCAGCTAACAATGTCCAGAAAATTTTGTTTCTCTGAAGGACACGGAGACTGAGATCTGCAATGAGGGAGAGAAATGTTCTCTACCTAGGGTGGCCTCTCCTACCGAACCTAGGCACTATAGTTTTCTGACCTCTTTGGACAGGTACAAATCAGGTGCTCAGGACTACCTCAGTAGAGGCAACTTCCCTCTTTGTGATGCGCCTCCTGGAGGAGGCTGGCCAAACTTACTTGATCAACCTCCTGTCATGATCCATGCTGGATCATGAGAGATAAAAGCACTAGTAACCTTTTTCCTTCAAGCCTTTGGCTTTAAGGTAGTTTTGCCCCCGGTGGCTGGTAGGGTCATTGCACTCTGGTTTCTTTAGTTTAGTGCACATGATTATCACTAACAGGTGTGATTGCTCTGGTTTAACTATATAGGTGTGTCTTGTTCTCTCACTCACTGTTGGTGATATTGCTCTTTTCCAACCAAGTCTGGTGGAGGAAGGAACTACAGAGTGGAGTTCCTTGCAGCTCAGGCAGAGCTCTGGTGTAGTAGCTTCAGGTGGAAGCTGAATTCTGGTGGTGGACTCTGTTGCTGGGAGCAAGAGCAACAGAGCAAAGCTAAGTGGTGTTATCCCTGTTTGTATTTTTCCCTGGTGTGTATTAGTACAGCGGTGGGGCCAGTGCCTGCACCACCCAGCTCCCTAGCAAGGGATAGGTGTAGGTTGTGCTAGGACGACATGACAGGTGAGGAGCCTGTATAGGGAACATTAGGAGTTTGAGGGACACTGACTCAGGGGAGTGCAGAAGGTCTCCACGTCCTCGTTCCCTATCGCAGGGCCCATCGTTGTAACTGTTCCCCTTCCCCTGTGTCTTGTTGTTTTAGTTACCAGCCTGCGGGTCGTGTCACACAGGACAGTCACACGTGCCGTGTCTTGTCTTAGTTACCGACCTGTGGGTCATGTCACACAGGACAGGTCCATGTGACATTATCACCAACCTAACATTTTTTCTGCTGAGCCATGGACCCAAGGCAGACCTTTGCACAAATGCTGCAAATCTTTACTGATGAGATTAATGGGCTGCACGGTGAGTTGGTGCAGCAGCTGCAGCTGTTGGTGGGCTTTCGGGTCTGGTTCATGCACAGGCTCAGCCAGAACCCAAGATATCCCTCCCTGACAGGTTTTCTGGAGGGAGAGATCAATTCTTGGTATTTCAGCAAGCCTGTAAACTATACTTCAGGCTGCGCCCTCGTTCATCAGAAAGTGAAGAGCAACGGGTGGGAATCATTATGTCCCTTCTTAAGGGGGATTCCCAATCCTGGGCCTTCTCCCTGCCGGACAATTCACCATCATTAGAGTCCGTGGATGAGTTTTTTGTGGCTTTGGCGCTAGTGTATGGGGATCCTGATGGCGTCGCCCTGGCGGAATCCCGACTCCGTAGGTGTAAACAGGGAGCCCAGGTCGCTGAGGAGTACTGCTCAGAGGTTAGGAGGTGGGCCACTGACACTCAGTGGAATGACCCTGCACTTAGGAGTCAATTTGTGCAGGGTCTGTCTCCAAAGTTGCAGGATACTCTGGTGCAGTACGCCGCCCTCAGGTTGCTGGAGGCCGCCATGTCCCTTGTCATCTGGGTGGATAGATGCCTTAGGGAGAGATATACACAAAATGTGCCCCTGTAGTCCTCGCTAGGGAGGAGGACCCACCAGTGCGGATGGAGGAACCCAAGCAGCCCAGTGTTGTTGGTACAAAAAAGGGATTGTCTGCAGTTCGCCATGGTGGGGGTATGCTTTTCCTGTGGGAAGCTGGGCCATTTCATGAGAGCCTGCCCAGTGCGTGCCAAGTCTCCAGATGAACCTTTGCAAGTAGGAGGAGCTAGTTTATGTTCAGGCCTGCCTACGGTTCAGGGAGTGGTGGAGGCATGTTTTTACTGTGGGCAGACTGGACATGTCCTGAGGGCTTGCCCAACCCGCCCCAAATTATCTGTGCCATCTAAGAAGCTGCATTCCCCTGGTCGCTTGGAGGGAGGCGACCAGGGAGTGTATATTTCTTCCATTTTGCCCTCCCAAGGTACTATATCAGCAAAGGTATTGGCTGGCGGGGTACCGGAGGTGATTGGCGGGCGAGGGAAGCAGTCAGCTGGGGGAAGTCGTGTGAGGGCTGCTGCCTATGGACTACTGTCTCTGCCGTCTCTCTTCAAACGTCCCCTTCCCCTCCAGTGGTAGCAGCTGAGGTGCTGCAGGAGAGGAGGGGCAAGGCTCAACCCTCACCATTAGCCTACCCTGAGAGCACAGACCTCGTAGTAGGAGGGGTTAGAGGGTGGTGTTTCCCATGGTGAATTGCGGGGGTGTGAGTGTTGTGACACAGGGGGATGCCTCTGTTGTCAGTTCCAGAAATAGTTCACCGTGTTGTGACAAACGAATGTGCGGCAATAAATGTTCTGGTCCGGACCTGTGTGTGAGCGAGCATGTATGGGTGGCCACTAGAGTTGAGCGATACCAGCCGATACT